>NC_090921.1:125718818-126021199 GCF_040938575.1 Ambystoma mexicanum | reverse complement strand
TCCTTCCTTTGTTATTACTTACATTTTTCCCTTGTTTTTAAACGCCATCTTGAGTTTCTCTATATCTACAGCAACAGTCCCTTTTCAGTTTTTACTTACCTATTTATTTTGATGCTCTGCATACGTCCTCAATCATGGGAATAGAACTACGTCATCTAACGTTTTATTCTTGCCCCTACCAAAATACGCAAAATCAAACAACTTTGTCACCTAAACAACTGGTTCACACCACACTTGAAAGACCTCAGAATTCAAAAAAGAAAGCTGCAGTCAATTTGGCAACACTCACCCACTGAGGAGAACAAAATTAAATTAGCCACTCTCGCCAAACAGTATAAAAAGGAAATCATAAGCATAAGAAATACCTTTAATGATAGAATATCTAAGGCCAAATCAGATACCAAGGAGCTATTCTCCATCCTCCGTGAAATGGAATCACCCATACCCCCGACTGATAACATTCCTAAAAATAAGCTCTGGGGCACTAATATACAAAATGCCCTGGCGGGCAAAATTAGCTTGCTCCAAACCAAAATTGCCAATAAAAAAGCTTCCCTGCTCCTGCCAACGGAGCCTACACCTCAGCCACAGCTCCTTCCAAACCAGCCTAACACCCCTCACCCATTTAGCTTCAGACAAATATCTATATTGGAGACAGAAAAAAATCATACTATCTCTAAAGCCCTTCAACTGCAAAGGAGACAATTGCCCTGCCCAAATTATAAAAGATGCAGCTAGAGACCTAGCCCCCTTCATCTCTAAACTCATCAATGCATCCTTTAAGTCTAACCTCGTGCCCAATAACTTCAAACAATCTTGGGTGCTTCCCTTGCTAAAAAAACAAACACTTGACCCCGCAATACCGACAAATTACAGACCTATCACCACTGTCCCATTTCTGCTTAAAAATATTGACAGAGTAGTGTACCTGCAAATTCAGGACTACTTAGAAACTAACAATCTACTAGGCTCACGGCAATCTGGCTTCCGTCCCCTTCATGGTACTGACACAGCCCTGATTGACCTCAAGACCCAAATTGACGAGTTGAAGGACAATGGCAAATCAGCTATGCTACTCCTCCTTGACCTATTTGCGGCCTTCGACTTGGTAGATCACGCAGTTTTATGCAATCACCTCAGTTCCGCCGCTCATTTTTCAAGTGATGCCATAACCTGGGTACAATCCTTCCTTGCAAACCGGACAATGAGAGTCTTCTCACCCCTAGCAGCCGCTGATCCCACACAAGTTTCATGCGGTGTCCCTTAAGGATCATGTGTATCTCCGACGATGTATAACATCTTTACTAAGCCCCTGTTTGACAAGTTGGACAGACTGGGTATCATCTACACTAATTACGCAGATGACCCTCAGATCCTTATCCCCCTTTCGTGCAACTTCTTGGAAGACACGGCCTTAGTAAATAAGATATATCTCCTCATTCAGGCATGGATGGCATCTCACGGCCTCTGCCTGAATGACGACAAGACTGAGTTACTGATCCTCGGCTCAGAGCTGGCCATCAAAAAACTTGACCCAAACTATGCCTCATTCAAAATCGACAATAATGTCATCAAAGTGATGCCTGCAGTCAAAACCCTCGGGGTCTATCGCGACTCAGCGCTCACCTTCAAGAAACAAACTAACTCACTAGCATCTTCCACTGCATATACTTGCAAATTGATCCGAGCATGTAGACCATTTCTAACTGAGACTAGCTGCATTACATTAGCTAATGCACTCATCATATCCAAGTTGGATTACTGTAATGCTCTATATGCAGGATCTAACAAGTATATCCTTGATAAACTCCAAACTCTCCAAAACAACGCTATTAGAGTAGCTTTAAATATTCCTAATAGAGCTCATATCTCCACCTCTAGGAAAAATATCCACTGGCTAAAAATCAAAGACAGGATTGCCCTCAAAACACTCTTCCCTCACCTCCAAATGTCTTAACAATATAGCTCCCCCTTACCTGGAAACCTGGTAAGCAGCGTCAACAAGAGAACTTCAAACCGTCCTACTAGAATGACTAATGCCTATACCTTAGTGGTGCATAGATATAAAAAGAGTACAGCTGGCGGCTCCAGTTTTCCGGTCATAGCTGTGCAAACTTGGAACAAACTCCCTCTGGATCTCAGAATGGACCAACCTTACCCTAGCTTCAGGCGGAAAGTCCTCACCTGGATACGTTCCAATGACACTTAGCTTGACCGTCCCATTGCCACCTGCTCTAGAGACCCTAGATGACTGTAACTACATGAACTGAAATCTGGTTAACCAGCTTGAACTGTAGTTTCGCATTTTCTTGTACATGCAACTTTGTTAGTAATATGAACTGTATAACTGTATTTTTCCTGTAACCAAGTTCTCAAGTATCCTTGTATTGTCTGCGCCCAGGTACCCCTTCTGGTTTGGTTTTGCGCTATACCAAATAAACAAACAAATCTATTAGGGTTAATTTGCAATCTACCCTTTTCTCGCGACGTCGGAAATACCTCGCTATAGCTTACCTGTTGTATTAGCGCTTTAGAGGCTAACGCTTTAGTGTCTACCTACTCTATCCACAGCTCACACATGATTGACATCTATAATTAATGTATAGATGAATAGAGTACAGTTAATCTAGTTAGTAGACAGAAACTACTTAAAAGGTAAATTGATACGGGTACAAAATGCTCATTGGTCTAATAGCCACTGCATCTTGCTAAAATGGCATTATTTAAGGGAGATCGAACACGTCTCTTTGGGATTCCTTTTTCTTTGGTAAATCTGTCTATTATATAGACGAGTTCTGTGCGCCACTATTCATGCTCTTTCTAGATCCGGTGCCACTCAATGGCTTAATTCAGACCTTCTTTGTCACTTTTCGTTAAATAAATGAGCCTTTGTTCTTTTTCCAATAAGGCCATTTTCTTTTTATTACTATCTTGTCCTTTTACACTTAGGACTGTCCATTTTAAGTCTTTATTTGTATGATCTTTTTCGGTGTAGTTTTTAAACAATGGTGCTGTCAGGATTTTATTTTTTATACAGCTCCGGTGTTCGATTAAGCGAGTTTTTACTTTCCTATTGGTTTGGCTATATATCTTAGTTTGCAGGGACAGGTAATCATGTGTATTACAAACTCTGTATTGCAGTTCGAAAAGTGAGTTTGTTTCCATTTAGTGTCTAATCTGATTTCAATTTCTTTGGATTTACTGGTGTATCTGCAACTGAACAATTACCACATAGGTGGTGACCTATAAGGGGGTTCATACCCCATATTTTAGTTAGGGTTTCTGTTTGTTCTTGCCTATTTTTTAATTTGCTGCTGCTAACGTGGTTGCCTATTGTGGTGGATTTTCTATAGGCAAAGAGTGGACAGCTTAGCTTAGTAGTGGATTTTCCATTGCTTACGGACTATGTTAGTGATATTTAAACTTAGGTTAGTGAACGTATTGACACTTAATATCCGTTCATCTCTTGGTTTTTTTAACTTTTTCTTCTAAGAGGGAATCTCGATTATTATTGAATGCTCTTTTAGATGCCTTTCTTATCAATTGTTTGGGATATTCTCGCTCTTTTAATTTTTCTGCAAGAATTCTAGCTTCCTGTTCATAGGCCTCCTTTTTTCTACTATTCCTTTTAAGCCAGAGAAATTGGCCATAAGGTAAATTATCTTTTAAGTGCTTCATGTGGTGACTTTGATAGTGTAAGAGGGGTTTTTTATCAGTCAATTTATGATATGGCTTCACTAGCAGCTTGCCCTCTTTGTGGAAAATCATAAGATCCCGGAAGTTGATGTTATTCTTTTGAATGGTCATGGTGAATTGGAGATGGCGATTCTGTTGGTTCAGCCACTGTAAAAAAATCATCTGCTTCTATTTCTGTTAAATTCGTTTCAAAAGGATGAGATTTATAGATGTAAAGTTTCTCAAAATATTCTACATAAAGATTAGCCACATTGGGAGCCATAGTGGCCCCCATCGCAGTCCCCTCTATTTGCTGGTAAAAAATTACCTTGAAATTCAAAGAGGTTTTGTGTGAGTGCCATTTCCAGGCACCAAAGAATGAATGAAGTCGGTACTGGGTCTTTATCAATACGATTTAACAAAATGTCTTCGATGGTATCTAAGGTGGCTCTCTGAGGTATATTAGTATAGAGTGAGACTATGTCGAAGGTGATTAGAAAGTGAGTGGAAATCTTATAAGGTTGGTTTTCACATTTTTTTATCACATCTCTAGTGTCTTTAATATACGATTTCATATGTGAGACATAGCTTTTCAAATAACGATACACACATTTTGATAGTGGCTCCAGGATGGAATTTATACCTGCCACTATTGGTCGACTTGGTGGATTTTGTAGTGTGTTATGAATTTTGGGCAAGCAATAGAAAGTCGGATTGGTGGCTTTTCTGTTGACCCGAAACTCACTTTCCTGTTTACTTATCCAGCCATGTTCTTTTGCCTTGGTCACTTTGGATTCAATCATGGACAGCAATTTAGTGCTTGATTCTCTGTCAATTTCCTTTAGTATTGGGTATTGTTAATTTTGTATAAAGCTAAACCGTTGTATGCTTTGTTGTATAAAGCTAAACCTTTGTATGCTTTCTTGTTGCTATGGTTTTCAGCTGTGTTTATGCCAAGCACATCATCTGTAATTCCAGAATGGATTTATGCCTACTGTGCCATTCTGGAATGATGTGTGCTTGGAGATGTTTACTCTGGAGTGAAGTCAGTTATACCCTGGATGCTGCCTGTGTTGGGGGTCTTAAGTGAGTTACTGAAGTTGTTCCAAATAAACTGGCTTTCACTTACCAAGTTTGTGGCTTCTTTACAATGGCGACGAGGATGGGATGTCTGTAGTGATCCCTGCAGAAGCCAAGACCCCCGACAGTGACTGGAAGTGGAGTTTGGCAGGAGCTGTCAGCAGGAGCAGCCACCATCCAGAAGGAATTGGCAGGAGCTATCAGCAGGAGCAACCACCATCCAGGAGCTGTCAGCAGGAGCAGCCACCATCCAGGAGGAATTGGCAGGAGCTATCAGCAGGAAGCTGGAAGCTGCCTGAAAGTGGATGTGGCGCTGAATCAAGCCCAGCTGAATACAGATGTGGCGCTGAATTGGGAAAGGATACTGAAACCTCGCCCAGGGCCCCCTGTGGGAAGGCGAATTAGGAGGAGCTATCAGCAGGAAGCTGGAAGCTGTCTGAAAGTGGATGTGGCGCTGAATCAAGCCCAGCTGAATGCGGATGTGGTGCTGAATTGAGAAAGGATACTGAAACCTCGCCAGGGCCCCCTGTGGGAAGGCGAATTAGGGGTGTATGACAAAGGGCACCACAGCTTAGAGAAGGTGCTTTCTCTGGCCCCCCAAAGGAGGAGATATTTTTGTGGTGGTGACTGGACAAGCATAGCCAAAATAGAGTGGCTATGTATGGCAACATTTGACAATATTCTAAGAATCACCATTTGACATCTTGAAAGCAAAATTGTTTTTGTTGTATCATATACTTTGGACGCATATTAACCTGTTATTTTACGCATTGTGTTACGTAGCATTTGGAGAATATAAATATGGCCCTGTCTGGAGTCCCCGGTCCGCAAGTATTTATGCTCACACCAGGTCCGCCAAAAATTAAGTGGGCCCCGTGGAAGAAGGGCTTCCTACATTATGTTAAAGCTACGTGTGGGAATGGAATGTCTGTAGAATGTAAAGTAGCGATGTTAATGCCTTTTCTGGGGTATGAAGGTCAGAGGCTATATGACACACTTCCTGATATTTCCGAATTAGATTCAGAAGAGGGAACAAATGATTTTGACCTGGCATTGACCAAACTTGATAGGCATTTTGAGTCAAAAACTAGCACGGTATTGGAGCGATATCATTTTGGCATGAGATGTCAACATGAAGGAGAAACTGTTGAAGACTATATAACTGCTTTGAGACATTTATCCCTCAATTGTAAGTTTGGTGGTGGATTAGAGGAACACATAAGAGATCAATTTATGATTCACTGCTCTAATGATAAAATACGGGAGGAAATTTGGTTAAAGGACGATCCAAACTTAGAGGAGGTCATTAGTATAGCGAAGAGAATTGAGCACACATTACAGTGTGTAGCGAAGCTGTCCCTCAAGGAAAATAAATCAGCACCAAGTGTTGAGGTACTAAGAGTTGGAGATAAGAAGGGAGGGTGCCCGAAGGAAAAGAAAAAACATAGAACCAAGCCCAATAAACATTATGAGAATACCAAAGCCAAAGGTGGGGGTGGTGAGCAGAATAATAGGCGGTTTCAAAAGGACGCCGCTCAATTTAATGTGAAAAAGGAAGATAGGTTATGTTTTCGCTGTGGGAGCTCACGACATGTGTCTACATCTCCCATTTGCCCTGGGAGGCGAGTGAATTGTGCTTTATGTAAGAAGTGGGGGCACTTCGAGAATTGTTGTAAAAACTATCGAATTGGAGGTGGAAGGGGAACCCTCCTGATTGAAGAATATGACGGTGTATCTTCTGAAGAAGCTGATGTTTCTGAGAATGAAATAGTTACTATTCATAAGGTAACGTGTTCAGGTTCTGATGAGTGCGAGCATCCATCAGCATGGATAGAGGTAAATGGTCATATGGTTAAAATGCTTGCTGACTCCTGCTCCAAAATCACATTAATGTATAAAACTGTTTTTGAGAATGTAATTGGAGGTGACGTCAGATGTTTGATTCCTTCAGATAAAATGCCTGGCGGATATAACTGAGACAAAATAGAAATTCTGAGGTGCTATGAGACAGAATTCAAATTCAAAGGGAGGTTCACACGTGGGAAAATATGTTACCAAAAGAGGTGAAACCTTGTTAGGTTGGAAGGAACAAAGGGGTTTGGGAATCAAGTTGGATCCTAATAGTGAAGAGTCCTCAATGTGGTTAATTCTTCTGAGGTTAATAGTGACAAAACAAAATGTGATATGGTGACTAGATATCCTGAGGTATTTTGTAACAGAGTGGGGTGTCTCAAAGGGATGATGCACACGATTGAGGTGAAAGAAGGAAGCAATCCTGTTGCGTCCAAGCTCAGACCGCTGCCCCTGTCTATGCGGAATGCTGTGCGTGAGGAATTAATGAAATTGGAAAGAGAAGGAATTATTGAGCCAGCTAGGGCTGTGGAGTGGATATCTCCTGTGGTGGTGGTAAAGAAAAGCAATGGGGATTTGAGGATATGCATTGATTTGAGGGAGCTTAATCAGTGTGTGGTAGCAGATCGCCATCCTCTTCCCAATATGGGGGAGTTATTAAGTAGGATAGGGAGTGCAAAATATTTTGCGAAGCTTGACATGGCGAGTGCGTATCATCAGATAAGTTTAGATGATGAGTCACGCAAATTGACTGCTTTCATCACTTATGAGGGAATATATCAATTCAAGCGCATGCCATTTGGGCTGGTGTCAGTGTCTTCCGTATTCCAAAAGGTTATGGACAAATTGTTGAAGGATGTCGGCGGTGTATGGTGCCTTCAGGACGATGTCCTGACATGTGAGAAGGACGAGAGTGAGTTAAAAACAGGACTGGATTTAGTTCTCAAGATCTTTAAAGCAAGAGGAATAACTTTGCGTGGCGAAAAATGTGTATTTCTGACTCAAGCGGTTGATTATCTAGGTCATGAAATTTCTGAGCAGGGACTCAAACCAAAAAGGAATTTAGTTGAGTCCATTTTGAAAACACAGCCACCAAAGATTAAGGCTGAGTTGAGATAATTTCTAGGTACTATTGAGTTCTATCATAGGTTTGTTGAGAACTATGCCGATTCCATAACTAAATTGAGGGCATTATTAAGGAAAGGTGCTGAGTTTGAATGGAGCAAGAAATGTGAAAAAGAATTTGAAGCAATGAAAAGAAAAATTGATATGGCAAAACCCCTATCGATGTTTGATACTAGGAAGAAAACCATTCTGGCCGTGGATGCCAGTGAGACAGGTATAGGTGTGGTGATGTTGCAGCCAGATGTTGATGGTACGGAGATGATTGTAATGGATGCATCCCGCATGTTAAGAGGTGCAGAATTGAACTATTCCGTGTTGGAAAAGGAAGCCCTGGCGTGCCATTGGGGCATTGAAAAGGTGAAATATTTTGTCTGGGGTCAAGAGTTTACCTTGAGAACAGATCACAAACCCCTTAAGGCGATTTTTGAAAATAAAGGCCTCGACAAGGTTTCAAGGACAGTGGCAGACTGGGTAACCAGGCTACAGTGTCATAAATTTGAAATAGAAGTAGTTGCTGGTAAAGAGAATGTGCAAGCTGATCACGCTTCGAGAGTGAAGTTGGAGAATGATGCTGGTGAAAAAGGAAGTAATGTATATGGTGAACATGAAATGGTTAATGCAACTGTGGAGGGTATAATTCAGAAACAAGAATGGATTCAAGTGTTAAGGGCCAATGAAATGTGGAAGCGGATTATGGTATTTGTGGCAGATGGGTGGCCAGAGAAAAGGCTACTATCAGGTGAAGAATGGGCTATGTGGGAAGTAAGGAATGAACTATCCGTAAAAGGAGAGCTGTTGTACAGATGGGACAAGTTGGTGGTTCCAGGCATTCTGCGGAGGAAATTGATTGATTGTGCCCATCAGGGACATATTGGCATTTGTAAAACGAAAGAAGTAATAAAAGCCGATTACTGGTGGCCAGGAATTGATCGCGAAATTGAGAAAGTGGTTGGTGCGTGCAGTGACTGTACCAAATCAGGGAAGAACGTGATAGCTGTGTCCCAAACAATGGGTAAAACTACCATTCCTGATGGTGTGTGGCAAGATTTGTCCATGGATGTTCTAGGTCCCGTAGACATGGGTGCAAGTAGAGGTAGGTTCATTTTGGTGATGGTTGATACCTTTTCGAGATGGACAGAGTTTAAGATCCTGAGGGAAGTCACGTGTCAACGCATAATTGAATTCATGGAGGATGTGTTTGAAAGGGAGGGTTTGCCCAGGAGCATTCTCACGGATAATGGTCCACAATTCATGGGAAAACTATTTTTGGAGTATCTGTACAAATGTGAATCAAACACAAAAAGACTCCTTTGTATTGTCCCCAAGCAAATGGTATGGTTGAGAGAGTAAATCGAAGTATTATGGATGCTATTCGTGGAGTTAATGCATGTGGTCTTGACAAAAAGGTTGCAGTAAGAGACAGGCTGTATGCTTTGAGGATGGCTCTGTGAGTAGAAACAGGGATTAGCTCATTTGAACTTATGAGAGGGCGAAAGGCAAATACATGTGTTGCGCAAGCTTGGTTGTGCAGGGCGAGAGCGTCAGATGCGGTTGTGGATGATGTAAAGAAAGGGATGGAAGCCCGAAAAAACAAGTGGGTGGAAAGAGTCAATAAGAAACACCCAAGGAGAATAACCGTGGTCAAAGCTTGAGATTGGGTACGGATAAGGAAGGCTGTTGTTACCAAGAAAGGGGAACCGTTATACACAGAGCCTGTTAGGGTTACACAAGTCTTCAAAAACGCTGTGTGTGTAGAAAGTGGTCAAGTCTGGTCTTTGTCCAGAATCGCGAAAGTAAAATGATGTAAGTATATATCTGTTCAGTGGGTACATATCCCGCAATACAGAAATTTATTTCATAGGGGAGGGGGATGTGTTGTATAAAGCTAAACCTTTGTATGCTTTCTTGTTGCTATGGTTTTCAGCTGTGTTTATGCCAAGCACATCATCTGTAATTCCAGAATGGATTTATGCCTACTGTGCCATTCTGGAATGATGTGTGCTTGGAGATGTTTACTCTGGAGTGAAGTCAGTTATACCCTGGATGCTGCCTGTGTTGGGGGTCTTAAGTGAGTTACTGAAGTTGTTCCAAATAAACTGGCTTTCACTTACCAAGTTTGTGGCTTCTTTACAGTTAAGTTGGGTCTGGCATTAACAGACATAGTTATTCTAATCCTGTATTACTATGCCTCCTCCCTTATCGGCTCTTTTAACAATTAATTTGTCATTCTTAGATAGGGTATTGAGGGCTTCCACTTCTTTCCGGTTTGGATTGTGAAAAAATGGGATGTTCTTTCGTTCCAGTTTTTCAACTTCCGCTAGAACTCGTTTTTCGAAAATCATTGATTTGGGTGAGTAGGCATAACTAGGTGGGCAAAATTGCGAAGGATTTTTTAATCCTGAGTGATTTATAGTTTGTATTGTGTCTTTTGTCTTTATCATATGGTGATTCACAATATAGAAAGCCAGACATTGTTGTCTTATCAATCAAAATGAGAATTAAACTAATTTGAAGAAGATCTTGTGTTTGTGATATTTTATCTTACGGTAACAATTGCAAAGTGATATCGACTCCTGAAGAAAGTTCCGATACTAAACAATGAGAACTGAAACATGTCGAGTTTAAAGATCGGGTGAAATAAACAAGCCGATAAAAAGAACTAACTCCAATTAACGGGAGAAATATACCTACACTAAAGATAGCTAACAACTTCTAAGTGATAGTGGACGATTTGGAAATACTTTAATAACGACCTATTGATAGTGGTCCTTCTGTATTCTTTGTCACTGTTGATATATTTGTTTTGTTTTAGATAAATTGATTGTATTTTATGAAAGTGATTTTTTATCATGATTTTTAATAAATATTCATGTTAATTTTTGTATATGAATTTATTGAATTAAAAGTGACCATGTATATTAAGACACAACACTAGTTTAATGTTTATGTGACTTGTTAAAATCACCAGGTACTTGACACCATGAAGGTCCTTCTGAACTCCACTTGCATCACCACAAGTAACGGTTGACATTGAGGGACACAACCTCGAAGCTGCCATCAGAGATCTCGAAGTTGAACCCACCCACATTGATTGCTTCTGTATTAGCCTCAGCGTTAAGACACATGATATGGGTCTTAGCATCAGTCATTCCGACGTCAACATATTTGACGTCAAAGCACACCTGTTTATCGTTAAAACCAAAATAATCTCAGTCAAAGCCTTCTCATCCCAGAACTACCCCCATAAAAACTCATGCCAGGGCCAGACAAATTCAGGGACTTGCCGTCCCTTAGACTTTCAACGACTATGAGTCACCATATTCCACCAAGACAGACTCCAATGCCTGTGCATACTGTGGGACAAAATTACCTCTATAAAGTCTTCCACCATACTCAGATCTGTCATGTGAACACTTCGACCAATGAGGCTGACAATCCTTTATGTTAACCTCTATATAAGACCAAGGTCCCAGCACAACATTGAAAGGCAGTTATGCAGCTGTGGAGATGAAATTTCATTCGTGGAGGCTGATGGGTAGAGCAGAATGAGCTGGAGCAGGAGGAAGAAGACTGGAAAGAAGTAGCCAGAGAGTAGGAGAGGAGGCTGAAGATAAGGCAGTGGTGATAAGGAGGTTGTGACATGAAGGAATGGTTGTGGGAGAACAACGGAAGAAGTGATGTATGTTTGAGCGAGAACTAAAGGAGTGAACTATTGAGTAAGTAGAACAGACGAGATTGACATGCACAGAGTGGAGGGGAGTTTATTAAGAAGTTGACATCAAGGGAGAGGAGTATAAGAGTATTAAGGGGGTTGGAGGTTACATCGAAGGAGAGGAGGTGAAGTGTGCTCAGGTGGAGGTTGGAGGAAATAACAGAGGAGAATAGGAGGAGCAGGATGAGGGTGTATTACAGAAGTGAGCTTTGAGTTTAAAAAGTGTATTCAGGAGGTGGGTGGAGGAGAAACAGGGCGGGTGAGTCAAGGATGAAGTTGAAATAAGAGTTTAGGAGAAAGAGGAGACTACGAGGGTGAAGGTCAAAGTTGGAGGAGGGCAAAATAACACCCTGGTCCAGGGCTTTGACAGAGTGTTCAATTGAGGTAAGAGCATGTTTCATAGCGTTGAAGATGATTTAAGGAGAAAGAGAGTAGAAGAAAGTCAGTGATTGGTAGAAGCTGTCCCCGTATGCACGACATTGATGTGACTGGACGATGATGAGGATGGGCTGCACGGAATTAGATCCTCACCTCTGCAAACAGACGTGCTGTGAGATGGAATATCTATAAGTATCCTGATGTTTGTGACCATATAAAGGGATTTATTGAAGGCTGCTTGGCTACCAAATATTCTCATGTTGAAATAACTTGTTTTTATAATTTATTATGTAATTATGTTTTCAACTCAGTTCTACATCATAGCAGCTGAGAACACAAGCAAAATTCCCCTCATTGTTCGATGGCCAGGGTGGATTTATTTTCTGCATTCAAAATGAAGGCACCAGACATCAAAGTTATTTCCCAGTTGTGGAAGGCATATGAGTATACAATCAAGCGCAATAAAAAAAGAATGGCAAGATAAAGCATGGAATTAGCTTACTGCTGCAGCAAATAATCCTAACTCCTGGGTTGTGGGGAAATGGTGGTGCAGTGGATCACCTTATAAACAGATCCCTAATGTTGAACCTAATTTAGAAGATTTTACATGTTTTCATCATTTAGTACATCTATCTTTATAGGGACCTACCCACTGAACACAAAGGCACATATTCTCATAAAGCAGTGCATATCATAGGAGCACAGAGAATAAGCTCTTTTAATTTGTGCAGATTTCAGAAATGTTCAGGTAACCTTATTCACAAAGGTGACTTGAGCATTTCTGGAGGGGCTGGACAATAATGGAAAGATGCACTGTCCATCCTGCGTGCATGCTCCCGACACTAATGTATGACAGGCTCCCAGCAAACATGTGGTTGTTCGGAGCGCATTTGACCGAGATTGGGCGTTAAACGACCCTTCTCAGTGAAATGCCTAAGGGTAAAAAAGCATTTCCATCTTCATTTTGGGGAAGGAAAGGCTAGTGTAACAGCCTTGGTTTAAATCATGGCTGTCATAGTTGAAAAACAAATCATGACAGGCTCAGAAATGGCACTGCCATGATTGGCACCTCCCCCTGGGCCTGTGCTGGACGGGTACAGTGGGAAGACCCTTCTTTCTGGGCATTTTAAAGTGCATCTCATTTGTGAATTTGGGATGTGCTTTAAAATGCACAGAAATGCACCTTATTTGCACAAAGGGCAAAAAGAGTATTGATAATCTGGCCCAGTATATCACCAGGGAAACAAAACATGCACTTGTTGAGATCAATACTTTTAAATAATTCCTATCCTTTTTCCCCTTACAGATATACAAGCAGCTATTATGTCTGTCAAATCAAGTAAAAGCCTGGATCCGAATGTTCTTTCTTCAGATTTATAAATAGCTCATGCTGACACCTGGGCCCCCTTACCCACGTCAGCTTTTAACATCATGTTATATTGTGCCGAATTTCAGGATATCTTGAACCAAGCAATCATCTGCCCAATCTTTGAAAAGGGGGACAAAGATGGCCTGAATAGGGATAGGATAATTCCTCTATCGGATAACTATTTTGAGATATTTTGGAAAATTGTGCTTGATATACTCCAAGAGAATTCTTTGCAAAAATAGATAAATCAATTGTTGTCCATTTATATCATTTAGAGTGACCATTAATACATCTAAATCTGCAGTTTTATCCCTCTGTATGAATAAGATATCACAGGAACCTTTTTGCATGGAAGAACTCGATTGGAGAAGTTAAGCAGATTGTTTACATGGTTAGCTTACATCACACCAGTCATATTGATAAGCAAGCATTGTCCGTGGCTCAAGCCATTGGTGGAATCTTTTGCCTTTGCCACACATTTTAAGGCTCAACCACTTACATATATGATCAGGCTTTATAAGGCCATGGTTAATGCCATTGGTCTTTATGGCATGGGGGCATGGGGATATAGCAGCTCAGTAATGCTTCAAACTGCAGAAAATACATTCTGTATATGACTATAAGGACTTCGAAACATGTCCCCAGTTTTTGCCATGCATTTAAATATAGGGCATCTGGATGATGAGATCTCTCTTGCTCCCATTTCTCTTTTCTTGAGTGTCATCTTGAATAAATAGACCTGGCTATCAAAGCGGCTGGTGAGTAATTTAAGAATGGGAAACATAAAAACATATAACAATAATTCCTTGGCTAAGCTATGTGCTAGCCTCACTAGATAAGGAAAAGGTAATAATCCCACTACAGCTCTGATAGTCACTAGAGAGATTCTGAAATTTGAGCTGATACAGATTTTTAAATACAACATATAAAAACTAGACACAATCAGGATTGGGTTACGCCTTTGCATCAGGTTATATCTATTGATCCCGGACCATATCCCTAGCTAATGTGTAGCGCTTATTTGAAGGATATAATGGCGTCTTTACAAAGAATAATTTCCACCAGGAAGCGGCCTTAGGTTCTGATCCCTTTTGCCCATTCTGTATTAAAATACCTAAATCTGCTTTTCACGTTATTTCTTAATGCCGTAAATATAGGGTGCCTAGCAATAAATATATCATCTCTCTCCTAAGACTGAGTGGCGTTCGGCAATGTAGAGCAGCCTTTATTTGCCTCTTGTGGGATAGCATTTCCCTGATTTTCTTGTGTCTGTTAGAGATTTTGCCAATAATGATGTTCGAGGAGGAATTAAACTCAATGACATAGGCAGCCTAGCACACTTTATAATACAACAGTTTATTAATAACTACTTATTCATTTTGTCAGATGGCTCCATCTTTGTTTTTAGAGCTGTTTACCTTATTTGAATACAAATGTTAATGTATTAACATTTGTGCTTGTGCTGTTCTAATTTGGAGACAAAAGTGCTTGCTTGTTTTACATCTGGTTGGTTTCATGTTGTTAGGGAGATTTTCTGTTTGCCAATCTTACACTCTGTCCTCAGCCTCCCAGCACTACAGTTGGACTCTCTGGGATTTTTTCTGACTCCAGAGGTGAGTGAGACCTTTTTATCTCAGGCACCTCCTACATGCTCTTTAGTTTTCGGACCACTGGAACCTTACTTAAAATGATTGTGTGGAGGGGAGATCTCTTCCGTTAGTCTGTGGCACATGCTTTACTATGGTTGCATACCTCACCATATAGGTGACTCCCCAATGCATGAGTAGCCACCTCCTCTTTTTGACTGTTACGTTTTGCTAATGGCACACAAGCTATCTTCAATGGAGTGTTGTGCGGACTCTTTGTATCCCATAAACTTCTTTCAAAGTAGCAACTTTTCAGGCATCCTCTGAACAGACTGGTGGCAGTCAATACTTTTAAAAGTAATTTGTGTATGCATCACCCAAGGTTGCTGCAAACTCGATAATGCGCTAACAGGGACTATATACCCAGTATGGCACTCCTTACTCTGTTAAGCCCTCTTCATGGTGTCCTGTCATTTGTTAGCTGTCCTTCTTTTCCAGGTGTTGGAGGGCTCTCTTCCTTCATGCACCTTGGTGGGCTTCTTGCAAAAAGCCTGCAAACCCCATCTTATGTGTGTGAGCGGCAAGAAGTGGGGAGGGTGCGGCCTGCCCCCAATACACATTCTTCCAGTGTCTTGGAAGTTGCTGGAGGATTCTGGGAGACTGGCTATCCCCGATTGGGCAGGTACATCCAGGTTTGAATGTTGACAAGTGTCCTTATTGGAAGACTGGGGTCACCCCTAGTCCCCTTTCTGGATATAAGGATACAAGCTGGACCCAGCAATCGAGTCATCCACTGGAACTGAACAAGACGACGACTGAGGTATGGCGGAGGACTGTTGCAGTGACCAGTAATGGCCCAGTAAGAACCACGGGTTGACCAATTTCTACTCAACAGGGAAGACCTCCACAAGGTACCTTCCTCATTGAGACTGGTGGGACCAACCAGTCACTGTCGTGCTTGAGGTTTGTCACCTGTTTTCCATTGGCGGAGTGGGCAACTTTGTATTTGTTCTGCAAAGCATGAAACCAGACATCCGTCGTTGCAAGGACTTCCAGCTGAACAAACGGCTGAAACCCATCATGGCCATCTTCGAGGATCTGCAAGGACACTGGAAAACCGGTGCATCTGTCCACCAGGTGACGTGCCTGCAGAATGACCAAAGTACAACCACTGGGTTGCCGAGTGCTCCCTGACTCTGTCCGGGGTCAATGCAAGAAGAGCATCCTTGAAGATATCTGTGAAGGTCCCTTGTTCACTGTGAAAACAAGTCTGTGCGTGTTCCCTACAATCTTAGGTCTCCAGAAGGATTCTAAAGACGACTGCGGATTTCTGTCTCTAACCAGCGACCAGACGAACTGCATAGCGACAGCGACAATGAGCCTTGCTTTCAGCTGTGATTTACTGTCACCTGGAACCATTCCTAACATTCTAGAGGATTTAGGTTCTGAGATCCCTTATATCTCTTAACTTTCCCCACTCTCTATAGGGGTTGCATTGGGTGCAAACTCATGCTTACCTTAATACTAGCCAGGGGTCTCTGTCCTCTTGAAGAACCCCAGTGGTGGTCGTTTTTTACTGGAACTGGACTTACGTCCTCATCTTTGCATTGCTAAAATTGCCCTGCACTGTCTAAACTCTTGGTCTGTACCTGCACTAGTTGAGTGTGCCCTCCACGCTACTCACCTCTATCCTCAGGAACCTTTTGGGACATCTAAAAGACTTACATGGACTTGGCATAGGACTGAACTGCCAAGTTAGTATATGGTGCTGGACTTAACAATGAGATGCCATCACTTATATGTTTTTGGTAAAAGTACTGTAAATTGTAGTGTAACACCTTAAGGGGTGACCTAACTGTGAGTTGTATATATGTTCTAAAGTATTTTTACTTACCTTATAATATCTAAAGCGTGGTTTAGTGTAGTATTGTGATAAATAAAAGATTGCTATTTTTATAAATTACCTGTGTGGGTCTTCACTTGCCTGTTCTGCTAAGTGTTAACTGTACTGCACAACAGTTCCCCCTTCCTTCTTAGTTAAGCCTTACTGCTTGGCTATTACTAATTTAGAGAGTGGCTTTGCTTAAATTTGGTTGTAAAAAAGCTTGGGAACCCTAGGTTGGCTTGTCCTAGTCCTATCCCAGATTAATACTTTGAAAAGCCCTCCTAGCTAACATATTTTATTTCAATTATTTATGATTGTTATTAATTGATAGCTGTTTTATGGGTAACAAATCTAATGTTTATTCAGATTTGTTATCCATTAAACAGTTATCAATTAAAAACAATCATAAATCATTGAAATAAAGTACAATTGACTGACTTACTGACTGAGCCAAGACCCTAAAACAGGAAGTTACCCTAAGAAACAGGCCCAGCCCATATAGGAGTTCTCAAGACGGTACCTTAACAGTCCCCAATGTAACCAAACAATGAAGAGACGACTGATTTCGTCTGTTTGCAAGACAATTGCCCCCTCAACGGCTAAAAGCTTTACCAAAAGACATGTCTTCTTTGTAAGCATGGAAATCAGTTTTATTGTAATTCCTGTGATAGAAAACAGAGGGAGTTCCTGCTTACTTTATTCTTGGTTAGATTAGAAGCTTAAATATGAAGCTTTATGTGAATCTGGTTTAATAAAGAAAATATTTGAAAAAACGTTTGAAAATGTATTCTAATTTTAAAGGCTAAACCTTTTAAATTAATATTATTCTAATTAATTACATTCTAGAAATAATAGTTACAATTATACTGAAATGGTGTAATAGATGTTTTAGTGAAATTCAGTATTATAAAGATCAATAGTTAGATTTTATTTTATTAGATGTGAAAAGGTGAAGTAAGCAGAACTGTGTTTCTGTGGCTGAGGTTTTAATTAACTGTAATGTCTAAATAAATGTTAAGGAACTGCATATCAATGAATGTGGAAGTAGGGCAAATCAATATACCTCTATCCAGGATGCTTTCAGAGAGGTGCATACCAGCTGTGAAACACATACTGGCTGGGGTGATGGTTTGAAAACTGATGAGAGGATTCTGTAAAATGAAGCAATAAATCAAGTGAATTGCAGAGTTTGGGCTGTGCAGTTATTCTTTTGGGATCTTGAAGTTGAACAGTTAATACTTCTGTCAATGTTTATTGGTCCCCATCGGTTACATCCTCCAATGACTTAGCTGCTATGTTTCTGGGTTTGCTTTTCTGGCATGTTGCTACTTACATTCCATGTAATTGGTGGGGGTGGGAAGTGCTCTTGGATTCTCTACCGGCTTTGCACTGATATCCGAAGAAATCGGTTTCTTTGTTATGCCGCAAAATACTCTTATGTGACTTTCATGGTTGGTAGGCAGCAATATACTGCTTCAGTGACTGTTCCATCTTAACCTGCTTCGATCAACGCCTGACTATGGCAGCATGACTCGCTTCTCATCCAGTGATCCCCTGAAACACGACTGTAATTGGGTTCACCAAAACCTGTATCTGCAATCCTCGAGTGTGGGTTCCCTGAGTTCTGCCGGAAGTATATAGCCTCTTGCAGTTGAGCTCTGATATTTTTCCTCCACTTCTAGATAGCACCAGGAGGCACTGATGTTTAACGGGCATCACCACAGTCTTTCTCTAAGATCCCGTAGCAGCATCCCACTCAGTAACTTCAGTGAGTCATACATCTCTCTCCTTTGCTTTCTGTAGCATGACATTCCTTTTCCTTGGTGCATAACATCTTTGGTGCCCTTTGCCTCAGCATTCACTGGTCAACTGAGGCACCTTAGCCCCTATAGTTTCCTACAAACTCCATCTCAGTTATGCATTGAATCCTAACATCACTTGCAGAAACAGTTCGTCTACCATTTACATGTCAACATGTCACATTTAATTCAGGACTTACTTTTCCAGTACTGGTCTTTTACTTCTAGTACCTCTATTTCTGCTGTTGTTGGGGAGAATTCTCTTCTAAGGCTAATTTCCCTTACCTATAGAGTCCCCCAGCATCTTTGCTTGGTTTATGTTTTTTCTCCTGCTAAGAGTGAGACTCTTTTTCCCACTCTTGGACATGTTGCTGATGTGTGCTTTAGGCTACTTTTGTGTGCTTGTGGTCTATGGGGTCTTTCTCACCCTCATAGGTATTATCTTTTTACATGTGTGTTACACAGCACCCTCAGTAAAGTAACACAGGGGTGTCTTATCGAGCCCCAAACATAGACTCCATACCCTGGGACTGACTACTGTCTCCCAGGGCATGTAAAGTCCTCATTGACTTTACTAGTCAATAATACGAACAAAACCAGTACAAACCATCTTACTATGGAAGTACTGGAAAGGGTTAATAGTTTTTCCCTAGTGTTCATTTTCGAGGGGGTACCGTCCAGTCCCTCTCTCCAAAGTATCTGGCTGGTGGCAGTGGTAACTACCGTAAATATTCGACCGCAGATATTTCCCTATGGGATTTTCCCATTGTTCGAGGCTACCACTTTTACTGACAGCCTCTAACATACCGCCGGTTTATTTTAATATTAACTTTACTCTGGTAGGTTTTTATTGCCAGATCTTTGTTAATATTTCTTTCTCGTGTCTTTCTCTGAAATCCTAACCCGGGTCGGGGATCCTTTGTTCGTCCTTTTGGCGGGCTTCTGCACAGAAGCCCTCCTTTCAGCGCCACTGAATCTGGGGTAGACAGGATGTGTGGGAGGGGGAATAGGCACCCCGGGCAGGGTTACCTAGGCAACCCAATTCGCACTCTGCCCTGATAGGCTGGGGGGTTATCCCGCCAGGATAGCCACCCCACTGTGTACGTGACAGCTAGGCTGTATGAATGGGGGGTTTTCTGCATAAAGGCAGGGCTCTGAGGACTGGAGGACAAGACATCGCCACTGGAACTAAGAAACCCGAAGAGGAGAGAAGCTGAAGACATCTGCAACGACTGAACCACCAGTGAAGCCCTGCTGCAGATCCTCACCACTTTTCTCCAACGACTTGAGAAGATCTTCACCTGCATGAGTCTTCTTCCCTTGAGCTGGTGGTGCCAACCAGATCACCAATCGCCTTCCAGGACCTGCCTTAGTCGAATCACCAGTGCCAAGCACTAGGTGACTGGATAGCCAGGCACCCGTCCACCAGGACCGCGATTTAAAGGAGCGTACCTTTTATTCGTCTTGGCATCACTGCGGCTGGTTTCATCCCTGGGCAGTGCAGTAACTCGAACCTTCCTCCTCGACGAGAGCCTCTCTTCCTCTGCTGGATCTCCGGAACTGCAGGAACTACCGCCACCACAGGAGCCTCTTCCACTTTCAAGGTACATTGTTTCGTCAGGCCTCCCGTTTCGTTGGGTACTGGTAAAGGTGTTTTAAATCCTTTACTTACCTTCTGGGTTGGCCGCCCCTTTCGTCTAACATTATCTTTTTACATCTGCAACCACCTTTTTCAACTCGTTAAACAAAGACTTGACTTCAGCTACTAAAACAGTTTGATCCTGGGCGTTTGCCTTGTACCATTGACTCTGGCACCGGCCTCTTGACTCTGGCTAAATCTGTTACAACTGCCTTCTCTAGATTGTTTCTCATTAAGAAATGTGTTGGTATAGCCACCTTTCCTTCCCCTTTCTATATTGCTGAAGTGCCATTTTGCTCGGTTTTCACCAAAGTATTGTTTATACTAAAGTATTGCCTTGCCTAACTTGGCAGACGTACTCAGCAGAGAATTTCCTCTGCCAGAAGAGTACGAATGGCGACTACACGAAGACATTGTATCCAACGTCTTCGCAGAATGGGGCTTTTCCAGAGATCGACCTGTTCGCTACTCAGGAGAACGCCCAATGCCAAGACTACGCCTCTAGGTACCCCCAGACCCGATCCAAAGGGAACGATCTCTGGTTAACTTAGTCGGGGAAATTTGTCTACGCTTTTCCCCCTGACTCCTTCTGAACAAGATAGTACACAAGATACACCAGGAACCAGTCACCATGACTCTGGTGGCTCCCATGTGGGCCCGCCAAGCTTGGTTCGCGCACCTGATGGAAATGTCCCTCTCCCCACCAGTCAAGCTGCCCTGCCCGTACAACATGTTGTCTCAGGACAAGGGGGAGACTCTGCACCCATGCCCACAAACTCTGAATTTAGCAGCCTGGCTCCTGAGGTCTTAGAGTTTGGACATCTGCAACTCCCTCAAAGATGCATGGACGTACTGAGGGAGGCAAGAAAGCCTAACACACGTTATTGCTATGCCAGCAAATGGAAACGTTTTGTCATCTTGTGCAGTTCCAAAGGCGTCAATCCCACCGATTGCTCGCCTTCACACATTGTGCTATATCTAACCCATCTGTTGGACTCTGGGTTAGTCTTCCAATTCCTTAAAGGTTCACCTAGCAGCGTTGTCAGCCTACACCACGTCACAGCAGAAGGTGTCGTGGTGGAAAATACCTGTGATTAAAGCCTTTATGGAAGGGGTTAAAAGAATGTATCCCCCCATCACTCACCCAGCCCCTGGGTGGGACCTAAATGTGGTTTTAACTAGGCTCATGGGACCCCCTTTTGAGCCTATGCATAAAGCTAGTCTGAAAGACCTGACCTTCAAGACAGCCTTTCTGGTAGCTATCACTTCTATCAGAAGAGTTAGCGAACTACAGGCCCTCTCGGTTTTTGACCCATTTGTTACAGTCCACAAAGATAAGGTAGTTCTGCGCACTCATCCCAGATTTCCGCCGAAATTTATTTCGAAGTTCCATGTGAACCAGTCAATCGAACTACCCACGTTCTTCCAGAGACCTACTAACATGGCCGAAAGAAGCCTTCACACACTAGATGTGCGCAGGGCAGTCATGTTCTACATGGATAGAACTAAACCACTGTGGAAACTAAACAATTCTTTGTTTCAGTGGCAGCTGGTAGAGAAGGGGACCCTGTCTCCAAATCAGCAATATCAAGGTGGATTGTCAAATGCATCACACTATGTTACACTCTTGCAAAGAGAGAACTGCCCTTCAAGCCTAGAGCACATTCTACTCGAGGCACTGGGGCATCCATAGCATTCATTGCAAATGTTCCCCTAGAGTCCATTTGCAAAGCGGTAACCTGGAGTTCTGTACACACATTTAGAAAACACTATTGCCTAGACACACATTCTAGGTCTGATTCTCAGGTGGGACAAGCAGTACTAAGACATCTTTTTTCTACTGTTCCTTCTCACAACCCACCTCCAACTCTGGGTACTGCTCGCTAGTCTATGCACAGCATGTGATTCTTAGCAGATTAACAAGCATCAGAAGACATGCATTGCTTACCGTAAAAGCATTTCTGATTGTATCTGCTTAGATTCACATGCACCCTCCCTGCCTCCCCGCTCGGGGTGGAAGGAACATAGACTTCTTACTACTTTCTCTCTTCATGTACTCACTCACTATAGCCTTGGGCTCCCTCATGGCAGAAAAAATACAATCTGAGGGACGTCGGCGCGTGAGGGATTTTGGGTACTACACCCGTCACAATAGGGATAGTGTTTCAGACACGCCTATGCCGACGTCCCCTTTCGTTCCCCCGAAAGACAAGATGCAATACTCCGCGGTTACCACTGGATGTCGGACCATATGCACAGCATGTGAATCTAAGCAGATACACTCATCAGAAATGCTTTTTCGGTAAGTAATGCATGTCATATATTCTTTTTGATGCAAAGCTTTGGTCAATGTTTCCTTGTTCCATAGTATTGTAGTCCTATTGTGTAAACCCTGAATACTGCTCATCTCCCTCTTGACATAAGTCTGACTGCTTAGTCACAGCTACCAACTAAATATTTGTGGTACAGACTGATGCCAAAGGGGATTTATTACATATGCTTGTAGTCTTAATCTTCTGTAGTGCTCCCTAAGGGAACTGCACAGGATTCTGCCTAACAGCTGTCCATTTATAATTCCAGGTGCGCAACTCGCAGAATGCAGAGGAAACAAAACTCAGCAAACATCCTATGAATGGAATTGGCAATGTTTGGAATGCATGGTACACAAACACTGGTGCACACTTTCCATTAACGGTTGACATAGTGAAAAGATTACTGTGAACCATGGATGATAGTAGTCTTTTCACTGTTTATATTCTTTGTGTGGGCAAGCCAGGAGTGGATTTTGTCCTCAAACATAGCCAAATGTCTGCTAGGTCTGCAACATTAAAGCCTCCATTTCCACTCCCCTGCAGATGTTCAGTACTGCGCTTTTGTTACCCATCAAGCCAATGGCTTACTCAGCAGAGACAAAAGCAATACAAGTTTAGCTTTATTAGGAAAACTAAAGATATCAACGTACTTTCTAAATAACCTCTCTCGTAAAGTCACCTACGGCACATCAGTAGACCTTAGACTTATATGTAGAATAGATAACTCAAAACAGATTGGGAAGACAGCCCTCAAAGTTCCACTCATCAGTTTACACAAATTTATTTTGAATGTACAATTATTTTAAAAATGGCTCCTAGCTCCTAAAATTTGATTTGGATTTTAAAATATCTGACTTGTGAGCCAATGAGCCTCATTACAAGTCCGGCAGTAACCCGCCAATCTTACCGTTTATGCCGTCTGAGATCCCAGTGCCACCGGGACATTACAGGTCCCACAGGCCGGGATATCAGGCGGCAGAAAATGTTAGTCCCCATTCCATGGAGTCCCATCACTATACAGTATAGTATACATACTATACTATATTTATATTGTATAGACAACTGGTTATTGTTGGTAATAGGTTGTGACATAGGGTTTTATAGTTTAGGAATATTGATTTGATTGCACTTTATAATCTAAAAAATAGAAAATGAAATAAAATGTGTGTTTTTAGTAGTCAAGTGCCAAGCACTACATTTTAAAATTATATGAATATGTTCATGAAAATGTCAATTTAATAAAGTATTATTATTATATGTACTACCTAAAGGTTTAATTGTTCTGTTTGACAAGGTAGTTTGAATTGTGGTGAGTTTCATACCAAAGGAGGTGCAATATGGTAGCCACGAGATTTTCTAGTCTAGAAACTGACGTAAGCCTTGCTAAGGGGACGAATCTCGGAGCTATTTAAAGTTTCCCCAGAGTCTTTTTGTGTTATCTGTTGATATCCTGACCTGCCCAGAAGATCAAAAGAGGGCAACTAACAAGCTGACCATCTCTACTTTGGCTGTAAGTTTAGGTATAACTTCTTGACGCTCCTATTGTCATAACTGCCAGAAATAGATGCTTGTCATTACAATATTCCTCTTCATCAGAACTGGAGCAGGAGAGTGAACTACATGGGTAGTAAAGTGCGCTGAACTGCAGCATCAACCATCTTGGTTGCTAGCTCTACGGCCTTTCGGCTAGATATGATTAATCCCTTTGAGATTCATTTGAAAGGATAGCACAGTTTCTTTCAGCTGAAGAACAAGACTTGCTGGAAATTGTTAAGGAGTGTTGCACAATGTCCAAACAAGTGAATAGTGCATCTAGACGTGACAGTATTTTTCAATGACAAATACTGCCAAGGCTTTTAGCTTGAGCATGGTAAACTGGTTTGGAAGTAGACTCTGAACAAAATGTTCTCTGCTTACCGTTTTCACATGTCTCCCTTTTCCAAGCACATGCTAACGAAGAAGTGATGCACAAGAAGAAAGAGTTGGCGGCCTGTTAATGCATTGGACTTCCTATAAAGAAAGATTTCTGAACATTTGACAAGAACAGGAATCACTTCACTTTCTAACAATATTCACCACAAAACTTAAGTCTCACCAGAGCTATCAATCCAAAAGAGAAAGCAAGCATTAATACTATTTAACAGTGTCAAGCCTTCCACTGCTCAAGGCACGCCCAGGTGGGAGGTAGAAGCCAGTTCCATTTATCATCATGGCAAATGATAACAAAAGACAACTGGATACTCAATATTTTACAGATTTTCTTTCCATAAAGCTTGCTAGACCTCCAGTTATCATTCCGCCAAGGCCACAATCTCATTGGCACCAAGACCGCCTGTCTCGGAAGACCCAAAATGGGTTGAACAAAAAAGTAACAAAAATCCTTACTAAGGAAAAAAGTGTTTCTACTCTTATTTCGTGTACAAAAGAAAGGCACAGATTTGAAATAACCTACCCTTTCCCTGTACATTGCACACATATATGTCAAAAAAGAAAAATTCAGGTACTTGGCCTTACATGAAATTTGTCATCTTATTGTGACTAGTGCTTAGTAGAGCGGGAGGATGCATATTTCTATATTCCAATGGCGGGGAAGCACTAAATAGTCATGAGATTTATCTAAAGAGCACACCAGATAAACATGCTGGAATTTAGAGCAGTTGCCCAGGCTCTGAAATCCCCTGATGTTATTGAATACAAAGTAAATCCTGATGCAAACAGACAATATAATTATGATTTACTACCTAAACAAACAAGGAGGCAAGCAATTCAGGTCCCACTTGAGGGAAGCTTAAATAATATGGAACTGGCTACTTACTAGCCAGTAATCTGTTATTCTATGGAGTCTTTTTTGCCACTGATTCCTCATCTTTGATAGGTGTCACGCTACGCTCGCGCGCGCCACTTACCTGTTCTGGGGTCCCGGTTCTTCGGCCACGAGGGTCTCCCTCGTGGAGACTGTATCCGCGCTGGCGTCTTCCCTCGCGACGCCCCGCGGTCCGGGTCGGCTCCATGGGCGCGGCCATCTTGAATGTTCTGCGCATGCGCGGATCGTCAGTATCCGACGTTCCGCGCATGCGCAGTAGCGGGTGCTTGCGTTCCAAGCCTCGTCTTGGCCCGGCACTTTAAAGAGGCTCCGTACGCACGGAGACTTGCGTCTCAACGTGATTCTTCCGTGTGTACGCTGCTGGAGCCTTGCTTGTCTCTGCCTCCAGTTCCCTTCCTGATTGTGCTTACCTGCCTAGCCTGCTTCTCTGTATTCTTCTTGGGTCCCCAGTCCCAGTCCTTCCTGCCTACTGCCCTTCCTCTACCCCTTGCCTGCCCCCTGATTCTATTACTGGGGTTCTAGCTGGCCTGTCTGGGTCTTCCTTCCCCTGCTCCCTCTTCTTGGAGTTTTCTTCCCTGGGTGGGCTGTTCTTCCTGCCTCCTTCTGCCTGTGCTGTGCCCTGCCGGTATCTGTGCTCTACCTTCCGGAGGAGTTCTGAAGACTCGCTTTTTCATCTGCTTACTGGACTCTGCTTGGCCTTCTCTGTCAGTGGTAACACTGTCTCAACGTCACGCTAATACAGAGAAGGACCCCTCGTGGCGTTGGGAGCTGATTCAGTCCCATCCTCTCGTTAATCGTCAGGAGGGGGTTGGGTCGGTTCCTAGCGTTGCACTTTCCTCGGCTGTGATTCATCGACATACTGGCAGCCTCAACTCAGCGCTCTCCAGTAAAGAAAGGTAATTTAAGCTCTCGTGACGCATCTTATAACAGATTGAGACGCCTATCCACCAGTCTCGACATGGATGATCTGCGAGAAGTACGTGATGAGATGCGAGCCATGCGTCTTGAGATGACTGCCCTTCGACAGGAGAACGACACCCTCCGTCAAGCGATGGAGCGGGGTGTGCATGTACCTCCCCAACCCGAGAATTCCATGGCCTATACAACCCCCATGAAGTTCGATGGTGATCCACGTCAAGTAGCAGAGTTTTGTACCCATTGTAGGATCCATTTTCAGTTCCGGTCAAGTCATTTCAGCCAAGACAAGGCAAAGATTGGTTACATCCTTGGAAATCTGACTGGCAATGCTCTTGCCTGGGCCGCTCCTCTGGTTTCCTCCAACAGTCCCTTGTTAGGGGATTTCGCTGCCTTCGAGAAGGCCTTCTTGGATGTTTTCAAACCGCCTAATTTGGCAGCCATGGCCCAGAATCAGCTAATGGACATTAAACAAGGATCTGGAGACATAATACACTACATTAGTCGGTTCCGACAGTTAGCAACTGACTCTCAATGGCCTGAAGTCACTCAGAAAACGTTATTCCGCCGTGGACTACGAGATGAGTACAAGGACGAACTGCTACATATACCTGAGCCAGAAACATTACCCGCATTGTTGGAACAGGTCCTCCGCATTGATCACAGGTTGGCCGAAAGACGTAGTGAACGTCGCCGAACGGACCGATACCACCCGGGGCCCTCGGTACACCCTTCTGGATCGACCTCCACCACCGACACAGGACCCGAACCTATGCAACTGGGAGCCATTCGTGGACCATTGTCTGAAGCGGAAAGGAAGAGAAGGCGCCGGCAAAACCTGTGTTTATACTGTGGTGGTTCCGGCCATTTCTTAAGCATCTGTCCACTGCGTCCTTTGAAGAAGCAGGAAAACTGACAGGCCCGCTGTATGGTGAGAAGGCAGCGGCGGGCCGTTCTTTTGGATCAGACCTTCCTCCTATGCAGTCAGTGCCGTTATTGGTCTTAGAAGTAGGCATCGCCTGGCAAGGAAAATGCTTGAAGACTCGGGCTCTTTTGGATTGTGGTGCATCGGGTAATTACATCGATGTCTTGTTTGCAGCATCCAACGGGATCCAGTTGCACCGCAAGGAACAACCTGCGGTGGTAGAGGTGATTGATGGTACTCCCTTGTCCTCTGGTCCGGTGTGTCAACATTCCGATCCTCTATGGCTATCAGTGGAAGGGCATCTAGAACGGATCTCATTTGATGTAATCAAGTCTCCTTCTTTTCCGGTGGTACTCGGTCTACCTTGGCTACTCTATCACGACCCTCAAGTCAATTGGACTTCCAGAACCCTAGTCTTTTCCACTTCCCGTTGTCCTCGGGATTGTCGTCTTCTAGAATCCTTTCCAACAGCCTTGGGGTCTCCAGCTCTTACGACTACCTTTGATTGTCTATGTGTCACTCAGTCTGTACCGCAGGAATATGTTGAATTCCTTAAAGTGTTTTCAGAACCAGAGAGCATACCGCTACCACCTCACAGGCAGTTTGACTGCTCCATTGACATTCTACCTGATGCAGTTATTCCCCATGGCAAAGTCTACTCCTTAACGCAAACTGAAAAGAAGGTTCTACATGAATACATCCAGGAGTGTCTCAGTAAGGGCTACATTACACCGTCTAAATCCCCTGCGGGTTTTCCACTGTTCTTTGTCAAGAAGAAGGAGGGCACTTTGCGCCCTTGTATCGATTACCGGCAATTGAACGAGATCACCTGCAAGGACAGGTACCCCCTACCTCTCATCAGGAACATCATTGAGTCTCTAAGATCTGCCCGGATTTTCACCAAGTTGGATTTGAGAGGGGCCTACCACTTGGTGAGAATAAAGGAGGGTGATGAGTGGAAGACGGCCTTCAAGACTCCCTTTGGACACTATGAGTATAGGGTAATGCCCTTTGGACTTTGCAACGCTCCAGCCGTCTTCCAGCGATTCATGGATGTCGTCTTTTCGGATCTTGTTGGAGTTTCAGTGTGGGTATACTTGGACGATATATTGGTTTTTTCCTCTACCCGCATGGATCATGTCACGCACGTTCAGGAAGTGCTACGAAGACTAGCCGCCAACCATCTGTACGCCAAGGTTGAAAAATGTCAGTTTCATCAGGAAAGCTTAGAGTTTCTTGGCTATGTTATCAACAGCACTGGAGTACGGATGGACCCCACGAAGTTACGGGCCATACAGGAATGGAAACAGCCCCATGACATAAAATCGCTACAACGATTCCTAGGCTTCGCAAACTTCTATCGACGCTTCATTTCTAATTTCTCTCATCTTACCACCGTGCTAACTCGCCTGACTAGCAATAAGGTTCCCTTTTTCTGGGATTCTCTAGCTGAAGCGGCTTTTCGAGATTTGAAGGAATCCTTTACTACGGCTCAAATACTAAAACATCCAGATGATGAGAGACCGTTTGTAGTGGAAACCGATGCTTCAGACTTTGCAATTGGTGCGGTCCTATTACAGCATGATTCGGACACAGAGATGGAACATCCTGTGGCATATTTCTCACGGAAGCTAACACCCAGCGAAAGAAACTACGCTGTCATCGAGAAGGAACTTCTAGCAATAAAAGCAGCCTTCGAGGAATGGCGCCATCACTTGCTGGGAGGTAGATATTCAGTGGAAGTGCGCACAGATCACCGTAATCTTCAATTTCTACGTTCCCTGCAATGCAGAACCTCCCGGCATGCTCGTTGGGCCTTTTTCTTCTCTCAGTTTGATTTTGTGGTGACATACATACCCTGTTCACAGAATATAAAGGCTGACGCCCTGTCTCGTTCTTTGGAGAAAGACATCGAAAGCGCCAAGAGCCCAGAACCCTTGATTGCCTCGAAGCACTTTTTGTCGATGCTGACACCTTGGCTCCATCAACTACAAGATGCCACCCAGACGGATCCCTCCAGGTCTAAGATATTGCAACTTGCTGATGTCAGTGAACGTAACGGTTGTTTGTTCTTTAAGGATCGCCTGTATGTTCCCACGTGGGACCTCCAGAGGATTGTCCTACAAAATAATCACGACTCCGTTGTTTGCGGTCATCGTGGGGTCAAAACCACTCAAGAACTGGTTGCACGGCAATTTTGGTGGCCCGGATGGGCCAAGCTGGTCAAACAATACGTGGATTCCTGTCCGGTATGCGCTCAAACCAAGATACCTCGCAAGAAACCTCTTGGTCTTCTACAACCCACACCTGCACCGCCTTACCCATGGCATACTATAGCCACGGACTTTATAGTCGAACTACCACTCTCGGGTGGGCATACGTGCATCATGGTGGTGGTAGACTGTTTCTCCAAGTTGGCTCATTTCGTTCCCTTTCCTAAACTACCCTCTGCCTCTCAGATGGCGCAACGTTTCCTCCATGAAATATACCGTCTTCACGGCCTTCCTGAGAAGATATTGTCGGATCGTGGCTCTCAGTATATTTCTTCTTTTTGGGATCAATTGTGTCGTCATTTGAATATCCAGCGAGCTTTGAGTTCCGGTTATCATCCCCAAACCAACGGGCAAACCGAGCGGACTAATCAAACCCTAGAGCAGTACCTACGATGCTACGCAAATGCCACTCAAGACAACTGGTCGGGTTGGTTGGACACCGCTGAAGTGGCTTACAACAATGCTGTTCATTCTGCTACAGGACTCAGCCCTTTTTTTTGTTCTGTCGGTTTGCATCCCAAGTTGCTTCCTGTTCGTCCTACACTCCCCAGTGCGGTTCCGTCGGCTGATGCCATGGTGTCTCTCATCCACAACCAGCATCGTCTAGCGGCCAGTACCCTGGCGGTGGCACAAGCACGCATGAAGGACCAGGCCGATAAACGGCGGAGGCCTGAGCCCGATCTTCGGGTGGGGGATAGGGTATGGCTCTCTTCCAAGAACTTACCAGTTCGCAATCTGCCCGTGAAACTGGCTCCCCGCTTTTTTGGCCCATTTTGCATCATTGGGCGGATTTCTCCTGTTGCCTTTCGTTTGTCCCTGCCGCCTTCTTGGCGGATTCATCCTGTCTTTCACGTTTCGCTCCTGAAACCCTGTATTCCTGATGTTTTGGGGCGTCCCTGTTCCCGTCCTGCCCCGGTCTTGGTTAGGGGTGTTCCTGAGTTTGAGGTACAGGAGATTTGTGATTCCCGGATCAGGCGCGGGGTGCTACAATTTCTGGTCGGTTGGAAGGGCTATTCGGCTTGTGACCGCACTTGGGAACCTCGTTCCTCTGTGCATGCCCCACGCTTGGTTCGGGACTTCTACCTCCGATATCCCTGGAAGCCTGGTGCCCCTGGGTTGCCCGGGAGGGGGTATGGTGTCACGCTACGCTCGCGCGCGCCACTTACCTGTTCTGGGGTCCCGGTTCTTCGGCCACGAGGGTCTCCCTCGTGGAGACTGTATCCGCGCTGGCGTCTTCCCTCGCGACGCCCCGCGGTCCGGGTCGGCTCCATGGGCGCGGCCATCTTGAATGTTCTGCGCATGCGCGGATCGTCAGTATCTGACGTTCCGCGCATGCGCAGTAGCGGGTGCTTGCGTTCCAAGCCTCGTCTTGGCCCGGCACTTTAAAGAGGCTCCGTACGCACGGAGACTTGCGTCTCAACGTGATTCTTCCGTGTGTACGCTGCTGGAGCCTTGCTTGTCTCTGCCTCCAGTTCCCTTCCTGATTGTGCTTACCTGCCTAGCCTGCTTCTCTGTATTCTTCTTGGGTCCCCAGTCCCAGTCCTTCCTGCCTACTGCCCTTCCTCTACCCCTTGCCTGCCCCCTGATTCTATTACTGGGGTTCTAGCTGGCCTGTCTGGGTCTTCCTTCCCCTGCTCCCTCTTCTTGGAGTTTTCTTCCCTGGGTGGGCTGTTCTTCCTGCCTCCTTCTGCCTGTGCTGTGCCCTGCCGGTATCTGTGCTCTACCTTCCGGAGGAGTTCTGAAGACTCGCTTTTGGATCTGCTTACTGGACTCTGCTTGGCCTTCTCTGTCAGTGGTAACACTGTCTCAACGTCACGCTAATACAGAGAAGGACCCCTCGTGGCGTTGGGAGCTGATTCAGTCCCATCCTCTCGTTAATCGTCAGGAGGGGGTTGGGTCGGTTCCTAGCGTTGCACTTTCCTCGGCTGTGATTCATCGACATACTGGCAGCCTCAACTCAGCGCTCTCCAGTAAAGAAAGGTAATTTAAGCTCTCGTGACGCATCTTATAACAATATGTTTCTCTCAGCTGAGCTGTTCTTCGGAAACGTTTCCGACACATGGGGCGCAGCACGAGACTGCGACGGCTCCACCCAATACCTCCACACGCTCTGTGCCGGACATGACAGTCGGGTCAGTCGTGTGACCTTTGTTCCTTTTTACCTTGCACAATGCTTACTTTAGAGGCACAGCTTCTTTCAAAGCTTTCTCGTTCTTTCCATTAAACCATGCATCATCAGAAGTCCATCTCAGATCCTCATAGGATCTTTGTTTATTGCCTCAGTGAGAGGCGTGACACGCAGCAAGGCACTTCAAGGGACTTTGTGTAAGGGAGGAGAAACTGTTTTCTTTCCTCCACAACGAGAATGCTGAAAAGCATACTTGTTTGAGGCCGTCCCGGCGCATTTTGTCACAACAAAGAATGGTAACTGGTCCACAAGGACAACAAGAAGCTCAGCAAAAGGTCTCGTTCTTCTACCGGTTCTACTAAACTCTATGTTTAGTTCTCAGTGAAAAAGAGCAGCCACCACTTCAGGGACTTCTCTGATGACCATGCATCCCCACCCATTCCTCTACTTCAGAAGAAACGGAGGCCTTTAGGTTTAAGAAGTTCAAAATCTTCGCCAATGGTTTCGGCTTCAGTGCCGGCTACTTCAGCCTCAGCGATGACAGCCTAAACCCGGACAGAGTGGTGTGGTGCTCATTGGGAGGGGTGTGTTGCCTTCTCTGCCCTCTACTAGCCACAGAGCCAATAACACGATTCTGGGTCTGCGACTCTTCTCTCCCACTTGATCACTGCGGGGACGTGCAGGGGACTTTTCTTTGGTGCTTCAGTTCTGCCCGCTGAGGTACTTCGTCCTCGCCACCTCTCAGGGATTCTCCGGCCGCTCGCCTGCTCTGCCTTAGTACAGTCTCCAAGTGCGCCTTGTGGGCTGGCATGCTGAGTCTGCCATTTTCTCTCTCATACCCACCACACCCCCTGCAAGTGCCTCAGCATGGTTAAACTCTGCGGCACCTTTGAGACTCTCTCCTTATTGGTTCTTCCAGGGACGCTCCTCTAGTGCGCTGGATACTGGACTCTCTGCACTCTTCCATAGAGATTGGGCAACGGTCAGCCATTATTAAAGGGGGTAAAGGTTTATCATACAAACTAGCCGTTATATATCCCATAATGGTCTTAGTGTCTGAGGAGGCGGGGTGATGATTTGTACCCTTCTCGGGGGGTTCCTGTCCTCTAAGGGGGAGTCACCTCCAGAGGGTTTCCACTTACCCAGTCCCCTATGAGATGTTAAGTGTAGTGTACTCACCACCCAAGTCCCAAAGGGGGTATCTCCCCCTTAGAAAGAAGTAACGATCGCCCTGGAAACATGCAAAATGGCCACAGTGGTGTCCGTCAGTACCAACACAGTCTTACCCCATTCAGGTGACCCAGGTAAGCCTGATCACTTGAAGCTCTCGCAGCTTGATGTGCCCGCGGCACTCTAGCGGAGACCACCATCAGATGTTGGAGGTGAGCGTCACAGTCCTTCAGGGACATAGTCAGTTGTGACCAGGGTTGTTGCAATAACATAATTTGCAGCAGGTTGCAACTCCAGGACCACCATTCGAGGTCACTGCACACCTTCGCCAAGACCTGGAGAAAGTCTGAGGTGTGTCCCTGATATTGAGACCACTGGCAACAGGGAAGACGCCGAAGTGACCTCATGCCTCTGGCATTGCAAGGATGCAGGAAGCGGTAAGACCTAGCAATTGCAGAAAAGCTGAGGCATGAGCCTTTCCCTATGGTTGGAAGACATGCACCATCTTGGAGATGTTAGCTACTCTGCCCTCTGCCGGAAACGCCTGGCTCGGACCAGTGTCCAAGACCACCCCGATGAATCAGAGGGTCCCTCTGGGATGGAAAAACCTGAGACTTCTTGAAGTACAGCGAGAAACCCAAGCTGTGCAACTGGCTGCATGTCCAGTACGAGTGTGCCGATGACTGGTCTGCGAAGTGAGCTTGGGTGAGCCAGTCATCAATATTGAGAAAAACATGGGTGCTCTCCCTACTGAGGCAAGCTGCTACCACTGTTGGCACTTTGGTGACGACCATAGTTGTTGAAGAGAGGCTGAATTTCAAGACCTTGAATTGGTAATGGCAATTCCCCACCTTGATTCTCAGGTACATTCTGTGTTTCCTGTGGATGGGCACATGGAATTATGTATCCTGAAGATCGAGGGAGAATGGCCAATCCTGCAGGTCTAGGACCTGAAGAATCTTGTCCTTGCCTAAGTAAAATTTTAAAAGCCTCAGATCAAAAATGAGTAAAAGGTGCACATCCTTTTGGCACCAGAAAATAGGTTGAACACCAGCCCTTTCCTTGCTCCGAGCAGGGCACCGGGACTACAGTTTCTTTGCCAGAAGCTGATGGACATCTTCCAGCAGGAGAGGTTCTGAAGGCAAGAAATGACTCTCTTGGGGAGGGTCTGGTGGGCGATGAACAGGGCTCCAGTATCCCTGGTAATGACCTATAAGGCCTAGGAGGTCAGAAGTGGTAATCATTCATTCCTTTCCGAATTAGAAAATTCTGTCTCCCACAAGGGAGGAATGTTGGATGTCTGATTCATAAAGGCTTGATACCTGGGGAAGTTGAGGACTCAGTGGAGGCTGAGGAGAACCCCACCTGGACCCATTGGGGCGGCGCTGCACCGGCTTGCCTGAGGGAGCTTGACCTTGTTCTTTGTGAGCAAGGGGTGAAAACTCACAGGTTGTTGTTGCTGGACAGCTAGTCCAATAGATGTCACAGTCACTTTCAAAGCCTAAAATTTTGACAGAGATTAATCTGCCTTTGTACTGAACAGGTTGTGTTCGTCAAACAGCATGTCCAGAAGTTTCTCCTGGACATCAGGAGCAAAACCTGACGTTCTCAGCCAAGAGTATATTCTCAGAACTGTGCTGGTGGGCATTATTCTGGCCGAACTGTCTGCAGTGTCCAAGCCTGATGGAAGTATCTGGCAGGAAGTCTCTTTGCCACCCCTTGCAAGAGCCTCACACCCATCCCTCATGTCACCTTCAGGGATGTGTTCTGCGGCCTGAGAGTTGACAGACCAAAACCCAAAAGAAAGAGGAGTTGATATGATAATAATTGGTTATTTATAACACGCTCAATACCCAGAGGTTTCTAAGTGCGGACCCGGGGATCGAACCTGTGTTGCTCCACGTCGTCTTGCTTCCAAGCCGAGCGCGTTGCCCCTGAGCTATCCTCCCGAGATGCACCTCAGGCCGAGGCTCAAAGAGTCTAGAACTTTCCTACCTCAGACATCAAGTATCTTGCTCTCCCTGCCAGATGTCAAAGAAAGTAAAGATGTAGTTTTCAGATTTGCCATAGCAGCATAAACAACTAAACTTTCCGATGACACATGGGCGGACAGGAAAAGAGGGTCTGAGGGTGATGGCCTCTACCTTTTTGCCTGGTCTCGGACAGAGGCCTGTTTGGACCACAACTCAAGGACTGGTGCTGCTATTGCTTGTTTGAATGGCAGCAAGGTCTCTCTCGTATGGCTCTCGTCCAGAATATCAGTGAGTCCATATTGCACCTTGAGTTGGGAACTGGGTCGACAACCGTAAGGTATCTACCACGTTGTCAATAAGACACTGAAAATCTGCTTGAGGCTTACCCGGGGAGGAGTAGGAAGTATGTCAAGATCTGGTGAGATATCTACACCAGATATCTACACCAGATGGTGTAGATATATCTACAACAGATAGCTACAACAGATAGCTTCGTCCGGATAGACGGTTAGCCGTCTATCCGGACAGAGCTCCAAAACCATTTACTGATTTAAAGAACGATTCCAATTGTCTGACCGGATTACGTTTGTACAATAGTACATCATCTGCATACAGCAAATTGCATTGTGCCATCCCGCTCATATGCAATCCAACTACTTCATGTCTTCTACGTAATACACGGCTAAGCATTTCGATCACCAAGAAGAAGAGCATTGGGGATAGTGGGCAACTCAGCCGCATCACCCGAAACATCCGCCAGTGAATGGACACGATCTTTTTAACACACACCTTGGCTGTGTAGCCCTCAAAGAGTAGGCATACCCAGTTTATAATCTTTGTATCTAGACCCACGCCCTCCAACACTATCCACTGAAAATTCCAATCTATAAAATCAAATGCCTTTACAGTAAAGGCTAACCACTGCCACTTTATCTGTGTCCCTATACCTGTCCAGAATTAATAGGAGCCCTTCCAAGTATGGTGTACAGTGCTCCTGCCCGGGATAAATCCTCTTTGGTCTTTGGTCTGGATCTACAATATCCCATATTACCTGTCATAAACACACTGACAATGTTTTGCACAGAATTTTAACATCTACATTAATCATTGACAACTTCCTGTATGAACTACATTCTTGTCTGCCTGAGGGAGAATAACTACCAGACCTCCAGCACGGAACCCAAGAGTCTGCCCAGTGTTATCGCCTCAGTGTAAACCTTCAGGAGCTTAGGGGCAGGGCCTTAAAGGTCCTGTATCATTCCACCGTCAACCCATACATTCCGTGAGATTTACCTATTACATTAAATTATTTATTAGGCGCTGCCAAAGTGGCCCGGAAGCATATGGTCGCCGAAGGTAATCTGTGCCAAGTGATCCGATTGCGAATAAGGTCAGGTTAGACTCCCTAATTTGAATAGGAAGGTTTTGCGTTTTTTCTTAAAAGCATCTAGTGTCAGGTAATTTCTCACGTCTGCATTCAATTTTTCCCGGGCAGCAGCCCAAAAAGCACCCCTGCTGACCATTTACAATTTAGTTTTTGGAATTAGCATATTTTTTTCACCATTTGAGCGAAGGGTACACACGTTCGGTTTGTTTATCAATCTATTAGAAATATAAGCTGGATGGGATCCGTTAAGAGACTTATAAGTAATAGTTAACAACCTGAACTCAATCCTCTATGCAATGGGTAGCCAATGAAGTTTTCTCCTCACCTTCGACACGTGCCAACTTTCGTAACCCCATGATCGCTCTGGTGGTGATATTCTGCACCACTTGGAGATTAGCAAGATCTGTTTTACCTACTCCTATGAGGAAGGAACCACAATAATCAATTTTTGAGGGGATAATAGCTTGAGCGATCGTTTCGCAACCCTTTTGGGATTTGCGAAAGCAGTCTGATCTAGTAAGCCTGGGCTGTTACTAAGCTATTAACATGGGCAGACATACCAAGGTCTGATTAAATGTGACTCCTAAGATTTTTATTTTTCCCTTTGTGGAAATGACATGGTCCGCAATACGGAAGGATTCATACTCTGAAGCGAGTTTAGCAAGTCTGGGTCTGGAGCCAATGATCATAAGCTCGGTCTTGCCATGGTTCAACGCCATTCCACTCATGTCCATCCACTCTTGTATAAAGTTGCATACCTCTAACACTACTATGGCTTCTTTTTCATAATCGCCTGTGAGGGGGATGAGGCACTGTGAATCATCTGTATAGTTTGAAAAACAGATATTTTTTTCATCTAGCATGTTAAAGAAAGGGGCTGTAAATAAGTTTTATAGGACAGAGTGGAGCGATGCCCTTTGTGGGACATCATAGTTAACTGAAATGGGGTCCGCTTCGGCTTGCTTACTACAAACCTGCATGGTTCTTGTCCCTAAAAAGGACTGCATCCATTCCTCTGCTTGTTCACTAAAGTTTGCTACCTTCTGCAGTCTGTCCAAAAGGAGAGGGTGATCCACTAAATCAAAGGCGGCCGATAAATCCAGTGACCTGAGCAACATTGTTGTACCCTTATTAATATTAGTCCATATAAGTTCCAATAATGCTGATTCTCTACTGAATCCTGCCCGGAAACCTGACTGACCTTCATTCAGGATAGGATGATCTTTTATGTGGCAGAGAAGTTGTTCATAAGCCACCCTATCCATTACCTTCAGGAGTGATCCAGGAGCCCTTCAATCTAGTGGGAACCCGGCCTTCTTTAAAAAGAGGCATTCACAATCCTCGTAATAGAGCTAATCAGAAGCTCAGAACAGGCTTTAATAGCCATAGCTGAGAACTGATCCCCTTTACAGGTAGATAGATGGCTTAAGTTTACCTAGGATGGTACGAAGTTCATCTTCCGAGATGCTCCTAAAGTTGAACTTGGGTATAGACTGTGAGATATTTTTTTAAAATCTTATTTATCATAGCTTCCTTGATTTGAGTACACCACTCCTGATCTTTATTAATATATTCTTGATATACAACACCCAGCTTCTCGAGTTCTCTAATCCTGTTTGGATATAGTCAGTTTACCCATGGTCATGATTCCAAACCAAAGTCAATGAATGGGTGGTCTGACCGAGGGCATAATAAAATATCTGGGGTGCTAATCTTTTGGTTAATCGAAAATACCCAATCCAATATATGTCCCTTAGAGTGTGTAGGCTTATGGATATCCTGTACAAAGCCCATAGCCTTCATGAATCTGGCAAGTTCCTTGGAAGGATGTGATTATGGACATCAGGAGGAAGATTGATCGGTGCGTGCATGGGGGAATGGATTTGGAGTTGGCGTGGGTTCCCAGTCACAGTGGCATTTTGGGTAATGAGTTGGTGGATCGGGCGGCGGGTGAGGGTATGAGAAGGGGAGCAATTGATGTGAGGCTGCCTTTGAGTGTGGATGAGGTAAATGCTGTGGTGGTGAGACGGGTCATGGAAGAGTGGCAGGAGAGGTGGCAGAGTGGGGTGAAGGGATGGTGGATGTTCGGTGTTCGTGGGAAAGTGTCGTTGAAGGTGGATGCGGGGAGCCTGGAATGGAGGAGGGTGCAGGAGGTGATGCTGAATCGGTTGAGGATAGGACATGTGGGGCTGAATGACTGTCTGTTTCGAGTAGGGAAGCGTTAGTCGAGGGATTGTGCGGTGTGTGGGGTGCCTGAGACTGTGGGACATTTTCTGCTTAGGTGTGAGAGACATGTTGAGGAGAGAGAATTGATGACGGTTCGGTTGTCTGCGCTGGGTGTGGCTGAGCTGGGAGGTGACGGGGTGAGTGGCAGGAGAAGGATCAGTGTGATGTTGGATTTTGTGAGGCAGATTGGGCGGTGGGAGGAGTTGTGAGTTTATGTGAGCTAAGTAATGATTGGTGGGTCTGGTGCACATCATCCTTTAGGATGGGGAAGCACCTGCGTGGGTCCGCCCACGCATCTGATAATTAAGAAGAAGAAGAAGAACACTGACAGACAACATTACATTGATGTTGCCTAATAAGGTTCAACCTGATATGCAGGAGACTGCACTTGGTTTAAACAATATATGTATAAAATAGCACTACCCTTTAACACAAAGACAATTTTCGGGAACTAACAACTTGTGTTTGGACTAATTTGCATAGCTGCAATCCGTTGTTCATGCGGCTCTTACTGTGAGGTGAAGTTCCAGTGATAGCTAACGGTGGTGCTGTGGCATATGTGACTTCGGTCAAATGGCCTATTATGCATACAAACATGCATAGACGCACAAGCACGCGTACTCACAACCACACGCACAGTAGCTTTTGGGTCCACTCTTTCAGACAGATATGGTGTTGTCCAGTCTGTTGTGGCAGTGGGGTGGGACCAAGCCTGATTTGCATATGGTCTTTCCCCTTCTGTAGTGGCTTGACAGGCTGAAAAACAATGGTCTGGTGGGTTGCCCAGAGTTGTGCCCGTGGTCATGATTGATTCAAAACCTTCCAGCCATCAACATCTGGTTTTGCTTTAGTCACCCGAGTGGGACGGGTATGCCCAGACGTGGTTCCCAGGCCTGCTCGGCCTAGAGACCCAAGCTACTCATCAATGGTGACACTCAACAAGGCCAAAACATGTTTGGGGATGCTTGTGGTCTTGTGCAGAAGGGAAGTGACCTAGCAGTTCGGGTTGAACTGCCATGCCTGATTTGCATATGGTCTTACTGGTATTACCCAAATTGTTCGTTTACAATTGTTCGAATGAACAATTGACCGAATTTAAAGGGTCACAATTGACCTTTTCACAATTGACCGTATGTATGTATATATATTACCAAACCGAGATATATATATATATATATATACATACATACATAGGGGTTTTGGGGGGTTTGGCGTTGGGTGGGGGTTGTGGGGGGTTTCCCCCCACATATATGTTACAATGGACCTTCACAATTCGGTCAATTGTGAAAAGGTCAATTGTAATTCGAACAGTTGTAAAACGAACAATTCGTATACAACCGTCTTACCACTTCTCTAATGGCTTGGCAGGCTAAAAAATGATGGCCTGGAGGGTTGCCCAGATTTGTGCCCGTGGTTATGACTTATTCAAAACCTTCCAGCCATCAACTTTTGGTTGTGCTCGTGGCAGTGGTATGTGACACCTCGTGGCAGGGGCCTGTGCAATGCAAAACGTGGGCACCAGTAGACCCAGACAATGCCCTGTCCAGTGTCAGGACTGTCATTTGGAGCATTGGTCTCTTGATCCATATAAATATCCTGCTTGGTTTCCGTTGTTCCCATTGTTTAAAAATGCCCACCTTACATGGACGTCATTTAGGGTCGCCAGGGGTCGCACCTGCGACCTCTGAGGTCTCCCTTGCTACCCTTAAGAAGAAAAAAAATGTAAAACAATTTATTTTTTTTTTTACATTAAATGGAGGCTCCTGGCCTGTGGCCAGCAGCATGTGGTCTTTGTTTCTGGAGTGGCTGCTTTTCTGATAGCTATAGCCGTTAAGATAGCTCAGTGGGTTGAGCACTCGCTACTGCAATGTGTGTGTGATCTGCAGGTTGCAGATTTGACTCCCGGCAAGATCAATTCTGCCTTTCATCCTGCTGAGGTTGATAAATGAGTACCAACACAGGCTGGCTAATATTGTATGTATATTTGTTTTATATGAAGCGCTTAAGCGCGAGTGCTATGTAATAACACATCATTATCGTTTGGCCTTGGACGTCGGCTTGCATTCACAGTAATTTGGTAACATGGGCATATACACGCTGATATTAATGATACATATGGTGATCCAGTCTTGTATAAATGTCTATCAGTTTACAGTGATTTGTTTTTTCGTAGTGTACTTAGAAACAATGCTATGTGATGCCACTTCCTATTTTGTCAAGTGGTGAAAGGTCGTGTTCCATTGCTTCCCGTGATGTCACTTTGGGGTGGGGTCTGTGATGCCATCAGAGGTCAAGGGTCGTGTGATGTCACTCCCGCTACCACAGGCATTTTGGTGAAATGACGTCCCGGCCACCTTAGCACGAAAAAGGGCATACTTTCAAAGAAATATTTTGATTCCAATGTGCCAAAAGCATTACATTCACATGCAGATTCCGCTGTAACTGGGATGAGGGAGGAGGCATCCTTTGCAAGTGAGAAGGCAAGGAAAGGCAACTGTACCACCGCAGCCTAAAACGTCTCTGTCTATTCCTACACCATATTCTACGTGGCCTCCAGCTTTACACTTGCTTTGTCAGTGCAACGCCTGTTCTGCACCTGTGCCTTGCATCCTTGCGGTGGTTCATTTAGCCAGGTCATTAGTTAGGGGCTATGCCATAAAAATGTTATTTAGTAAGGACATTACATTTTTACTTACATAAATTAGAAGTTGTGTTGTGAATAATTGCATTTTTGGCACCTGCTATCACATTACTTAGAGTGCAGAGCTTTCGGCAAACGAGAGCGCGTTGGCACCAGAATAATATGGCGAACATGTTGGTGCATTTAAGAAAACTCTGTGGGGGATTAAGCGCCTACTGTAGAAATGTGTGTTCATTTTGCAGGTTTGGTTTCCACAGGGAATGAATCAACCCACTGAGGTCCAACGATTGAGAGCCATTACTTTTGGTACTAATCACATCTATTATCGCAGCACAAGAAGCACGTGCAAATCAGGAAAATATATGCACAAAGGGGCCGATTCATGGAATTTATTGTGCAGAAAATAGGCTACTTGCGCCCAATCTGCACGCGCAACTCTGTTTCACGGTTCATGGAATCGACTGCGAGACACTTTTCCTGGACTTGCGTAGGATATCGAGCTGGCCGGGTACGCCTGTGCGAGCAGTAGAAGGTCTTGCGCAAGACTCCAAGCAGAGGGTGGGAATGGCCTGCGCAGAGGGCTGGGAAGGGGGCAGAACACCAGAAATGGGGACTGACTTGCAAAGAAGTAGGCGTTCAAAGGGATGGCCTGCAGGCAGTCCCTCGCACGCCCACTATTGCCCGGCAAGAAACGTATTTCTTGGAATCGATCGCACAACGTCTTGGCTGGGAAATGCCCACGCAAGTCCTTCATAGGATCGGCCACCCAAAGGCTGGAGTAAGTACACAGGATTGCATGTGAGATTTTGGGGTGTGTGTACTCAATCAGGGTTCCGATGTAACGTAGGGGCGCATGTAAGCTGTGTAGTGGGATGCTGGAACACTTTACGTGTGTTTGCACACATATTTCCTGAGTTATTGCTGAGTTACGAATGTTCATACGCATGTTTTCAGGGGCCGGATACAGTTATGGTGGACCGCGCGCAGGGTCCCCGAGTAAAGGCTTGCTGACGGGGACCCCATGCACTGTTTGAGGGATGCATGTAATCGCGCCCGGCGGAGCGTGCAAAGATAGCTGATCTGGCAGTTTCCTGCTTTGTATGTGGGCGTGTCGGTGCGTTCCAGCCGTGACTTGCAAAAACAGTTACTTTGTGCGAACAATTCCATGAATACGTGTGGCGTGCATTTTTCTTTCTGCACGCAGGCTCGCACAGTGTTCTTCTTGGCACGCGCCACTTGCGCAATATCTGCACGAATTTCCATGAATCGACCCCTAAGTGTTTACCCTTTGTTGCTATTATAGAAAAATACGTTTCTTTTTTTTACAATGAATGATGCACTGTGTATTAGGTGGCTCACTGTCACTATGCACCTACCAAAACTCAGCATGTACCTAATGCATTCTTTTCTATCCAAAAAACATTGCTTGTGTAAAATATTTAGTCACAAACTGACAACAAAAATACAAATTAATAAATAATGATGAACATTGGAAATTAACCTATACCTAACCCAGAAACAGTCCTCACATTATCATTGTGCATCTTTACTCTGCTGTTGGCTTTGCCAATGCTAGTTTTACATTACACTGCGCTGAGCAATTGCCCAACATTTTTATTTCAGATGGATGTATGATTTAGCAAAGCTGATACATGGCCCAGCGAAGTAAACATGTTTGCACCACTTCTGCAGCCCATTAGCCAACCACACATTGATTTACAGGCCGATTCATGGAATAATTAGCGCGGCGCAAGTGGGCAAAAACGTGCGAATCGCAGTGGAATAGCGAAAATCGCAGTGCAAGTGCGAAAATCGCACGAAAAGCAGCGCACGTCGATTCATGGAAGGCCGTGCGCGAGAAAACCAGCGGATGTGCGATAAAAAAGTGCGCGGCACACGTTGGCGCACGTTGGCGCACAGGCCATCTAACAGCGTGCGCCAGGTCACAGCGAAAATCGCACAGGCCACAGCGAAATTCGCACATAGCGCGGCGCACGCAATAAAAGTAGGCGGAACACGGGCGTAACACTCGGAATGGGGAACAACTTGCCAAAACGTGGGCGTCACGGGGGAAGTACAGGGCACAAGTGCGCGGAACGCCCACACGCTCGCCTACAACACGTATTCATGGAATAGAATAGGGGAAAAAAGCGCACGCTCAAACCAGCGCACAGGCACAAACACGACCGCCACAAGAAAGGAGGCGGTAGCGTCTCTGCGGCTGTAAGAAATGTGCGCCAAAAGGTGCGCCAACAAATAGCACCTATATACTGCCATGATGAATGTCCCATACTGTGGCCCTCCAGGAAAAAAGACGTGCAAAGGGGTACCCACAAACACGGACACCCGCTGACAAAAAATACGTGTGCATGTATACCGGGGTGCGCGGGAAGTGTCACACGCGATTTGCAGGGTACGTGCATCACAGGGGTTCGCGTGAAGTTATTCACGCGATCGGGCCTGGGGGAGTGGGCTACGTGTATTACAGGGGTTCGCGTGAAGTTCCTCACGCGATCGGGCCTGGGGGAGCGGGCTACGTGTATTACAGGGGTTCGCGTGAAGTTCCTCACGCGATCGGGCCTGGGGGAGCGGGCTACGTGTATTACAGGGGTTCGCGTGAAGTTCCTCACGCGATCGGGCCTGGGGGAGCGGGCTACGTGTATTACAGGGGTTCGCGTGAAGTTCCTCACGCGATCGGGCCTGGGGGAGCGGGCTACGTGTATTACAGGGGTTTGCGTGAAGTTCCTCACGCGATCGGGCCTGGGGGAGCGGGCTACGTGTATTACAGGGGTTCGTGTGAAGTTCCTCACGCGATCGGGCCTGGGGGAGCGTGCTACGTGTATTTCAGGGGTTCGCGTGAAGTTTCACACGCGAATAGCCTGGGCGCGTGAATTTGAGGGGTGCGCGGGAAGTACCTCACGCGATCGGGCCTGGGGGAGCGGGCTACGTGTATTACAGGGGTTCGCGGGAAGTTCCACACGCGAATAGCCTGGGCGCGTGAATTTGAGGGGTGCGCGGGAAGTTCCACACGCGAATAGCCTGGGCGCGTGTGTTTCAGGGGTGCGCGGGAAGTTCCACACGCGAATAGCCTGGGCGCGTGTATTTCAGGGGTTCGCGGGAAGTTCCACACGCGAATAGCCTGGGCGCGTGAATTTGAGGAGTGCGCGGGAAGTTCCACACGCGAATAGCCTGGGCGCGTGTATTTCAGGGGTTCGCGGGAAGTTCCACACGCGAATAGCCTGGGCGCGTGTATTTCAGGGGTGCGCGGGAAGTTCCACACGCGAATAGCCTGGGCGCGTGTATTTCAGGGGTGCGCGGGAAGTTTTACACGCGAATAGCCTGGGCGCGTGTATTTCAGGGGTGCGTGGGAAGTTTTACACGCGAATAGCCTGGGCGCGTGTATTTCAGGGGTGCGCGGGAAGTTTTACACGCGATTTCTGCACGGTACGTGTATTTCAGGGGTGCCGGGGAGTCCCACATGTGATTTGACAGTGTGGGTCCTCCCAGGTGTACCCTGTACACCCTCCACGGCCCCTGCAGGCAGCCCACACCACAGGGGACTACCCTGCATCCCTGGTCATGTCCCGCAGGCAGCCCACCCAACATGGGCATGCCCCCCAGCAAAGGCACATGTCTCCTTGAACTAATGAACACCAACACATGTCCCCTTGCACCCCCACCCCCCAGCACTGTGGGGCACATGCCAGCAGTCCCCCACCCATGTCCAACTCATGTCCCCCACCACCCCCACCCCCCAGCACTGTGGGGCACCTGCCAGTAGGCCCCCACCCATGTCCAACTCATGTCTCCCACCACCCCCACCCCCCAGCCACCAGGGTCACCCTCCACCAGGGCCACACTCATGTCTCCCACCACCCCCACCCCCCAGCACTGTGGGGCACCTGCCAGCAGGCCCCCACCCATGTCCAACTCATGTCTCCCACCACCCCCCAGCACTGTGGGGCACCTGCCAGCAGTCCCCCACCCATGTCCAACTCATGTCCCCCACCACCCCCACCCCCCAGCACTGTGGGGCACCTGCCAGTAGGCCCCCACCCATGCCCAACTCATGTCTCCCACCACCCCCAGCCACCAGGGTCACCCTCCACCAGGGCCCCACTCATGTCTCCCACCACCCCCACCCCCCAGCACTGTGGGGCACCTGCCAGCAGGCCCCCACCCATGTCCAACTCATGTCTCCCACCACCCCCACCCCCCAGCACTGTGGGGCACCTGCCAGCAGTCCCCCACCCATGTCCAACTCATGTCCCCCACCACCCCCACCCCCCAGCACTGTGGGGCACCTGCCAGTAGGCCCCCACCCATGTCCAACTCATGTCTCCCACCACCCCCAGCCACCAGGGTCACCCTCCACCAGGGCCCCACTCATGTCTCCCACCACCCCTACCCCCCAGCACTGTGGGGCACCTGCCAGCAGGCCCCCACCCATGTCCAACTCATGTCTCCCACCACCCCCACCCCCCAGCACTGTGGGGCACCTGCCAGCAGTCCCCCACCCATGTCCAACTCATGTCCCCCACCACCCCCACCCCCCAGCACTGTGGGGCACCTGCCAGTAGGCCCCCACCCATGTCCAACTCATGTCTCCCACCACCCCCAGCCACCAGGGTCACCCTCCACCAGGGCCCCACTCATGTCTCCCACCACCCCCACCCCCCAGCACTGTGGGGCACCTGCCAGCAGGCCCCCACCCATGTCCAACTCATGTCTCCCACCACCCCCACCCCCCAGCACTGTGGGGCACCTGCCAGCAGGCCCCCACCCATGTCCAACTCATGTCTCCCACCACCCCCAACCCCAGCCACCAGGGGCACCCTCCACCAGGCCCCCACTCATGTCACCCCACACCCCAGCACTGTGGGGCACCTGCCAGCAGGCCCCCACCCATGTCCAACTCATGTCTCCCACCACCCCCACCCCCCAGCACTGTGGGGCACCTGCCAGCAGTCCCCCACCCATGTCCAACTCATGTCCCCCACCACCCCCACCCCCCAGCACTGTGGGGCACCTGCCAGTAGGCCCCCACCCATGTCCAACTCATGTCTCCCACCACCCCCAGCCACCAGGGTCACCCTCCACCAGGGCCCCACTCATGTCTCCCACCACCCCCACCCCCCAGCACTGTGGGGCACCTGCCAGCAGGCCCCCACCCATGTCCAACTCATGTCTCCCACCACCCCCACCCCCCAGCACTGTGGGGCACCTGCCAGCAGGCCCCCACCCATGTCCAACTCATGTCTCCCACCACCCCCAAACCCCAGCCACCAGGGGCACCCTCCACCAGGCCCCCACTCATGTCACCCACCACCCCCACACCCCAGCACTGTGGGGCACCTGCCAGCAGGCCCCCACCCATGTCCAACTCATGTCTCCCACCACCCCTACCCCCCAGCACTGTGGGGCACCTGCCAGCAGTCCCCCACCCATGTCCAACTCATGTCCCCCACCACCCCCACCCCCCAGCACTGTGGGGCACCTGCCAGTAGGCCCCCACCCATGTCCAACTCATGTCTCCCACCACCCCCAGCCACCAGGGTCACCCTCCACCAGGGCCCCACTCATGTCTCCCACCACCCCCACCCCCCAGCACTGTGGGGCACCTGCCAGCAGGCCCCCACCCATGTCCAACTCATGTCTCCCACCACCCCCACCCCCCAGCACTGTGGGGCACCTGCCAGCAGGCCCCCACCCATGTCCAACTCATGTCTTCCACCACCCCCAAACCCCAGCCACCAGGGGCACCCTCCACCAGGCCCCCACTCATGTCACCCACCACCCCCACACCCCAGCAGTGCAGGGTCACCCTCCACCAGGGCCCCACTCATGTCTCCCACCACCCCCACACCCCAGCAGTGCAGGGTCACCCTCCACCAGGCCCCCACTCATGTCTACCACCACCCCCACCCCCCAGCCACCAGGGTCACCCTCCACCAGGGCCCCACTCATGTCTCCCACCACCCCCACCCCCCAGCACTGTGGGGCACCTGCCAGCAGGCCCCCACCCATGTCCAACTCATGTCTCCCACCACCCCCGCCCCCCAGCACAGTGGGGCACCTGCCAGCAGGCCCCCACCCATGTCCAATCCATGCCCCCCTGCACCTGGGTCCCAACATTCCCCAATCATGTCCGTAATGCCCATCCTCCCCTGCCAAAAGGCCCAACCAACTATCACACCCACCCACATATCAAAGGCAATTACATGTTACACCCCCAATGTAAATAATGCAATTTAACACATGTCTGTCACACACAATGGCTGCAAGTGAATGACAAAACACCCAACATGACATGCCTGAAAGCAATGAGATGATACGACACATTGAAGATTAAAAAAATAATATGTATTGAACAGCAAATAAGAAAAAACACAAAGCAAATCAAACAAAACAAGATGAATGTCCAAGAAAAAATTATGAAAAATTAAAATAAGCCAATTAAGAAGATCATCCTAGGTCCATGAGCCCTACCAAATTAAACCTAACTGACTACTAACTAAAAAGGGAACTATATACAAAAAAGTGGTGCATTGTCCAATCGCAACCAAAAAAAAATCAAAAAAACAAAGGAAACCTAACCCTAACTATACAACTATATACAAAGGCAGCGGGCTATTCGGACGGCTCACTGGTTGTTGTCATGGGCCAGGGCATCATCGAACTCCTGGTCAATGGCTTGGAGGCGGGCATGTTCCCTGGCCCCGAGGTCCCGCAGGGATAACGCAGTGTCAAGCTCAAACTCCCTGCGAAGACCCTCGAGGCACTCAGCCCGCCTCAGCGCCCTCCGCATGGAGTCCTCCGCCCTGACCATCGTGAGCCGTTCCTCCTCTGCCCGCTGCCGCTCCGCACCTATCCGCTGGCACAACCTCTCCCACACGGAAGCCACTCCCATTCCAGGGTTCTCCTGCCCTCCGGCCGATGCCTGCACCCCTGATGTTGATGGCCCCGAGCCATGATGCCTCCCACGTTGAGCCTGCTGCTGCCTCCGACGCAACTGCCTGTGCCAGCACGACGGCATCCAGGCTGATGGAAACCACCGACGCCGTCGTGCACGTGCCCTGCCCGATGATGCCGTCACATCCTCCATCTGCTGGGGTCCAGTTGCTCTGGTGTCCACCCCTGCTGGATCTCTGACTCCCGACTGTGGCAGGGATGGGATCCCCACCGAGCTGGCTGCATTGGTCGGGGCAGGTCCACAGGGGGCCCTGGTGGCATCTGGGCTGGAAGACGGCAAGGAGAACGACTGGTGGATAGCCTGCACAGAGGAGGAGAGGGCCGCCACATTGGCCAACACATGCAGGAAACCCCCGAACATGGCCGATCCCAATTGGGCCACGTCGGCACGGTGCACTTCGTGATGACGTGCGTGCTCCTCCCGGGAAGCACGCACGGCATCACGAATCACAGCCGTGCGCAACGCGACCCCAATCAGGACCTTCTCCGCACGGCCAGGGGTTCCCACGTCCGCAGGTGGAGGGGAGTCAGGTGACATGGACATCCCCTCTACCTGCAGACAGGCCTGGGACGGGGCATCCCTGCTGGTGCATGGTGGTGCACTCACAGGGTCAGGGACAGCGACATGCACAGGCCCCTCCACGGTGACCTGTGCTGCCTCCTGCCCCTGGCCCTGGACTGCACCACTTGCACCAGCAGGGATGCCCCCACCAGGCCCCATGTGTGCCCCAGTGGCGGCCTCCTCCTCCTCTGTGCAAACCACCAACCTGGATGGCTCCTCACCGTCTCCCACCGTAGCAGGCCCCTGTGGGGGCTCACCCACCCCTTCCGCTGCAGCCGTGGGGGCATCCCCGCCGCCTTGCTCCACAGCGCCGTCTCCGCCCTCTTCTTCACTAGCCGCTGCGTAGAGGGAGACAAAGAACACAAGCATCAGGGCACTGTACAATGGTCCCCTAGACAGGAAGCAATAGCAGATGAGCACCACTGTCAAAGTACACTTCCATCATGTCCCTCCACAACACATGGGTCAGTCCAGGCAAAACACACACAGTAACAGGCATGGTGCATGCCATGGACATTTCCATGCATGTCCAATGGACTCTTGAAACATTCAATGATATGTAACTCACATGCATCATGCCTCATGCCCATCACATGCACACACTTCACCTCAGTCACATCCATCTGGCCCCAAACACACCAAACACAGCGGATACAAGGGTAATTTTGCTGCTTTACTGAATCTCTGCATTGTCACACACATGTGTCATGCATCCATGGCATGCACAAGTCACAGACACGCAGGTCAGGCACACAGACATGGCTACCATATATGTACCTGGCATCAGCACCCATCCCTCACCCCCACCCATGTTCAGGTACAGAGACTGGCATGCTCTCATGTTCATAATCTGATTAGGGCTCCCCATGCGGCATTTCAACACATGCAACAACCATGTGCATCACACATCACTGGTCGCACATGCATTACCATGATGTCCCTGCACACATACATGCATACATGGCCTATGGCACACATACAGGCAAGTATCATAGAACCAGCACACCGCAACATGCCCTGTCTCACACAGTAATGCATGGACACTTACCGCTCAACTCCAGACGGGCCTCCCTCTCAAGGATCTGGGCATGGAGCGCTGGGCGTACGCGTTCCAGGACCCTCATCTGGATGGTACTCATGCGGCCCCGGCCCCCCTCCACGAGGCGCCGGGCCTTCACAAGGGTCCTGGACCTCAAGTCCTCCCAGCGCTTCTTGATCTTCAGGACGTCGCGGGTTGCCACCCCCTCCGCGTTGATGGCAACCACACAGTCGGCCCAGATCCTCTGCCGTCCTTCCTTGCTGGCGCGGGACGATCCAAAGAGGGCATCATACTGCCCCAGGACATGCTCCACCAGGACACCAACTTCGGTGACAGTGAAGCTGGTGCCCCTCTGGCCTGGGGTTGCCACTGGTGCCAGATGTGGAAGTGCCCGACATGGCAACCCCAGAGGCAGGTGTGGGTGGGCAACTGGGTCCTGGGGCTGGGCTGTGGAGCGATGTAATACCAGTCGGGAGTCTTCAGTTCCAGCAGGGGTGGACACAGCAACTGGACCCCTGCAGATGGCTGATGTGCAGGCACCAAATGGCAGGGCACGGTGGCAGCAGGCAGGCAGGCAGCAGCAGATGGCACGTGGGAGGCTGCTCGGGGCACTGGGGGGCAGTAACTCGGCCTTCTGGGCAGGAGCGTGGGCTTCCGTGTGTTTTCGCGTGGCCAGCTTGATACGGAGTGATTTGGCACGTGAAAATCCTGCACGTCAGCGTGAAATCCGAGGAAAGGCCCTTAGCGCGTAAGCGCGTCAGCACGCATACGCGATTCTATTGGACCAGAGTCCCTCAGCGCGTAAGCGCGTCTGTGACGTGACCCGCACGGGTGTTCCCCACTCAGCACGTGATGACGGGGCACACGTGGAGATACTGCACGTCAGAGTGTCATCGCGTGTAATTGGACAAAAGTGCGCGTACACGCGATTGGCCTATGTACGTGTATTTAATGGGTGCGCGGCCACTTACACACGCAAGTACGTCAGCGAACCTGTATCACGTGGTGCGTGTGAATTTCGGCACGCAATTGGACTGGGAACTGGATTCCAGGGGTGCGCGGGTCACACGCTGTATCCCGTGGTGCGTGTGAATTTCCACACGCTATTGGACTGGGAACTGGATTCCAGGGCTGCGCGGGTCACACGCTGTATCCCGTGGTGCGTGTGAATTTCCACACGCTATTGGACTGGGAACAGGATTCCAGGGCTGCGCGGGTCACACGCTCGCCTAGAACACGCGCTAAGCATAAATTGCGGACTTTAACAATAACAAGCTCAGACGCCAGGATGAACATACCGTTCCTAGCAGCAGTGGCAGTGGGCTACCAAAGGAGGAGGAGGAGGATAGTCAGGGCCAGAATATTCACACCCAGAACCAGCCTTTTCGGGATGCCTGATGACCAGGTGTATGGGAGGTACAGGTTTCCACCACACATCATACTGGACCTGGTGAGTGAGTGGGAGGATGACCTCACATCACCCACCCTGTGCTCCCAAGCACTCAGCCCCCTGGAGAAGGTCCTCAATGTACTGCACTTCTTAGCCACTGGATCATTTCAGCGGACAAGTGCCATAGTGGGTGGGGTGTCACAGGCCACCCAGTCACGCTGCCTACACCAGGTCTTGAACATCATGACTGCACGCCCATCAGTCCGCAGGCACATATACCTGCCCAGAACACCTGCAGAAAGGCATGCTGCCGCCCTGGATTTTTACGCAGTGGCACGATTCCCCAAAGTGCTAGGTGCCATCGACTGCACCCATGTGGCTCTACGTCCCCCCAGGGCATCTGAGCACATCTATAGGAACCGCAAGCACTGGCATTCCATCAACGTGCAGGTAGCATGTAATGCCAAGGGAATCATCACCTCAGTATATGCCAACTATCCCGGCTCCACCCACGACAGCTTCATTTACCGAATGTCCACCCTAAGCCGGGACCTAGAAGCTGGGCGGCATGGCGATACATGGCTGCTTGGTGAGTATGTATGCCACTGCACATGCATGCATGTTGGATACTGAGCAAGGTCACAACCTCACCAATGATACCAATCCCCACCTCCACAGGGGACAGTGCCTACCCTCTCAGCCCCCACATGATGACGCCAATTCGGAACCCCACCACGCCACCCCAGGTAAGATTTAACACAGCCCACATTACAACCAGGGGCATAGTGGAGCGCACATTCGGAGTGCTGAAGTCACGCTTTCGCTCCCTTGACCGTTCTGGCGGGCAGCTGTTATACGCTCCCCCAGTAGTGTGCAGGATCATAGTGGCAGCATGTGTCCTGCACAACGTTGCAACACGCCGGGGCCTGGCCGTGGACATGGTGGTGGCCCCACATCCCCAACCACATGCACAGCCGCTGCGCATGGGAGGGGAAAGGGCACGGGGGGAGGCAGCCCGTACACAGCTAGTGGCTAATTACTTCACATAGAAATCACACCCCTGTGGAGTGCACACTGCCCTGGCACATTCCATCTGACAATCAATGATGACTCAACCTGACACTGATCCTGAATGTGTGGAGAATGAACCGGGAATTCCATGTCACCCTGAGATTGTTCACCTGGAAGTGTCACAATGTGTGCATCCCTACCCACACAGACACCACCAATGCAGTTTTGTGAAGTTACACATTGAAGCAGCTAAAATGAATACCCACTTGCAAAATGCAACAAGAGGACAGTGCCATGTCAGCCAGCCCAACCCCAGCACTGCCACACGACACACCGTGCCATGTCATGCTAATTGCAGGTAAACAAAGTAATCCCCACAACATGACATCACTCTCACTATGTACAGTGGCACTATTAGAAACCTGCAACACCTGAAATGCTCACAGCAATGCCGGACCAACAACATACTTGAGCACGTAGTACCATTAACATGACATCAAAAATGTTACATATTAGTAGTCTCACCACCTGGAAATGCCTGCACTCCCACCACTACCAACTGTGCAGTGTTGGCGCCATGTAGAGTTGTAGGTGCACTGCTGCCAACATGGTCCCCATCGCCAGACTAGAGATCCTTGTGTGGACTTGAGGAAGGGACCTGCAAATTGGGAGGTAGACACAGAAGAAGAGTTACACATCAATGCAACATGCAGTGTACAACACAACAGCAATATGCACTATGAATGTATACACAGTATTGACTACAGACTGGCCACACAGCTCATGGGAGTCCAACGTCACTGTGTAATTCACTGTCACTTGGGCACACCCTTTGCAAGCCCATGGAAACGGGAAGCAGGAGGGGTGTGTGTGACTCAAACCCAAGCATCTGAACCAAATACATTAAAAGCCTGCATGTGCCCAGCCACAATGCAGCGTATGCCCAGAGGAACCACGGAAGCCAACAGATCGGAGCCAACAGATTGGAGCCAACAGATCGGAGCCAACAGATCGGAGCCAACAGATCGGAGCCAACAGATCGGAGCCAACAGATCGTCCCAAAAAAATTGGGAATAAAAGAAATAAAAATAAAAATAAGAAACAATCAAAAATGGCCATTGATGGGCCCGGGGGGGTTGGGGAGGCCACCCAGGAGGTCCGAGGACAGGATGCACACCAGAACCCACCTGCGTGGATCCTGGGAAGATAAAACACCTCCATGGGCTCATGGCCCACACGGCTACCCTATTGTGGGAGTGTCACTGCTGTCGCTATTATCACCCTGTGCAGCTGCATCCGGAGGTGGTTGCACTATGGGAGGCAGCCCACGCAAGGCCCTAGTCTGCTCCTCCATGGCTGCAAGCATGCGGGTGTGGTAGGTCTGGTTCTGGAGGATGAGTGTGCGGAGGTCCCCATGCAACAACTCACGGGATGCCCGGACCTCCGCCCTCGTTGCCTGCATCTCAGCTGAGAGCGTACGGGTGAGACGCTCCAGCTGCTGTTCTGTCCTTTGGTGTGTTGAAGCCTCAAGCTCAACAAGAGTCGTCCTGAGGTGTAGGAGCTCCTGCCTCAGGGCTTCCCTGTGGCCCTGGGACTCAATGGAGATGGCCTCCTGCAGAGTCGCCAGTGCCGCCCGCCTGTCCCTGTTGGACCCCAACATGTCCTCCCCGTGTGACTGGCAGATGGAGTCGGTTGCCTGCTCTAGTCGCTCCATCAGCCTTTCTGGGGGGACAATGGAAGTGGCCACCCTATCCATGGCCTGAGCCATCATCTCGGATGATGCAGCCTGTTGGGTAGCCATACCGTAAATGGATTGCTCCCATGCGGTATTGCCGGGTGGCGTACGGCCACCACGTCGGCGGGCACCACACCTGTCTGGGGCAAGGCGAACTGCGCCTTGCTGTGCCGGCACTGCCTGAGGCTGCAGGACTGCATTCCCCCTCTGATCTGCTGGCCCAGGAACAGGATCAGATGTCGCGGAGTGTGACCCTGCATCCGTAACCACCGAAGGCGTAGCTGCCAACACTGACATCCCCATGGAGGGTACTGACCCTGGTGCAGGTGGGTGAGACAGAACAGAATCCCTCCCTGGAACACTCACCAGCGACGGCACGTAGGTCTCATCCGAATCAACACCTGAGTACAGCTCGGGGGAGGTGCAGCCAGAGACACCCCTTGAGAGCACGACCTGCAGCACTTGTGGGTTCTCCCCCACCACCACACCACGTCCCTCACTGGTGGTTGGTCGGCCCTGGGACACCTCCTGGGTCTGCACCATCTCCACAACCCCAGCAGTATCAGGTGCGTCTTCCCCTGCAAAGACATGAAAACAAAGTAATGGAAACAGGCATTAGCACCATGGCACACATTGAGGGCTGAGAAGCAAGAGAACCAGTACTTGATTGACACATGTCCCACATGACTAAAACCCTCCCATGCATGCACCCTCACTGCGTATGAAGTGCAGGCAAATGGCACACACTGATGACACCAAGATGGAAGATGAACAAATTTTCTGCATGCTGCCTGGCAGTGGCATCACACATTGGCCTGTGATTGGCAGGTGAAACACACATGCCATCACACAGATGGCATGTACCATTGCTATTGAGTGAAGATGGAGAGGAGGGCACCACCTATTCATTCAGTCCAGTTCCCGCATGTAATAGCTTTTCTGATTCTAACAGGTCAGATTTTTCACCAGGAGCTGCCAGTCTGAAATGGTCAAATAGCACAGGGACATGTGTGTACAAATGATATCCAGGTAACAAAGTCACTCCACTTTACCATATCCATGTCAGACATGTGACTAGTGGACAGCGACATGCCTAGTGAAAGTGGTGGAATGCAAACAAACTGACTGAATGAACAGTGAAAAATAAGCAAATATGTTGTGTCAAGGTGACACTTCAAGGGCAACTGGCGTGCAGTTGTGCTAGATGTCTACTGTTGGCAGAAGGGATACTGCTATGGCCAAATGCAGCTGCGCAGGAAGTATTGCATGAAGCACATGGCTGAACCATACGACTGAGGCGCACACACTCTCACCTGGCACCCAAACAGAAGCCCTCACACACACACCATGCACATGTATGACACACACATGCATGTGCACTCACCGGACAATGCCTCGTAATCAGCCAGATCTCCCACGCCTTGGATCTGTTCCTCCGTGACGTAGGTCCCAGCGACTGACTCATGTGGAGTGAGTTCCATGTCTACTACTGGAGACCCACCTCCAGTCACTAGAGTTGCGGCATGACTTGAGGCCAGCTTACTCTTTGCCCTGCGCTTTAGGTCATTCCAGCGCTTATAGCAATCATTGGCTGTGCGCCTCACGATTCCAAGGGCACTTACGATGTCCGCAACGGTCTGCCAGTGTGCCTGGCGTTGTGCAGGTGTGGTCTTGGATCCTGCAACAATGACCATCTCGTTGTCATGTCCGGACACATACTCGACAAGTGCATTCAGTTCGTCATCCGTGAAGCTGGGCTTCCTGGACGGGCCGGACTGTGTAGCCGTGTCTGGGGCATCAGCCTGTGCCGGACGAGCACTCTTCCTCTTCCGCTTGGAAGGTGGTGGTGATCCTGCGCCGCTCTGGACACTAGGGGCAGGAGCCCTGGTGGACTCTGTATCAGGAGTGTGGGATTGCACACTCAGCATGGGAGTTGGTGCAGGCATTGGCTCTAGTGTGATGGTGTCAGGGGGAATGTCAGCAGCATGGACTAGGACCGACACTGTCCTGGCTGGGTGTGTGAGGGCTGGGGTGGATGGAGCCGCAGCTGCCCCTGCAGCCACTCCGCCCTGCCACCTTGGTGCAGCAGATGACCTTGCTGCCCCAGATCCACGTGGCATGATGGCATCAACGTGCACCAGCGCACGTGTCGTAGCCCTGCTGACCTGGAAGTCAGCCATGGAGTCAGCCAGGTCTGGTGCCACAATGGGCTGGTCCAACAAGGGCTGAGCATGGATGGTGTCAGCCACTTCAGCCTCAACGGGAGGGGGGGAGGGGGGGATGATGGGTGCCCTTGACTGGTCCTCCACACATGGGGGGACAGGCTCACCCTGCAAGTTACGACCACGTCCCCTACCGGATCCACCACGGCCACCACTTGTGGCTCTTCCACCTTTGCCACCCTTACGGAATCCTCGCCTCCCAGCCATGGCACTGATATTAATGTGCGTATGGGAGTGGCTGTAGACAATTGTCCTGGGCAATTGGGGGTCAAAGGGGTTGGGTACCAGATGGTAATTGTACCCTAGTGCTCTAGCACGGCTGATTGTAACCCCTGGGGAAAGATGACGGGTCACGCAACGCACAGGAGGCCCAAAAAAGGGAGATGACGTGCACGCAACCCCTCCTAGACCACGTGTGCAGAAAGAAAAACCTGCACTACGCTGTGGCACCCAGTAACACAAGAATGAACGTATGCGTGTCACACGCAGCCTAGAATGACCTCTGAAGGGGTAGGCTACACACGGGGCAAGCACAGAAGTTGGATACGTGCGTGACTCACCGTCTGCCAGGTAAAAGAGCGTGAAGAATGAGCGCGTTTGGCTGGCTAAACCCCCGCCAAAAGAAGATGTGTACGCTGTCTGAGAAGACAGGACAACAGTAGAAGGGGACACTGTTTGAGGGAACAGGCCCAGGTAAACCAGTAAAAGAGAAAAAAGAGAAAAAGCTGTCAGAGGTAACAGGGAATACGAACTGGAAACGCCGTGAAGTAAATCGCGTGTGAAACGACAAGAAGTACAGATTTCACCCACTCGCTCTCCACGAAAAGCACGTACAAGGAAATGGTGTTCTACATGTACCTTATATACAGGCCCACACGTACAGCGTCACTTACGCGGCGTGTACGTTCACCAATCACACGCTTTGTCACTCCTGCGTGTAGATCCATTTTCACCAATCACACGCTTTGTCACTTCTGCGTGTAGATCCATTTTCACCATTCACACGCTTTGTCACTTCTGCGTGTAGATCCATTTTCACCAATCACACGCTTTGTCACTTCTACGTGTACATCCATTTTCACCAATCACACGCTTTGACACTGGGACGTGTCACGCAACAATTTCCTGCACGTGCAGGTGACTATAGGCGCGCATATGCTGTTGACGGGTTTACGCGCTAAGGGCCTTTGCTGACGTGTGGGATTTCACTACCTATCAGGCTGTCCACGCGTTCACACACGAGAGACCACGCTCCTGGCCAGGAGGCCAAATTACTGCCCCCCAGAGCCCTGAGCACGCTCCCACCTGCCATCTGCTGCTGCCTGACTGCCTGCTGGCCACGTGCCCCACAGTGCTGGTGGGTGGGGGTGTTGGGAGACATGGGTGGGGGCCTGGTGGAGGGTGCCCCTGCACTGGTGGGGGTGGTGGGAGACATGGGTGGGGGCTTGGTGGAGGCTGCCCCTGGTGGCGGGAGGGTGGGGTGGTGGGAGACATGGGTGGGGGCCTGGTGGAGGCTGCCCCTGGTGGCGGGAGGGTGGGGGTGGTGGGAGACATGAGTGGGGGCCTGGTGGAGGCTGCCCCTGCACTGCTGGGGGGTGGGGGTGCAGGGGGACATGAGCAGGTGTGCAGGGTAGTCCCCTGTTTTGTAGGCTGCCTGCAGGGGCCGTGGAGGGTGTACAGGGAACACCTGTGAGGACCCACCCAGCCTAATCGCGTGTGATGATTCCCACGCACCCCTGTAATACACGTACCCTGGCCAATCGCGTGTTAAACTTCCCGCGTACCCCTGTAATACACGTACCCTGGCTAATCGCGTGTTAAACTTCCCGCGTACCCCTGTAATACACGTACCCTGCCTAATCGCGTGTTAAACTTCCCGCGTACCCCTGTAATACACATACCCTGGGCAATCGCGTGTTAAACTTCCCGCGTACCCCTGTAATACACGTACCCTGGCTAATCGCGTGTATAACTTCACGCGTACCCCTGTAATACACGTACCCTGGCCAATCGCGTGTTAAACTTCCTGCGTACCCCTGTAATACACGTACCCTGGCCAATCGCGTGTTAAACTTCCCGCGTACCCCTGTAATACACGTACCCTGGCTAATCGCGTGTATAACTTCACGCGTACCCCTGTAATACACGTACTCTGGCCAATCGCTTGTTAAACTTCCCGCGTACCCCTGTAATACACGTACCCTGGCCATTCGCGTGTTAAACTTCCCGCGTACCCCTGTAATACACGTACCCTGGCTAATCGCGTGTATAACTTCACGCGTACCCCTGTAATACACGTACCCTGGCCAATCGCGTGTTAAACTTCCCGCGTACCCCTGTAATACACGTACCCTGGCCAATCGCGTGTTAAACTTCCCGCGTACCCCTGTAATACACGTACCCTGGCTAATCGCGTGTTAAACTTCCCGCGTATCCCTGTAATACACTTACCCTGGCTAATCGCGTGTTAAACTTCCCGCGTACCCCTGTAATACACGTACCCTGGCCAATCGCGTGTTTAACTTCCCGCGTACCCCTGTAATACACGTACCCTGGCTAATCGCGTGTATGACTTCACGTGTACCCCTGATATGCACGTTACCCGCTTTGCGTTCCTTGTTTGGCAGCCCTGTAAACTGGTCCAGGGTTAGCGCAGCCCTTTGCGATGATTTAGCGATTTTGATGGCTTTTCCTTGCGCGAGGGCGTTCTTGGGGGCGTTACTGGTGCTGCTGCAGGGTCGCTGCGATACTCTGCGCCACGGCTGGTTTGGGAGCATGAAATCCATGAATACGCTGTGCGCGGAAATCGGTTTTAGCGCACGTGCCTGGCGCAGTCAATCGCACGCGGACACTCTGCGCCAGCCGCTTCCGACACTTTTCAGCGAAATTCTATGAATTACCCTCTTAATTTGATAAGGTGCCCGACAAAACAACTCATTAAGGCATGTTCAATCTTCTATAAATGCAAGGTTAGCTGTTCCTGTCAGGACATCCAAGGCACCCAAGACATACTGCTGCATGCACAGCAACAATTGACAATGACACCAACTTTGCTCAAATGCCATCTGCCATTCTCTCCACTCCATACTAATAGGCTGGGTACACTAGGCGGCGACAAGGCATGGCCTATGAGAACCATGTCCATTTCGAGATCAGTTACAATAGCCCAGTGATATAAACAATTCACTGATCTACGAAATAAAGGCATAATTAAAAAACCCAAGAAATAGTTTCAAAGTAAAATCATTGATGCCAAGCTTGCCCCTGGCCACGTAAACATGGCCTTAGAGACAACGAAACACCATGAGATCAATGGTAAGAATCAGCGCACTGTTAACAAATCATAAACCATGAGCTATTCATACTCCCTTAATTGTATCAATGCCATGGTGCATTCTGGAGGCACTTAAGCAGCATAAGCCGAGCAGGGGGGCATTACCGGAAGGTAATGCACGGGGACATCAGTTACAAGCCGTGTCATGTTCAAGTTCAAACAAGTTGCCATTAAAATGCATAACTTATGAAAACAGTGTTGTTATTTAAATACAGAATAAAACCACATTTTAGTGACTTACTGAGTTTATCTATTTACTTTACTCTTAAAGCATTGTTTTATTACTTCACAACGAAAGCTTCAAACCATGTATTGCTACCATGTGCTAATAGCCTTATTGAGCCCCGGAGGGGTCATTATAACTCGGGATAATGACACTTCCAGGACGTATGGCCCTCTGCGATAATTTGGTGGTGGGTCATTATCGCATGATAACAACCCTTCCCTCACTCTATAAGGTTATAATATAAGCCAATGTAATTGCACCAAACTCAAATGGATAAAGTACTGGGTCGGGCTACGCCAGCAGGTTGCACCCAAATGACTGCTATGAGTCCTTAGCGCTTCTATGCATGTGCTGCTATTAACATTTCGACGCTGTCCCTCCACTATGCAAATCTACCACCCACCTCTCAACGGGAGATAGTTGATGCGTACAATTGTAGCATCATTTTGCTCATCACTTTTTTAAGTCATTTTAGAAGCGCGATGTGTTGCACGAGCCTTGAAAACATCTTTTTTGTTGACTGCTTATCACGAGAATAATAGTTTTATCAGACATTAACACACTTACAGCGAGCAAGTGAGATTACAAAATGTGCTAAGGCAATAGGTCAACATCAAGTGCAGTTTCTATAGAAACACATGTCGAGGAACAAAGCCGGAGTCCACGAAAATGTGGTTTCACTTTGTAATACATCTATTTTGGAGTCTGAACTAATGTTGGCTGATTGGGCCCTTATGCAAAAAGAAGTGCTTCTATATAGCTGGAAAAGTAATCTGAGCTCACAGGCAGCGTCGGACGGGGACATCATTCTCTAGGGCACCAATGAAAAAGTGGCCCACAGTTGCAAATGGCTATTCATTCCTTTTGTGACATGGTTTGAATATTAACTAGGGCGGAGTTTTTTTATGAAGTGTGATGGAAATTCAGCAACACTGGTCAAAACTACTAGCTGCAGAGTGAATTAACTCATCTACTGGCCCAAAATGGACAGAAAAGTGGCCCATTTTGACCCAAAAACACGCCCACACCAGCATTTTGTATTTATGGTTTGGCCATGGGCCTATTGCCCTCTAGGCCAGTCCAGACCTACTCCTAGGAGGAAGCTTATAGAAATGGCAGTGCTGATCACTTTAGAGAATTATCAATGAAGGAATTGTAGCACTGAGCTCTAATTTGGTAGGCTGAATTTGACTAGTGAGTACATTTTTTTAAACTCACTTTAATAACTACTATTGCAGGACATACAGCCATGCGTTGAGCTTTTTACACACACCCAAAGATGCCGGATAAAGGAGGGGCCACCAGAAGTCGGCACCCAAAAGATCCAAGCATTCTCCCCATGTGTTTTCGATGTCCTCCTATCCAAAGGCTACTGCATCCAACATGCCGACCAGCCAGGAAGCGCAGGAAGAGGAGTGGCAATCATTTGTAGGAGTGATTGGCCATGCTCCATCATCGCCTCTCCCAGAACAAGCTTATTTTAATCACTCGCCCGCCGGTTCCATCTATCGCCAAGGTATCCATCACCTTCTACCTCATCTATAGACCACCTCACAGAAGTGACTCTTTCTTCTCCAACTTACTCTCCTCTGCCAAATTAGCACATTCTAGGAATGTCTTTCTTGGTGATTTTAATTTCCTCTAGTCATAGGCTGGCAATCACACTCAAAGCACGCTTTTCGCACTGACCACTCCCATGGTCCTTAAGCAAACTGTGCTCCCCCATGCACAACAAAGTCAACACCCTAGACTTAGTCTTCATATCATCCCCCTGCATCACCTGTGCAGACACTGTCACACTTGACAAGTCTGACCACTCTGCCATCCCATTATCAGTCGCCCACTCTAGAACAGATCACAAAGGTCAGGATAAAAGCCAGCCCACTACACACCGGTCCACCCACACAGTGCACCTCAACACTCATCCATTGTTCCTGCTCACCATTACATGCCCCATGGCATGGGAATCACAAACTCACACTTGCATGCATGTTTGCACACACATGAACCACATTGCTCAACATCAGGGACACGTAATACAGACAAGGAACATTGAAACATGTACCAAAGCATTGAGAGCAGACAAGACTTGTACTCCCAACGTACAAAAACGTATTAAATATCCAGAATCCAAATGAAACACATAAAATGAAACCAGTGAAATAATGATCATACAAAATGAAAGTGTAAATCCGTGGAAAACAATAATGTGATGGGAAAGTGAAATAATCCAAATTGTGGTCCATGACCATTGTACAATATGTAAACGCAAATAAAATCAGAATAAAACCATTGTTCCATGGTAAAATAAAATCCTGGAAAACATTAAGATCCAATCTATAAACAAAGTTCACAAGTCCAAGATCCCCAAAAAGTACAAGAACATTCTAAAACTACTATAAAAAATAACTATATACAAGATGCGCAGCAAAGTCCATGAACTGCAAAATAAAAACTATAAAAAAGGAAACTTAACCCTAATTAACTGTTTACAAAGGCAGCGGGCTAGTCCTACGACTCACCATTTCCCCCAAGAGCATCATCGAACTGTGCGTCTATTTCCCAGAGGCGGGCTTGTGCTCTGCCCTCGAGGGCCCGCAGGGACTTCTCTGTGCTCTGCTCAAACTCCCTCCGAGTCTCCTCGAGGAACTCCGCCCGCCTCTCTGCCCATGGTGAGTCCTGCCCCTGCTGCCGCTCTTCCCCGATTTGCTGGCCAATTTGCTGCAACATGGAAGACATCCATGTTCCAAGGTCCACGTTACCCGCCTGCCCGATGGCCGATACCTGCCCCAGTGATGTCGAGGGCCCCGAGTCCTGTTGCCTCCTACATTGGGACGGCTGCTGCTGATAAGCCCTGTGCCTGCGCCTCCGGGACAGCCACCGGGAAGATAACAACCCAGTCGTGCACGTGACCTGCTGCAAAGTGCCTGCACTAACTCCATTGCCACTGGTCCTGTTGCTGGGGTGACCACCTCTGCTGATCCTCCGTATCCCGACTATGGCAGGGATGTGGTCTCCACCAGACTGGGTGCTGTGGTTGGGAGAGGTCCACAGGGGGCCCTGGTGTCATCTGGGCCGGAACACGGCAGGGAGGACGACTGGCGCACAGTGGAGGAAGAGGTGGAGGGGGGGTCGCATGAGTACCTAGCACACGTAGTAAACTCGTGACGATTAGCTGAGCTAGCCAGTTCATGAGGCTACAGACCTCTTCGTGATGATGTGCAAGGCCCAATTGGTGGCCTGCACGTCAATCCGAATGGCGCATATCCGCCTCGCGATCCCGGCTAGCATGGACTCCACCTTGTCACGAATTGCCTCGTCCGCAGGTCGTGGAAGATGAGTTGACCTGGATACATCCGCTACCTGCGGACGGGTCTGGCCTGAGGTATGCACATAGGCGCATACTGATGCAGGTGCAGTTTCAGGGACAGGATTAGGCACAGGCCCCTCCAGGGTGACCTGAACCGCCTCCTGACCCTCGACTGCATCAGTTGCATCTACCTCATCATCCCCACCAGGCCCCATGTTGGGCTGATGTGGCCTCCTCCTTGTCCACAACCAGCCTGGCTGACTCCCCACTGTCTTCCGCATTGGATTTCCCCTGTGGGGGCTCACCTGTCCCTCCCGCTGCCAAGGAGCCCACGACCAACTTCACCTTCTTGGGCCTCCCCTCAGCAGCTGCGGCCGTTGTTGCAGACGCAGCACCAGTCCCATTGCTCCCGGAAGATGTACACATTACTGCTTTGGTGGGAGGACACAATCCATTCGAAGAACAAGGTACTTACCAAATGTAACGTTCTTTCGACTGGATGTTCCTCCCACGTATTTCTTGTCGACCCTCCCATCCTTCCCCCGCAGTAAAACTTCCCTTGTAGTTGCTGTCTGCGCTCCCTCAAGGGTAGTAACCGTCTCATCCTGGACAATGCCTAACACTTCAAAACGGAACTGAGCAACGGACGCTGCGCGCAGCTATGTATACCCGTAATGACGTCAACGTTGAGATGGAGGCCTTCTAAGGACATCGACTCGACAGTCATCGACACGCAGCACCCTCTAGTGAAAACATTTTTCTGAAGCAGGAAGCTGGGATATGGAAATATCACAGTGTAACGCTTACCTTAAGTCCACACGGGAGCGTAATGCCTTTTCAGCTGAGGACCTGTGGTCTGGGCACTAGTTCTGTGGAAACAACAATTATAACAAAACCACTATTGTAATTCCCATTAACAAACTGATAACTGCGATGCAGTGTACTTTCAAAATGACCCTCCCTTCTCACCTGTGCTTTTGTGTTGTGGAGCTCTCCATCCTGAATTCTACAGGGGCGCATTGGGTAGGTGACTTATTCTGAGGGGGTAAAGGTGTTGAAAGCCTTTTATCTGTATAGGGTCTAAAATTTCTTTTAAGTATCAAGGGAAAGTCTCTTGGTAAGAATAATTTATTTATAGTTCATCATATTAGAAATGGTCCCTACTTTGGAGAGATCTCTCTTGCTAGAATTCCCTTTTCTCCTTTGCAGGTTCGCGGTTCCCTAACAAGGGCTTAGGCTGTGGTAAGGCTGCAGCTATACTCGTTTTTAAGGGAATATTAAATTACGTCAGTTCGTCAAAAAGAAACAGAGTAATAGCTGCGTTCAGAAACAAGCGTGGTAAAAATAAGTGAAGTAAAGCCTTGCTGATGCTTCAGGTAAGCACGTATGAAACTTCTTTTTTCTTTTCTTTTAACAAGTTCATTCATTAAATACCTTTGTTTTGCAGGTCTTCAGAGAAAGTGGAAGAAAATACCTTTGGACAATGCGGGGAACTGCTGTGGAAACTTTCGAAAGAATACGTTGCAACCGCAGACAAAGGCTGCTGAGAGAAGAGATGCTGTGGCTGCGACAGAGCTCCTGACAGGAGATGCAGAGACTTCGAATATTACTGCAGACTGCGGAAAATTCCTGGAAACCTTCAGTTCGCTAAGTCTTTACAGTATTTCTACAATTCTGTTGATTTTGCTATGGAACTAATGTCTTTGACTCATTTTCTTCTGTTGACCGTTCCGTCAGGGGATCGCTGGAAGCGTTATCTGCTGTCAGCAGAGAAGACGCGAAGTGAGAGCTTTGGCGGAAGCAGGGCTTAAGTAGCTCTCTCTGCTACAGGTATAGAATGCACTGTGAGTTACCTTATGGGATAAGTGGCGGCCATGTTGAAGATAGGGAAGATAATGTAAGTGTAATGAGCCTATGGGTACAATGCCAAGAGTGAGGCAAATGCCTCTTGCGCCAGACTTGAAGCCATTGTTGACCCACTGATAGAAATGATGTTCCCTGCCTCTGACGTATTTCTGAAGCTGGGATAATAACACACAGATAAGGAATACATGGGAGGAACATCCAGTCGAAAGAACATTACAGTTTACAATTTGCTGCAACATGGAAGACATCCACGTTACCCGCCTGCCCGATGGCCGATACCTGCCCCAGTGATGTCGAGGGCCCCGAGTCCTGTTGCCTCCTACATTGGGACGGCTGCTGCTGATAAGCCCTGTGCCTGCGCCTCCGGGACTGCCACCGGGAAGATAACAACCCAGTCGTGCACGTGACCTGCTGCAAAGTGCCTGCACTAACTCCATTGCCACTGGTCCTGTTGCTGGGGTGACCACCTCTGCTGATCCTCCGTATCCCGACTATGGCAGGGATGTGGTCTCCACCAGACTGGGTGCTGTGGTTGGGAGAGGTCCACAGGGGGCCCTGGTGTCATCTGGGCCGGAACACGGCAGGGAGGACGACTGGCGCACAGTGGAGGAAGAGGTGGAGGGGGGGTCGCATGAGTACCTAGCACACGTAGTAAACTCGTGACGATGAGCTGAGCTAGCCAGTTCATGAGGCTACAGACCTCTTCGTGATGATGTGCAAGCCCCAATTGGTGGCCTGCACGTCAATCCGAATGGCGCATATCCGCCTCGCGATCCCGGCTAGCATGGACTCCACCTTGTCACGAATTGCCTCGTCCGCAGGTCGTGGAAGATGAGTTGACGTGGATACATCAGCTACCTGCGGACGGGTCTGGCCTGAGGTATGCACATAGGCGCATACTGATGCAGGTGCAGTTTCAGGGACAGGATTAGGCACAGGCCCCTCTAGGGTGACCTGAACCGCCTCCTGACCCTCGACTGCATCAGTTGCATCTACCTCATCATCCCCACCAGGCCCCATGTGCTGGGCTGATGTGGCCTCCTCCTTGTCCACAACCAGCCTGGCTGACTCCCCACCGTCTTCCGCATTGGATTTCCCCTGTGGGGGCTCACCTGTCCCTCCCGCTGCCAAGGAGCCCACGACCAACTTCACCTTCTTGGGCCTCCCCTCAGCAGCTGCGGCCGTTGTTGCAGACGCAGCACCAGTCCCATTGCTCCCGGAAGATGTACACATTACTGCTTTGGTGGGAGGACACAATCCATTCGAAGAACAAGGTACTTACCAAATGTAACGTTCTTTCGACTGGATGTTCCTCCCACGTATTTCTTGTCGACCCTCCCATCCTTCCCCCGCAGTAAAACTTCCCTTGTAGTTGCTGTCTGCGCTCCCTCAAGGGTAGTAACCGTCTCATCCTGGACAATGCCTAACACTTCAAAACGGAACTGAGCAACGGACGCTGCGCGCAGCTATGTATACCCGTAATGACGTCAACGTTGAGATGGAGGCCTTCTAAGGACATCGACTTGACAGTCATCGACACGCAGCACCCTCTAGTGAAAACATTTTTCTGAAGCAGGAAGCTGGGATATGGAAATATCAGAGTGTAACGCTTACCTTAAGTCCACACGGGAGCGTAATGCCTTTTCAGCTGAGGACCTGTGGTCTGGGCACTAGTTCTGTGGAAACAACAATTATAACAAAACCACTATTGTAATTCCCATTAACAAACTGATAACTGCGATGCAGTGTACTTTCAAAATGACCCTCCCTTCTCACCTGTGCTTTTGTGTTGTGGAGCTCTCCATCCTGAATTCTACAGGGGCGCATTGGGTAGGTGACTTATTCTGAGGGGGTAAAGGTGTTGAAAGCCTTTTATCTGTATAGGGTCTAAAATTTCTTTTAAGTATCAAGGGAAAGTCTCTTGGTAAGAATAATTTATTTATAGTTCATCATATTAGAAATGGTCCCTACTTTGGAGAGATCTCTCTTGCTAGAATTCCCTTTTCTCCTTTGCAGGTTCGCGGTTCCCTAACAAGGGCTTAGGCTGTGGTAAGGCTGCAGCTATACTCGTTTTTAAGGGAATATTAAATTACGTCAGTTCGTCAAAAAGAAACAGAGTAATAGCTGCGTTCAGAAACAAGCGTGGTAAAAATAAGCGAAGTAAAGCCTTGCTGATGCTTCAGGTAAGCACGTATGAAACTTCTTTTTTCTTTTCTTTTAACAAGTTCATTCATTAAATACCTTTGTTTTGCAGGTCTTCAGAGAAAGTGGAAGAAAATACCTTCGGACAATGCGGGGAACTGCTGTGGAAACTTTCGAAAGAATACGTTGCAACCGCGGACAAAGGCTGCTGAGAAGAGATGCTGTGGCTGCGACAGAGCTCCTGACAGGAGATGCAGAGACTTCGAATATTACTGCAGACTGCGGAAAATTCCTGGAAACCTTCAGTTCGCTAAGTCTTTACAGTATTTCTACAATTCTGTTGATTTTGCTATGGAACTAATGTCTTTGACTCATTTTCTTCTGTTGACCGTTCCGTCAGGAGATCGCTGGAAGCGTTATCTGCTGTCAGCAGAGAAGACGCGAAGTGAGAGCTTTGGCGGAAGCAGGGCTTAAGTAGCTCTCTCTGCTACAGGTATAGAATGCACTGTGAGTTACCTTATGGGATAAGTGGCGGCCATGTTGAAGATAGGGAAGATAATGTAAGTGTAATGAGCCTATGGGTACAATGCCAAGAGTGAGGCAAATGCCTCTTGCGCCAGAAACACACAGATAAGGAATACATGGGAGGAACATCCAGTCGAAAGAACATTACAGTTGGTAAGTAACTTGTTCATATTCACTAATGTCCTATCTGATGATTAGTCCTTCTTCCCGTTGCTGCCTCTTCATATTCCTATCCTACCACTCCATACGCTAGCTCGTAAATTATTGCAGTTAACTGGTTCCTCAGCAGCTGGATGCTTTCAAAACTGGGCAGAACTAACTGAGTTTATGGGCCACAGCTACCTCCATAACATTCCAGTATTGCGTCTTTCATAGATTCGCATGCTGTATGAATATTCCCCATCTTCAGGCTGGAAATCCTCAGTAATATAGAACAGTGTATTTGTAAAATTAAAACTGCAGTCACTTTAGTGCTTTAGTGCTCTAGTAAAGTCGCTTTGGATCATATTGCCCACAGCCAATGGAAAGGGCTCCCTTAGCTCCACCGTTGGATGCCATCCTTTTATACTACCCATGTCACATTCACAGTCAGAGGCATCTATGAAACCGAGCAGAAGTGATGCATGGTCGCCCTGTGCCCCCCTAACACCCACCGCCCCTGATGGTTGAAAACAGTTTCAAAGCCATACGGATGCCTGGTGATAATTTTAAGATCGGGATTCTATGTGTGTACTCTCCCTAACTCTAAGAGGGGTTTCCCTGCCTCTAATAATGAACTAATGAGTCAGTAAGAATGTCCAAGTAAGTAAAAAGAGTCCATCGTCATGTGAAAATAATTACTTCTATCCCTCACACTTATAACTAATAAGAAAAAGGGTAGTGGGTCTTCTTGGTCCAGAAGAATGACTTCCTTCTTCGGGACGATGAGCCACAGTTCCAATCGTAGGAGGAATTCCCAACTTAAACATTATTCCTTCTTGAACATTGTTGTACTTCACTTTTGGGTTCCTGGAGAATACCTCCCTTCGAATGGATTGTGCCCTCCCACATATTCCTCATCTGTAGATATCTTCCCTTCCAACGGCAGCTGCTTCAGTTTTTGTTTCCACAGAGTGTGCTGTGGGTTGTCGTGATCGAAGCGATGTCCCTCGAGCGCCTCCGTCTCAAAGTCAACGTCATAGAAGGCATAGCACCCACTGCATCCATTACTTCAGTTCAGTTTTTTCGTGATAGCTTACGCTTCGGATACGTTTTAGTTTCGAAGGGATTGTGTCCTCCGACGTATTCCTCATCTTAGATATCTCCTTCCAGCTCTGCTGGCCTCGGAAAATGTTTTCTCTCTCTAGAGGGCGCTACGCGTCGACGTCCTCCGAGTCGATGTCCCTCGACAGCCGCCGTATCGACGTCGACGTCATCCTGCCTATAAAGGCCGCGCTCAGCGTCCGTTGCTTAGTTCCGTTTTTCCGCGCTTACTCAGTGCCTCGGAATACCGTTGCTCAGTTCTTATCAGATTAATACCTAGTTACCTCGAGTTATTCGATCCGTACTCGATGGCTTCCTCGTCGGAACCGACAACTCCTCGATCCGGCTTCAAAAAATGCTGAGATTGTGGGAAAAAGATGTCGCTGACTGACCCTCACAGAGTTTGTCTGTGGTGTTTGGGAGCTGAACACCATTGTTCGGAGTGCGAGGACTGTATGTCCATGACAGCTAAGGCCCTGAAGGAGCGTAGGGGGAAGCTGGAGAAAGGTAAGACTTTTAAAGCTTCTTCTTCGTCGACAAAGTCGAGACACTCGTCTCCTCGTCACCATTCGCGCTCCAGGTCTCGGAGTGGGTCCCATCACTCCTCGAGATCGAAGCACTCGAAGAGGAGACGTCGAAGATCCCCTTCTCTGTCTTCCTCTTCCTCTGTTTCGCCAAAAAGAATCCCTTGCCCCACGAAACATAGTTCCCGGGCTGAATGGGAGGAATTCCGCAAAAATATGATGAGCGTCTTCGAGAAAGCGGCCTTGACCCCCTCGAAGACTGCCGAGAGCGATGCTCTGGTCGAAAGACCCGAAGGTCAAAAACGCCGCGAGTCGCAGTACCCGGCGAAGGAAACCTCTCGAGCGCGTCTCGAACCCCTCGAGTAGGACTATGACCTCCAAACCTTCCTCGAAGGTTCCGTCGACGAGGGTTCCGTCGACGCCGAGGTCGGTGTCTTCGACGCCGTTGTCGAAGGGACCTTCGACACACGGGTCTGTCGACTCGACGCCAGCTTCGACACCGGCGTCGACGCCAAGAAAAGTCACGGTTACGACACACCCAGTGACTATCCCCAGGTCCTCGACGTCGATGGCTTCGAGATTGTCGAGTAGAATTCCAATTCTGTCGAGGTCTTCTAGGCCTCCGCCTTTGTTTTCGATGCCACGTTTCGAGGCCGATAATGACAAGTTCGGCACCCTCTGCCTTGGAAATGGGATTTACTCCCTTTATGAGTTCAGAACAATTGAGAACTATGTCCTCAATCTTGGAAGAGGGTGAATTGTCTGAACAGGAAGACACATTTGAGTTGCAGGGACCTGTAACCCCAATTAGAGAGGAATTTTCCTCTGAAGAACGCAGGTTTAAGGATCTTCATGATTCCTTGAATGAGGCAAGTGGATTAGACACTTCCCCTGAGGTGGAGTTTGCTAGGCCAGACCCGGGGGAGCATGCTGAAACCCCCTATAGAGCCTTAATGGCCAGGATCACAGAGTTCATGGGGTGGTCTGCACCTTCACAATCTTTCCAACAAGATGACCTCACGGATATTCTTGACAAAGGCCCACAGGAGGATCCTGTGGTGCCTTTTTATAAAGCTCTTCAGAGGAAGATCATGACAAACTGGGAAACCCCAGATGTCGTACCAGCAGTAAATAAAAAACTGTCTACAAAGTACAGGGTATCTTCTACAGACCCGGAGTTTTTGTCTAAACACCCATCCCCAGAAAGTCTGGTGGTACAGGCAGCATCCTCTACCAATGTCAAGACGGCTTATCCTACCGTCCCACAGGACAGGGACGATAAAAAATATGATGCTATGGCAAAGAAAGTCTTTTCAGCATGTAGCATGGCATTAAAATCTGTGAATGCTACTTGCACCCTTGCTAGGTTCAGCCATACACTTTGGGAGTGTGCTTCTACAGTGGCTGACTGCATCCCGGAGGGAGAAGAAAGGGATGCGTTCCTGAATATTATACAGGACGGTAAAGACGCTATGTGCGAATCCCTCCAGATGAGCATTGATTCGGCTGACAGTATCAGCAGAGCAATGGCGGCAAGTACATCAACCAGGAGATTCGCTTGGTTGAGAAAGTCTGGTTTTGCCCCAGATGTGCAAGCCAGACTCTTGAACATGCCATTCGATGGCTCTTCTTTGTTCGGGAAAAAGGCGGATGACAGTTTAGAGAAACTGCAAACTTCAAAAGCAGCAGCTAAATCCCTAGGAGCTGCAATCCGTCAGACTCCTTTTCGTCCCACAGGAACCTCTGCGAGGGGAAAGTCATTTTGCTTCTACTCCGCATTCGGAAGAGGACGACCGGTTCAAAGGGGACAAAGAAGAACTACCCGAGGTGGACGGGGTAGATATTCAAAAGCCGCAGCAACAGCAGGTGCCTCTTTACCATCGGCATCTGCATCAGCCGGCCCAAAACCACTCTGAGGACTTCCCTCACAGGACACCTGTAGGAGGCAGGTTGACTCAACATCTGGCGGTATGGCAGGCTATCACGTCAGATGCTTGGGCATTGGAAACAGTTGCCCAAGGTTACTGCCTGCCTTTCCTACGTATACCTCAGAGTCATCCACCGGGGATCAGCTCTCAGAAAGCTCCAGATCCGCTCCTCTTGCAGGAAATTTTGGACCTGCTAGAGAAAGGTGCCATAGAACGGGTACCTATATACTTTCTCATTCCAAAGAAAGACGGAGGACTGAGACCCATCTTGGACTTGCGAGAGTTGAACAAATTCCTCAGAAAAGACAAATTCAAGATGGTCACTCTTTCTCAGATCCTCCAGGCCCTTCAGTTCCAGGACTGGTTGGTATCTCTGGACCTTCAGGACGCTTATTTCCATGTGCCTATCCATCTCAAACACAGGAAATACCTGAGGTTCGCAATTGGCAACTCTCACTATCAATTTCGAGTGCTGCCATTTGGGCTGACCTCCGCCCCGAGGGTCTTCACCAAGTTAATGTCGGTAGTGGCTGCAAGTCTAAGGAGGGAAGGTATTCACGTCTACCCCTACCTGGACGATAGGTTGATCAGGGCTGTTTCTTCGGAACAAGCTCAGTTCCAGCTAAATCACGTGTGCCATTTCCTTCACAGACTGGGCTTCTCCCTCAATTTAAAGACGTCACAAATGATACCATCGCAGAGACTCCAGTTCATAGGAGCGATCCTGGACACTTACCTGGGAAAAGCCTCGCCACCAGAGGTGAGGGCTCAAGATATTCTACAGATGGTCACCAATTTCCAACATGCCCAACGTCTCCCAGCCTTCGACTTTTTGAGGTTGCTAGGCCTCATGGCTTCCTGCATTTTCCTAGTGCCAGAGGCTCGCTTGAGAATGAGATCCCTCCAGTGGGCACTGAGGACTCAGTGGTCACAATTCTCAGGGAGAATGACAGATCTTCTTCAAGTTCCCGACAGAGTAGCTCGAGACCTTCAGTGGTGGGCCTGTCAGGAGAACATTCTGAAAGGAGAACAGTTTTGGCAACCCTGGCCGGAGATAACAGTAGTCACGGATGCCTCACTCACGGGGGGGGGGGAGCCCACGCCAACGACTTGACCATCAGCGGTCGTTGGTCTCCATCGGAGTCCAGACTACATATCAACCTGTTAGAGCTGAGAGCCATCAGACTTGCGCTGAAGGCGTTCCTGCCAGCTGTACAAGGGAAGAACGTCCTGATAATGACGGACAACACGGTGGCCATGCATTACCTCAACAAAAGAGGAGGCGTAGGATCACTACCCCTGTGCAGAGAGGCGATGCAGCTCTGGTTTTGGGCAATCCAAGAAGGAATCTCTCTATCGGCAGTTCACCTAGCCGGAGAGAAGAACTTGACAGCGGACGCTCTGAGCAGGCAGGGCACAGTCTCCCACGAGTGGGAACTAGCTCAGGAAGTCCTTCAAGAGATCTTCGCCCTTTGGGGAACCCCTCAGGTAGATCTGTTTGCCACCAGCCTAAACAGGAAATGCGACCTGTTCTGCTCAAGGGAATTTCCCCCGAGAGGAGCTCTGGGAGACGCGTTCATAGTGGACTGGGAGTTTCCGCTTCTGTACGCGTTCCCACCGGTCCCTGTCATTCCTCAAATGATCAGGAGGTTGAGAAGATTCCGGAGAACCATGATCCTAATTGCCCCGGATTGGGCCAGGAGAACGTGGTACCCGGACCTTCTAGACTTGTCCATCTGCCCTCCAATTCGACTTCCACTCAGAGAGAACCTACTCTCACAGAAGGGAGGTCAGGTTCTCCATCCAGACATCAAAACCCTCAACCTTCACGCTTGGCTTCTGAAAGGCTGAGGTACAAGGATTGGGCCCTCCCTGATGATGTTATGGAGGTGTTGCTTTCGGCAAGGGGGCCAGCAACAAAGTCTTTATACCGCTGCCGTTGGAACAGATTTGCAGCTGGTGTAGAGAACAGAATATCGACCCTTTTTCATGTGGTACACCAATGGTTTTGTTCTTCCTACTATATTTGGCAAATTCAGGCCTTCAAGTTGGCACCATTAAGGGCTATCTCGCAGCACTATCCATCTTTAAGCGTACTGCGGAAGAACCATCCTATTTCAAATCACCCTTGGTAATACAGTTTCTAAAGGGGTTAACCAATGTTTATCCCCCAAGACCATTCCAAGTTCCCCTATGGGATTTAAACTTAGTACTAACCTTCCTGATGGGCACACCTTTCGAACCTCTCCATTCTTGTTCGTTAAGATTCCTTACCCTTAAAACTGTTTTATTAATAGCACTTACATCTGCTAGAAGGGTAAGCGAATTACAAGCTCTTTCTTGTAAACCCCCTCACACAATATTTCACAAAGACAAAGTTGTCCTGCAAGTGAAGCCTAATTTCCTCCCAAAGGTGGTTTCTGAATTCCATATCACTCAGAAGATTACCCTACCATCTTTCTATCCTCCTCCTCACCCGGGGAAAGAGGAAGAGAGGTTACACAGGCTTGACTCTAGGAGGGCTTTAAGTTTTTATATCAGTAGACTAGCCAGGATAAGACAGGCAGACCAGCTGTTTGTAGGTTACGCAGGTCACAAGCTGGGGTTGCCAATAACTAAGCAGACCATTTCCAGATGGATCATTCTAGCCATTCTGGAATGTTATAAACTGGCAGGGAAAGAGCCCCCTCAAAACCTTGGGGCTCATTCGACCAGAGGTATTGCAGCTTCTTCGGCCCTCAAAAGAGGCCTGCCGGTTAAAGACATCTGTGCGGCCGCTAAATGGTCCTCTGTCCATACCTTTACACGTTTTTACAATTTGGATTCCTCCTCCAGTCAAGAGACTAGGTTTGGAAGGGCTGTACTGCATTCTATTCATCAATAGAAGACAGCGTGAAGTCAGTACTCCCTCCTCCAATAATAGAATACTGCTATGGGAGCCTATCTAAGATGAGGAATACGTTGGAGGACACAATCCCTTCGAAGAACAAGTTACTTCTTACCTTGTAACGTTCTTTCGACGGGATGTTCCTCCGACGTATTCCTCATCGACCCTCCCATCCATCCCCGCAGTTCTACTTCCCTTGTTGTTGCAGCTTACGCTCCTTCAGGGTGATTAGTTTAGTCCAGAAAGTATTATTGTGGGCTACAAAACAGAACTGAGCAACGGATGCTGCGCGCGGCCTTTATAGGCAGGATGACGTCGACGTCGATACGGCGGCTGTCGAGGGACATCGACTCGGAGGACGTCGACGCGCAGCGCCCTCTAGAGAGAGAAAACATTTTCCGAGGCCAGCAGAGCTGGAAGGAGATACCTAAGATGAGGAATACGTCGGAGGAACATCCCGTCGAAAGAACGTTACAAGGTAAGAAGTAACTTGTTCTTCTCACTAAACTGCGACATAGCTTCGAGAATTGCCTCTTCATCTGCTTCTTCAAACCCGAAAACTGAGTTCAAGAAGTGTATCGACTGCAGGGCCAAGATGTCGATAACCGACCCACATCGGGTATGTCTTGGTGTCGATGCAGAACAGCAGACTGCGGATCATGCCAGTCCATGACGGGTAAGGCGTTGAAGGAACACAAGGGGAATCCGGCGGTGGGTAGACCCCTTGGGTATCCCCATCCACAACTCCATCGAAAAGGCATTCTTCCAATGAGTTGAGAGGTGACTCTTCATGGAGGAAGCAGTCAAAGAAATGCTCTTGGTCACGAAGCGGTTCACACCACTCCTCATCTCTGGCTAAAAAATGAAGAAAAGATGCCATAGATCCCTTTCCTCATCCTCTGGCTCCTTGCCGGAACGCAATATAGCCTTGCCCAGTAAGTCGGATACTCCAGCAGAATGAGGGGTTTTTAGGTTGAGATCTTGAAAATCTTGGAGAGGCGGGCCTGGCCCCCTCAAGACAAAGAGCCATGTCCCTGTCGCACCTTTTAAAGACGACTAGGAAAAGACCAAGGCTAAAATCTGTGCGCCCTCGAGCCCGGGACAGAAGCCTCCGACCCCTCGCAAACCTTCAAGGACTCTTAATTCGACGACAGGCCCAGTCCTTGTCCATCGAAGACTCCTTTGAGTCACGGGTCGAGTCCTTCGAGACCTCCATTGCCGCTGATAGCGTCGAAACCCTCAATGCCATCGAGGAAAATTGAAAAAACATACAAACCACTACCTAAAAAGGATTTTTTTAAGTCCCTATATTCGATATTCGAGGAATATGAGCTGTCAGATCAAGATACTCTGCCCTTTGGGCTTGAATATGGTCCCCCTAATGTCCCTGAGGCACTCATATCAGAGGAGTCTAGAAAGAGGGACCTGTATAGCAACCTGCAAACAGCAAGTGGACTTGATACTTCACCAGAATTGGATTTCGGGAAGCCTGACCCAGCAGAACATGCTGATGCATCCTACAGACAGCCTATGTCTAAGGTGACAGAATGTTTGGAATGAGGCAGACCTGCCACTGCTTTTGAGCAAGATGATTTTATGGACATCTTTGACAGGGGACCACAAAAGGACCCTCTCTTACCGTTCTATATAGCCCTTCAGAAGAGGGTGAAGGCAAATTGGGAGGCGCCAGAGACATGCCCGGCTGTCAACAAATGCCTTACGAAAAAGTCCAGACCTTCCACTAGTGACCTGGAGTACCTGTCAAGAAACCCGGCGCAGGAAAGTTTTGTGGTCCAAGCTGCAACCTCTCCTCGCCAAATCAGGATGCATATCCTACAATACTGCTGGATAGGGATGACAAGCATTTGGACGCAATGGCAAAAAGGTATTCTGAGCGGGTATGGCTTTGAAGTCAGTCAATGGGCATCATCATGAGTTGGGCTGTATCCCGGCAGTGCCGGATCCTGAGTTGCAGTAAGGCTGTAAGTCCCCATTTGTTTAAGAGTCTATAGGACTCTATGGGTCATGTTGAGCGCTATTACCGCCGGTCACTAATAGCGCTGCGGTAATAGCGCCGCAAAAGGGCGGAAAGAGGCAACATTTTACCTCCAGCTAAGGTAAATCTGAAACTTTCCCCCAAAACTCGGGATTGGGCAGAGCGATACTGCGGCGGTAATAGCGTTACCGCTGCATAATTACTGCTCCGCCCAACCCATGATGAGGCCCTATACCACTTGCGCACTTGCTAAGTTTTCCTACACCTTGTGGGATTGTATTTTCATTGCGGCAGAACTCATTCCGTTAGGAGAGGAGAGAATATTGTGAGAGATAGAAAGGTACCAATGTGTAAGTCTCTCCAGTCTGGGTTGGATGCTGCAGACAGCATTAGCAGAGCCATGGCGGCGAGCACATTCATACACAGATTTGCGTGGTTGAGGAAGTCGGGATTTGCAACGGACGTGCAATCTGACTTGACCTTAGATGGCACTCAGTTATTCGGCTGCAAGGCTGACAAGCGTCTAGAGAAGCTGCAGACCTCAACAGCGGCAGCTAAATCAGTCGGCGCCGCCATCAGAAAAAGAACACAGCCTTCACACCCCAGTGGACTGACTTGGATGGGTAGGTCCTTTTGTTACTACTCATCATTTGGAAGAACAAGAGGACTAGCTAGTCAAAGAGGTCATGGAAAGTAACCTCATGGTGGACGAGGAAGAGCTACCAAGCCCTCCCAAGCAACAGCTTCTTTACACTCAGCCACTGCTTCAGCCACCTCAAAACCTCTCTGAGTCCTTAACCCACAAGACCCCAGTGGGAGCTGAACTCCCTCAACATCTGCAAGAATGGCGAAGCATTTCTTCAGATGCTTGAGCGTTGGAAATAGTAGCCCAGGCTTATTGACTCCCCTTCTTAAGAAGGCCTCGGGATCATCCACCAGTGAGCCCCTCGTACAAACCTGGATCTGGTCCTTTTGCAGGAAATGTTGAGCCTGCTAGAGAAAGGTGCTATACACCAGTACCTGTGAGAGAGAGGAACAAAGGGTGGTACTCCCCTTACTTTTGGATTCCCAAGAAAGACAGAGTATTGAGAATCATTTTGGACGTGAGATACAAGTTCGTCACGAAGGACAAGTTCAAAATGGTTACCCTTTCGCTGATCCTTCAGGCATTACAGCTTCAGGATTTGATGGTGTGAGTGGATCTTCAGGATGCTTACTTTTATGTGCCTATCCATCACAAGCACAGAAAGTACCTGAGGTTCCCCGTTGGCAGTTCTCATGATCAGCTTCGGGTTCTGCCATTCGGGCTGACCTCTACCACAGGGGTTTCAGTTGATGGCAGTGGTGACAGCGAGTCTCAGGAGAGGGGGGGGATTCACATCTACCCCTACTTGGATGATTGGCTGATCAGGGCCCATTCCACCGAACAGGCCCTGGAACATCTCAGCATAACAAGCCACTCTCTTCACAGACTGAATTATTGATAGTTGTGCTGTCACTTGCACTACACCTTTACATTAGTAAAAACCTCTTTTAAAATTAGAGTTCACATTTTATAGTTCCTGTGGCCTCATTATGACTCTGGTGCTGGTAAAACAGGCACGGCTGCCTCTGGAGTCATTTTTTTTCCGGCACCCGCGAATGGACAATTTTCAGGGAATTACAGCCCCGGCGGACCCGGTAAATGCCTATTCCCGGCCGCCGGCAAAAAATGCTCCCCTTCGTGAATGGTGCCGGTGCATTCAACATGGTCAGCTTGCGGGTGCCGGTCTGAAAAGTCACCCGCGAGCAGACCTCGTAGTTTGCCAGTCCGGTGACCGTTGTTACCGGTCCGGCAAGCTTAAAATGAGGTCCATGGTGTCTTTTATTCTTGTGCTCAGTAACAGCCGACACGTGTTTTGACCTCGGTCGTCCTCAAGGCTGTATAATGTCAATCCATATTGTATGATTGGTACATACATACATTTGCATTATGCAAAGAGTAGGCACCATTTGAGTACAGTAATTTCATTGTAATACATATCCATAATCAAGGGGTGGTAGGGAAAGAACAGATGAGGGGTAATATCATTAGCTGGTTGCCACATAGTTCTAGTATCATACATTTGTATTACAAATAATCCAAAAGTGCAAAACACATGCCCTGTTACAGTGTTTTTATATATCCTATGTACACGGCAGGTTGCCCCCTAGGGTGGTTGCGCAGCACCTCAAAGGATCATGCCAGTGTGAAAAGCGTTGTGCAGGTGCCAGACCACATGTGTAGATGGGGGCATTTATGACCAGATGCTTTTAGCCATGCGGAATATGCGCATGCTGGAGTGTGAAATGGTTTGAAATCCCCCCATTCCGTAGCACAAGAACCTCTTAACCATTATAGAAAATCAAGATGTTTGGTACATGCAAGTCTTACCACTTGTTTCACAGCATGTATATTCTATGAGAAAAAAGAGAGAACAAGCCATTTGGTTTATAATAGTAGTTCGCTGTGCGTGTAACACATTTTTATTTTATTTATTTGGTTTTGTATAGCGCCGAGCGGGCCAAGGGCATCGTGGTGCTTGTTGATTACAGAAATTAGTTACATACAGGATTTGCAGTGTGCTTGGTCTGCTTACATAGTGGTGCAAACGTAAGAGGCAAGTTACAGGTTAATTATAAGGTTACAGTTGATCATGGTCTAAGTTTAGCTTAAGTACATATGCAGATGCAGAGTAGTTAGTTAAACAGTTTTGTTTTGAGCATTTTTCTGAACACAGTATAGGATTTTTCATTTATTAACGCTGTGGGGAGTGCGTTCCAATTTTTTGGGGCTAGATATTGGAAGCTGGCACCACCCGCTTTGGATCTTTTGAATGGTGGGACGATGATCTGGTTGAAGAGGTGGGTTCTAATAGCTATAGAGGATGTGCAGAGGGTGATTCTTTCGGATAGGTAGGGAGGAGCGTTGAGTGAGAGGCATTTGTGGGTGATAGCTAGTGTTTTGAAGAGAATGCGCACTTTGATTGGGAGCCAGTGAGCATCCTTTCTTGCTTGAGATATGTGCTCCCTTTTGGGGATACTGAGTGTTTAGTAATCTGGCTTACAGAGTAGCTGTCTGTAGCAGTGTTTGTGAGGTCATCTGCTAGTGGAATGTTTGGGTGGAAGTGTTCTGCAAGGTGACGGTTGGTCAGAGAGAGAAAGCTGTGAGCAGAGAAGATGGGTGTTGGGGTGTTTCCCTTGTGATCTGGTGTCCCCTACCATCCCCGTGTCTTGTTGAGGAGTACAGGACAAGGACAATAAAGACCCTAATAACTTACCTGGAGTACCGGAGGTCTTCATTACTACACTGGCGACGAAGATGGGATGGTAGGTGCACCGCCTTCCACCGACGCTGCTGAGGGGGTGTAGTACACCTGGAACACCGGCCGTGAAGATCCCCCACACCCAGGCGGGCCTGTGTTGGATTGGCCCACCGTGTATGCTTCTCTGGGAAGACCCGCATCCGGAGTGCCTCGCATGGTATGTGGGGTGGTGCTTTGCTGTCTCCGCCTGTTGGACCCAAGGGTGGCGTGTCTCCGTTTTATGGGGTGGTGCAGCGAACAAACAATGGGCTGGCGCGCCTCTGACCAGCTAGGGATCGAGCGTTGTTCAGTTGCAGCAAGTGTCTCAAAGACCCATAGTATTCCTGCAGCGCCACGCAGCCCTGTGTGCCGCCTTCGGCCTGTGTGCTGCCATCGGGGGTGAGACCTGCGCCTCCGTGTACCCTGTCAAGTGGGGTCATGAACAAGGCGGTAGCGGGAGCGAGTGAGGTCCTCTTCACCCCTTTTTTCAATAGGAGGTGTTCCCGGAGCTTCCCTGGACGGACAGCGCACCCGTTTTGTTGCGGCGAGGGGAGGAGTGTCGCGGTTGCTGTGTGGGGTGGAGCTCTTGCCCTTTTTCCGGATCCCCATGTCGGTTGAGGAGTTGGGTCCGCTCCGTGCTGAGTCTCTGTGCTGCGAGGTTGGCGGCTCTGGATTAATGGTGACGTCACAACGGTCCTGCAGTCTTAAGCGAGTTACATGAGCCTTGCTCTTAGCCTTTCCATCGACGTGCCCTGCGTTCTTCTTGTTGCCTTGGCAGAGCTAACAGCAAGTTGTCATTCGTGAAGAGGGGGGCACATGAGCAGGAAGTCATCATCTGCGAATGGGGAGGCACGCCTATACTTCTGGAGCAGGAAGTCATCCGTGAAGAGGGAGCACGTTTGTACTTCTCGGATGTTCACTTAAGAGTGTGGCTGGTTAATGTAAAGCTGGCCGTACTGGAGTTAATGACTTAAAGCGCAGATGGCACATTCCGTTGCAACGTTGATTTAAGCAGCCGATCCTGATTCCCCGATGGGCTGTGTAAGCTTTCAGAGTTTTTCCAGCGAGAATTCTGTATAGTGAATCCTGGTCAGGTTAATGTCTGGGCCGTATGCATGAGCAAATGAGTGTAGTAGCTTTATATATGTTGTGGCCCATTGTTATCTGGATAGGCGCTAAAAGTCAGATTTTAAGTCCCACCTCAAGGTCCAGTGTTCTATTAGGGATATTGTTGCTGAAGGCCATTGTCAGTTCCCTGTGGTGTCCCTTGTTGTGGCCTTTCGTGGGATAGTGAACCTTATGTATATGGGTTTAGTGGTTTTCCCCTTTCAACCCCCAGATGAGGGGGAGGGGGATGGGAGTGACATTGCTGTGTTTCACCTTAGGGGTGGAACTTCGTTTCAGGGTAATGTTAACCCCAAGGAGTGTGGATTGGGGTTTGAACTTATTTATGGAAGAAAATGCATCAATGTGTCCTTTGTCACCTGAACACTGACATTCATGCAAATTTGACATTGTTTGGTGCCCAGGAGTTCATGCCGGTTGCATTTGTGGGCTGTGCTGGGGGTCATCATCTAATTTCTTCACATGTAGTATGCAATGTTTTCAGCTTTGAGCATGTCCTTTTCATGGTGTTTGCAATCAACTTCCATGTTATTATGCTATGTTATAGCCATGTAATACTGTTGCATGTTTAGTGTTATCAGTGTTCGAGGTGTGAGTGAAGTGAATAGGTGCATGCAAGTAGGTTGGTGCACCTGTGGTCACATGTTTTTTTTTATTTTTTTTTAACTTTCTTTATTGGCATTTTACATAACTATACAACCAACAACGAATCCCCATCCCTCCCCCTGGTACATTTGTGAAGGCAGGAACACATTGCGAAACAGGACCTATGAACAAGGCAGGAAGCAGAGAAGATGTGTCAACGTTAGTGGGCGCCTCATGGCAAACAACATCATGGTCCAAACACAGTATTGGCGACCAGTTCAGTACCTTACATTAGGCACTCCCAAGAGGGTCCAACGCCCGACATGGCATCTGCGGTGCCCCAAGTCCAAACAGCAAATTATCTACAACCATGTGCACTCTAGTCAGCAGATATAACACAAGTTCATAAGAGAGTGCTACCTACGGGGCTACTTGAGGCAGGCGCCCCCGTGGAGACAGAGATCCAGTGTCTTTCCCATTCGGTTGATTAAGAAGATACATCGTGTACGCATCCCACATTCGCCTATTACCACAGGTCGTCCCCTTCATTGCGGTCCATTTAGATTCCATATCATTACAATATAAAACATCTGCAGACCACTGGGTCACTGTCGGGCTTCGTTTCTTACCCCATCCCATAGCCACACGACGCTTAGCCAAGAGCGGAGAAGGCTTATCAATTTCCTGATTTCTTTAGGTATTTGCTTGGTGTAACCCAATAGAGCTAGCACGGGGTCCGGAGTAAGCCGCTGCCCCACAATGTCACTGATCACCAAAAATATCTGCCCTAGGAAATATTCCAACTCCCCACATTCCCAAGCCACATGAAGAAATCCTGCCGCTTCGTGCCAACATCTGAGACAGGCCCCCGATCTATGAGGGAAGTACCCCTTCAGTTGAACCGGGGTATAGTAACATTGATGTAAGAACTTGAAATGAATCAGCTTGAACTTAGTATTGATAGCCCCCTTTCTAATCATTTCACAACAGTAGCTCCAAGTGGCTTCCGATATATCCCGACCCAGTGTCTTCTCCCACACCTCCCGGGAGGTCTTCCCAGCCACAGGTCTGCCCTTCAGGGCCATAGCATACAACCCAGAAAGCACCCGTCGCCCCATAATACCGTTAATTGTACTATCCAGCATCGCAGCCACTGGGGGCGACTTAGGAAAAGATGGAAACAGCCGCTGCAATGACACCCGCAGCCTATAACATAAAAACACATCCAATCACGAGAGGGCGCCCTTCCCCCTCAGCTGTTCCATAGAAATAAACCTTCCACTCGGGAATAAATCCCCAAATGAGGTGGCACCCAACCTTTTTACCATCTCCACATACCGTGCCTCACTTGTCAGGGGAACACCAGGGATAAATATAGTGGGAAGCTTTGGCGAATACAGGACACCACCCCTGGGCACGCCTTCACGGAGAGCACAGGCCCTGCATGTCAGCTCCACCAGATTCCGTGGTCACTGGGGTCTGCTCGGAGCGGTCAGAATAATCGACCGCAGCAAGGCAGGTGATGCAATTGACCGCTCTATCTCTACATGCCGCCGTTCCGCCGCCATCCCATACCAGTAATGGAGAAAACTAGCCTGTGCCACCGTGTAGTACAATTCCAAATCAGGCAATGCAAGACCGCCCTCTCGAACCGGCGCAACCAGTTTACTCCAAGAGACACGAGGCGTTTTACTGGCCCAAATAAACTGGAGTAGCAGTGAACGAAAGTCCTGAAAATATTTTTTAGTTACTTTAATAGGCACATTAAGAAACACATACAGAAGCCTGGGCAATATGGTCATCTTGATGAGGGCAATCCTGCCATACAATTTTATCGGGAGAGGGCTCCACCTCGCCATCGCCAGTTTAGCCACTTCCAGGGCTTCCCCATAATTCCTTCGAAACACCACTTCCTCTTCCCTAACCACAGTAATCCCCAAATAACGATTGCTATGCAAATCCCATTGGAAACCCCAATCATCCTGAAACTGACATACCCCACCTGTCAACGGAAATATGACTGACTTGCTGGTGTTTACCTTGAGCCCGGAGAGCTCCCTGAATTGCTGGACATCCAACATGATCGGGCCCAGGTTGACCTCTGGACGACGAACGAAGAGGACCATATCATCTGCATACAGTGAAATCACCATCTTATGAGTATGCAACTGGACTCCCCGATGCAGGTGCAACTCCCTAACCCTCTCGGCCCAAGGTTCTATCGCCAGGGCGAATAGTAAAGGCGATACCGGGCAGCCCTGGCGAGTCCCCCGCTCAAGCGGTTCCCACCCTGAGGTCAGTCCATTCTCCCTCACCCTAGCTACTGGGTTTGTGTATAACAGTTCGACCAAAGAAATAAAGAACCTACCTAAACCTATCCTGCGCAGAACTGAGAATAGAAAAGGCCACTCAACAGAATCAAATGCCTTAGCGGTGTCCAACAACACCGCCACTACCGGGTCTTCCCTCGGCAATGCCGCCATCAAACCAAACATCCTCCGCAGCCCAAATGAGGTCAACCGGCCAGGGATAAATCCTGTCTGATCAGCCCTCACCATTATCGGCATCAACGGTGCCAGTCTAGCAGCTATAATTTTCGCCAAAATCTTATTATCTAAATTAATAAGCGATATTGGCCGATATGAGGAACAGTCTCCCTCAGGCTTCCCCGGCTTTAACAACACCACCACATCCGCCTCCCTAAGAGAATCCGGCAAACTGACCACAGACAATGCTTCCTGATACACTCACAAAAGGTACGGCGCCAATTTGTCTGCAAAGCATTTATAAAATTCAGCTGTAAAGCCATCTGTGCCCGGGGATTTCCCACCCGGTAATGATTTAATGGCCTCTAACACTTCTTCCAACGATACCGGCCTGTTGAGTCCCTCCCTCTGCTCCTCTGAGCACCAATACAGGGCCACCTGTTCAAGGTATGTCTCAATATCGACCTGCGCAGTCTGCAGTTGGGACGCGTATAAGTGAGTAAAATTCCTGAAATGCATGAAGTATCCCCTCATCCTCAAAGTGATCCACCCCCAGCGAATCAGTGATTACCGCTACTCTGTTCTGCAGACCACGACCCCGAGTGGCCCTCGCGAGTGACCTACCCGGGGCCTGACCTTCTCCATACTTGCGAGGGGCCGCTCTATCCCACATATATTTTACCTCCCATTGGGCCAAGACATGGAATTCCTGTAGTTTCTGCATAATAAGCCCCTGCTGGGCCTTTGTCAGAGCGGAGTCCCCCCTCTGCAGTACACGCAGCTCTCCCTCCACTGCCACCAAATCTCTTCGTATCTTCTTCAAAATCTCCAACTCCTTAGCTATGCACACCCCCCTTATTGTGCATTTAAAGCTCTCCCACAAAATAACAGCCGAAGCCACCGACCCCTCATTCACAGCAAAATAATCATCTATGGCCTGTGCCAGCTCCTCTCGAAATACCACATCCGAAAACTCATCACTTTTAAATCGCCACAGGGGTTTTGCCCCAATCTGGCCCCCCACCCGGACAGACAAAAAAAAACAGGGGCATGATCCGAGAGAGTCCGAACTAAAATTTCCACTTCTGCAGTCCGACCCATGATCGCATGCGACACCAGAAAAAAATCTAACCGGGCGGCGGATCCATGCGCAGAGCAGTGTGTGAAATGGCGCACCCCCTGATTTCTTACCCTCCATATGTCCTCAACACCCCACACAGTGAGCATGCCCCTGAGTCTCACAGAACTTTTACTATGCAGACGTGTGGAGCTACCTACCCGATCCCCAGCCGGGTCCAAGACAGAGTTGAAATCCCCTGCCCACACAATTTCCCCCTCAGGGAGCTCCCCAGTTGCCTCTCCACCCAATCTAGCGAATCCATCACGTCCAGGTTAGGGCCATAATAACAAATAAGTGTATAAAGCTTCCCATGGATAATCCCTTGCACCACCAAAGCCCTCCCTTCCTGGTCTTTAACTACTTTCGTCAACCTAAATCCCACCGAGTTGTGTATCAAAATACAAACACCTCTTGAATATGAAGAAAAGGAAGAAAAGTATCTGTGACACCCCCAGCCCTTACCGAATTTAGACTCAGTGGCCGCTTTTAAGTGAGTCCCCTGGAGGAACGCCACTTCCACCCGATGACGCCTCAGATACTGCAAAACCTTCCGAGCCTTAGGTGGATCATTAAGGCCCCTCGCATTCCATGTCATGAAATTCAGTGCCGCCATCAGGGAACATCTCGATACAAACAAACTTCCCGCCTTAGAGCACTCCACACAAACACACCTTCAGTACCGTCCACCCCATCCACCCACCCCGCCCCCCACCCTCTACCAACAACCCCCCAACTTGTCGGTGCTAACACCCCTTCCCCCTGCCAGAACCCACCCCCACCCCCCTGCGCTGAACACCCCAACTGTCCAACGCCTGAACAGCCCCAAACATAGTCACAAACAGCTTTCGCTCAAGGGGCGACTACGAGCCCAACCCTTCCGTGCACCAAGCCGGACTAGCGTCTCTCAACATAGGTGTAACGCTCACCTGATTCCCACGGAGGCGCAGGTCGGGCTTCGAGTGCTGATGCTTCTTCAACGGTGAAGCGCAGGACTCTGAAGATGGACAGGAAGGGCCCCTCTACTCTGGCTTCTCCGGCTCGCAGGAATATTCCCCTGTGCGTGAAAAGGGAGTATTACCTACTGACTGAGTTATGCTCAAGCCTCCCACTCTCTTCCAACCCTCCACGATACCCTTCCACGATTCCCTGTGAAGTCTCGCCTTAGGGTCAGGAAGGATGAGCTCTCCATCCTGCTTCTGATGCAGGGGCGCGTTGAAACCCAGTTACTTCACTGGATTGAGGATTGATGGGAGTTCAGGTAAGCTTGACTATTCAGGTAAGGCTCTGTAAAAGTTCTGTCGCAAGTTCAAAAGTCCAAGCTTAATAATAATGTTCATTGTCTTTTTCCCCTTAGGGGCCGGGGTTCGGAATGCCGGAGATATGGCGCCGACCCGAAGTGAAACGTGCAGTTCCAGTAAATGACAGGTAAGTTCTGGATGAGCGCTCGAAAATGTCTTTGCATTCGCTCATTCAATGTCTTTGTCTTTTTTCCCCATAGGGGCCGGGGTCCGGATGCCTGGAAGCGGCAAGACCCGAAATGAAATGGGAATGACCCAACAGGTAAGACCTAGAAGGAAACTGAGCTTTTCCTATTCCCTTCCTTCTCTCACCTTGTTCTTGTCTTTCTCTCTAGGCTCTGGGAAGTGGCTGTGGATCCGGATGATCGCTGCTGAAGATGGTGGCGTCCAGGAAAGGTGAGTGAAATGCAGCGCTGCAGCGATCGTAGCGAAATGCTTTTAAAATGATGTCTTCCTTTTCAGGATCGTCGGTGTGATGTCTCTGTGGTGCTGATTTAGCAGGTAAGGTCTTTTGTCTCCCTTTGCAGGTGACCCAGGATACTGACAGGCGTGGCTGAGGTCCAGATGCAGGAGCTGACACAGTGAGCGTCCAGCTGCGAGGAGCAGAACAACGCGAAGCGTGAGTTGCTGATCGGGTGTGGTTTAAATAGCTCTGGAAGAAGTTCCAAGTGTGTATCCTTCCTCCAATCAGGTATGTATCCTTCCCCGACCACACCCGGGTGGAAAGTAATCCCACAGGTAAAGTAGTTCCATTCAGGTCTCAAGAGGGCCTGGATGTGGCAGCATGGTCTGCATCAGGTAAGTGCACATTAAAACACTTGAACACATGTCTAGCTTTATGAGCCTGGCGCCTAAGGCGCCAGGACAGAGGTCCAACATGAGCCTGGCGCCTAACGCGCCAGGACTGCGTCCAAAGGGCCCCAGCTTGGGCCCGCTGGCACTCCCCTGGGGGAAATGATGCCTGCCTCTGGGGTTGCTGGGTCGGACCTGGCTCCTTGGAGGTAGGCATCATGACAATAGGAGTATCAACAATTATGTTATAACATCACGCTCCCTCCATTACAACCATAATAAACAGCCTCAGACATTATTGCTGGACCTGGAGGAGTTTGGTAACATATCAAGGAAGGCGGTGGCATCCTCCGGGTTTTGAAAAAACAGTCTTTCCCATGTGTACAACCCGCAGCTTGGCCGGGAACAACATGGCATATTTAATATCCCTATCCCGAAGCCTCCTCTTTACATCCAAGAATGTTTTCCTCTCTGCCTGTACCTTATCAGAGAAATCCGGAAAGAACTTAATCACATCACTTTTATAAATCACGGTTCCCTTCTCCCTAGCCTTCCGGAGAGCCGTGTCTCTATCCCGATAATTCAACAATCGGGCAATCAATGGGCGTGGAGAGGCACCCGGGATGGGCTTCTTCCCACTCTGTATTCTATCCGTCCGCTCCACGATGCACAATGGGGAAAAGCCCTCCGGACCCAATACATCACGTAGGATGTCCTCCACCAGCGACTCCAGGCTCCCCTGAACCTCTGACTTGGGAAGGCCAACAATCCTAACGTTGTTTCGACGGGATCTAGACTCAAGGTCATCCTGCTTCTCCTTGAGTTCCCGTAGAGCCTTCCTGACCACGGACATTTCCCCCGAGACTGAGGTTGCCACATTTTCCACCCCAGACACTCGCCCCTCCACTTCGTCCAGTCTCTCCCCATGCTTGTCCAATCAAACCTGCATGTGATCTTCTTTGCAGGTTAACGTATCGAGTTTACCATCTAGAGACTGGATACCGGACTGCAACTGCGTCAACATGGCCTTTATGTCCAGAAAAGCAGCTGCGGGATCCGGCTCTGCTGCTGCCACCCCATCCATCGTACCACCACTTTTAACTGAACCGGTGGCCTCAAAGTGCAGCTTTGATTGATGTTTACCTCCTTTGCCGGATTTGGACATGTCACAAGGGAGAAGCGCACCGCCCAAGCAATCCGCTTTACATGAGGGCTAGGGCCGATGACTTCCCTGCGTCCTCCCCCACTTTCCTCCACCAACCAACAATTCCCACCACGTAGTCAATCCCAGAGTTCACTGCCAGTGGCACACTGAAAGGAGCCTGTATTAGCCGCTGTACTCCGCTGGTAGCGTGCCCCAAACCTCCAAGAAACCTCCACTCGCCTCAACCCCACCTCAACTGTGCATCCAAATTGCAGGGGTGTCAGGCAGATGCCCAGGAAATTGTTACCAGGCACATTCAGTCCACATGGTTACCGGGCATCACACCCTACAGCACTAAATGGTATAAGGCCACTCTGTCTGCTGGCAACACCACAGGGTCCCACAGTCCTGGCCCGGGCCTTTCCCCTCCGCAGGCCACCGGCTCCCCCACTCTGCGGCGCCACTCGCAGGAGCCAGTCACCAAACTACTGGGGCCCGAGCTCTCCACCCGCCTTCCTGCTTACATCACCCCAACCGGGAACATCGCCTCACCAGCGCAGTCCGTGTATCTCCACCGGATGCATGCAGGTGCAGGTGCAACCTCTCATGTCTCGTTAAAAAAAAAAGGGGGGGCTTCTGAGGCTTCTCCGGCAGAGGCTAGGTCACCGCCTCCCTGCCCGTGAGTCCCCGCGGCTTCTTGAGATCCCTTGACAGACACCCGGGTCACTCTTTGTGGCGGGCCCGTCACACACCGCCGCCTGGATCGATCCAACTGTCCTCCTGAAGCAGTCCACGATGCTGCCGCTCCGCTCACTGCTCTCCCCCAGGCAGGGGGACCACACTCCCAACTCTGATCGCGGCTGCTCCTCCCCGCAACGCCGCCGCACAGTATACACCCCAACCGCAGCGATCTCCCCGAGTAGGACACACAGGGCTCCCCGCCAGCTCCGTGGGTGGACCGCCCCTCCACCATTCCTCACCAGCTCCGCAACGGCCCTAGATCAGGCCGAAACATCCAAATTTCCGGTACTTGGAGGTGCGCACCGCCGTCAGGCACCGAAATGATCAGTGCGAGTCCAGACTATTAAGAAGAGACGACCGGATAACGGACCGGATTGATGTGGTGCGGGAGAGCACTACGGGCTTGCGGCCATCTTCGTTGGGCTCTCTAGCACCCCCCCCCACCTGTGGTCACATGTTTGTTGAGTTCTTAGCGCCTGGTGTGTGTGCCGGAGCAGTTCTCCATGTCTGTGCTTGAGAGTGTGTGTTGAGCTAGTTGACTGTAGGAGTTGTTGTTTTCATGGTGCCCGGTTTTGATATTGGGGTAGGTCGCTATGGCGTTTTGGTCATGGGTTGGATTCATTCCCATGTGTGTGTGTAGAGTGCTCAGTGTGCCTGTTCTCGTTCCGTGTTCTGTTTGTAGTGCCTGGTCTAGAGCCAGGGTAGGACTCTGGTTTTTGTGGTGTATCTCGGGAAATGTTTATCTGTGGTTTCAAAGTGCCTGGTTTGGTGTCAGGGTAGCTCGCTATGGTGTTTTCGGTCCCAGTTGTGCATTATCCCTGAGTGTGTGGCTGCAGTTAATGTGGCGGTTATGGTGAGGTGTTTTGGTCATTAGTGCCTGATATGATATCAGGGTAGGTCACTATTGGCATTGGTGTTGAGGTCATTAGTGCCTGATGGTTATCGGGGTTGGTCACTTTTGGCGTGGGTGTTGTTCTCATTGCAGTTGTTTTGCTGCAGTGTGTTTCATAGCGTTTGTTTTAACTTTAGTCTGCTCGCTATGCCTGAGTTGTGTTGAATTTTCATGTCGTCCGTAGTGCTTGGTCTAGGCTGTGGTAGGTGACTATGGGTTGGGGTTTTTAACTTTGCCAGTTTACCTCCTGATTCCGAGTTTGGTAATCAGGTTGTCTTACTGGTTGTTTAAAAATGATGTAATGTTAGAAAGAGGAAATGGCCAACGGTTTTGTGGTAGTGGAGCAGTATTGTGGACGTGGTTCTTCTTTTACTGCGGTCAGTGTTTTGCTGCGTGGGTCCTTCGGTTGCTGTTGGGCATTTGTTGTTGCTCCGTTTAGGGGGCGGTTGGTTTGTGCTCAGAGGGGCAGCTCTGATGCTCCGGGGTGGCAGTCCGGAGTGGAAGGTGTTAAGTGCGTAGGAGGGTAAGTTTGTTAGGTAGTTGTGTTAGTATTAGCTAACAATAGTGTGGCTAGGGGTGGCAGCCCTAGGTCCTGAGGGGCAGCTCAGGACAGGCGTAAGTGCACTGTTTATTGTTTTTAGGCCTTGACGGTGTGAACCGAGGGATTTCATGTGTTGTGTTGTGCAGTTAGTGTGCCGTTGGCATTTTCTATTTGGTCCGGTTTGCCCTCTGAATGGTTTCCTTTTGTGCGGTTCCTATTAATTGAAGTTGCCAGGGGTTCTATGCATAGGCGGCCGCTGTGTTGTGGAATTTCTGGTACTGTGTTGTGTTGGATGTTTAAGGTTTGGTGCTGGTCACGTTACCTTAGTCATTCTTTTGTGTTTCCCTAGGGAGGGAGAGGTGTAGTAATCTGGCTTACAGAGTAGCTGTCTGTAGCAGTGTGTGTGAGGTCATCTGCTAGTGGAATGTTAGGGTGGAAGTGTTCTGCTAGGTGAGGGTTGATCAGAGAGAGAAAGCTGTGAGCAGAGAAGATGGGTGTGGGGGTGAGCCCGTTGTTTCCCTTGTGATCTGGTGTCCCCTACCATTCCGTGTCTTGTTGAGGAGTACAGGACAAGGACAATAAAGACACTAACAACTTACCTGGAGTACCAGAGGTCTTCATTACTACAGAGTGCAGCTCTTAGTGCATTGTTTTGCGTTACTTGTAGTTTGTGTATGTTTTTAGCATAGGTGCCCAAGAACAGTGCATTGTAGTAGTCCAGTTTGGTGCCGACAGTGGCTCTGGCAATGGATAGGCAGTTTTGTTAGGAAGGGTTTGACTGCATTAATGATTTTAGTGGTGAGTGCTGCAGACGAGGCTATGGTATTCACCCGTCGGGTCATAGATAGGGAGGAGTCGAGATATACCCCTAGTGTTTTAACTGCTGACGATACTGTAATAGTAGTGTTGTCGACAGTGAAGGAGTTGTAGTGCAGTGATACTTACCCCCAAAAATAGGAGCTAAACTCTTTGCAAATCGCAGTCGCCTGCTTTGTTTCGGGCTGCTGTTGGCCTAGCTTCCCCTGCTGAACCATGATGAGGAGAGAGAAAGAGGTACGTCCATTGAGCACACATATCCTTCCAGCATGGGATTTGGTTCTGTTGCATGTACCCCCAGTAACATATGGAGCCACTTACCTATCACGTAATGCGGCGTGTGTATCAGATTTGTTTTTATCTTTGCCTAATAACCTAAAAATGGCAGTCATACCTGAAACAAGAACATTTGTAATGACTGCACGTTCTTGTTAAATCCCCAAAGTATATTGTGGGCTCTGTGAGCCCCTAATTTGAAAATATCTCTGTGGATAATTGCTTTGCATTCCTGTCTTTACCTTAATGGTGAGAACCAAAGTCCCTTCGGGAGTTCCCCTGGTGCCACGTTTCAAATTGCACGGAGCGCCATGATAGTTCTTTTGTTTATTTGTTATCACAAACGAACAATGTCATACGCATTTTGCTTCTGACGTCGTAGTATGTTTACCGTTTGTAGAATGCGCGTATTAGTCCCTCTTGATGTGTCAGCATGATGCCAATGGGTCCTCTGATTACGTATGTATTGAAAAGGATCCTTTATGAGTATAACGGATGCTAGTGACTTTGTAACACTAATATAATCATTTGAAAAATGGAAACATAACGGGTCGTTATTCTCATGTCTGTTATTTGTGCCATTGGTCTATATCATATACCATGATAGACGAATAGTTTGTTTATTTATATATAAGGGAAGACTGGGTTTGCTCTCACACTGCGCACACAATATGAAATAGAAAGCACAATTTGCTGATTGTATTAGGTGATTTTAATCAACAACAATGCAGCCTGACACGTGTTTCGAGCTACATGCTCTTCTACTGAGGCTTAATCTTGGTTTGTCTGCAAATCTTGTGCAGGTATTGAACCTTAAATAGAAATAAAAAGTAATACGTGGGCTCCCAAATAACTTGCAGTTGCACGTCGAACGTTTTAGAAATATAGAGCAATTCAGCGCGTCCGCTGCTCGATGAAGTAAGTGGAGCCGGCTTGCAGACAAACCAAGATTAAGCCTCAGTAGAAGAGCATGTAGCTCGAAACACGTGTCAGGCTGCAACGTTGTTGATTAAAATCACCTAATACAATCATCAAATTGTGCTTTCTATTTGATATTGTGTGCGCAGTGTGAGAGCAAACCCAGTCTTCCCTCATTCTTCACTCAGTGGGTAATCTGGCAGGTTCCCGCTACCGCTGTCAGCTGCAGCCCTTTAGCAAGCACCCAAATTCGCCTTCCATGCGCTGCACCCTGTAGGGTCCTTTCTCTGCCACTTTTTCTTGTTTTATTTATATATGATTCACTGCAACATATATTTCCTGTATAAGCATATAGCAAGTGCTAAGGACTGCTTTCAGCAAATGTAACCATTTCTAACACTTAATGCTTGTTTTCCTCATGTCCAATATTGAGCTGATGACAAGCATCAGACTGCATAAATGCAAAGTGATATGTGTATTTGACTGCATTCTTTATTTGTTAAGAATGTGCAGTGCGCATGAGTCTCCTTAAATGCCCGATAGTGTATGGAAAGTGTTCTTTTATTGTTTCCTAAATGTCGCTAGTGTGCTGAATGGACCTAAGTCCAACGCAATTTCGAAGTGGGTAAGTGTGCATATGAATTTTAGAAACCATTAATACACAGAGCATAAATCCAATTGGAGTTATTGGCAGATCGAAGGAGGTGCCGTGATGCAAGCACCTTCAGGTGCATTCCCACCCATTGTCATTCCTATACATTCACCCTTCTCATAAAAACACAATCCTTTCGTGCTGTGAGTTGAGCCCATACTAAACACACCTTGAATAGTAAATAAACTGTGCCTCCATTTGGTGTAGTTTTGTGTCAAGTTTCATCCTCTTGTGCTCATCTTTACCCTCATGAGTCCTATGAATCGTAAGTCTTTTTGGTCTGCCATCTGGTGTTCTATTTGCCAATGGCTGCCAGTGGTAATTGTTGATCCTGTATGGACAAACTCCTCATGTGTTCCCTAATTCTTATCCGCAGCTGCCTTATTGTGCTGCCCACGTACAGTTTGTTGCACACACAAATAATTGCATAAACCATGTAGGTCGACCTGCAGTTGATAAATTCCTTGATCTTGACCTTGCTCTCCCCTGTATCCATGTATTCTCGGCAGTCTGGGTGTGTATATCTGCACATGCTACAAGTACCGCATTTAAAAATCCCAGTCAGGGGTTTTAACCAATCGTTGCCACTCATTCCCTTGGTCTCCAGAAATGAAGGGCAAAGTTCATTTTTTAAGCGTTGGTGCCCTAGTATAGATAAATCCTTGTTTATCACTTAGGTGTGGTCTTAGATCTGGGTCCATGAGCAAAATATTCCACTGCCTTTGAATTACTTGATACATTGCGTGTGCATCACTCGAGTATCTTGTAATGATGTCTATGCTAGTCCATTCCCTAGCTGATCTCACTGTAGGTTCAAGCATCTCCCTTCTTGTTCGCGTTACCACATGGATAATTCTGTGTATTACAGAATGTTATAGACTCACCTGGAAGGATCCCCCAGAAGGTCTGCAAACTCACTCCACTAGGGGCATGGATACATCTTCTGCCTTATAGAGAAAGGTGCCGATTAATGACATTTGTACAGCAGCCATCTGGACTTCTTTACATACTTTCACAAAACACTATTGCCTAGACCAGTGATGGCGAACCTATCACACGCATGTCAGTGCTGACATGCCGTGTCAGTGCTGACATGCGTAGCCATTTGGGGTGACACGTGCTGGATTTCATGCGATTCATCCTCGGCTCCTGCACGGCCGCCGAGGATGAAAGAATCTGTGCTGGAGGAACGGGGGGGGCCGGACGTGTGATCTCCCCCACCCACACTCACTTACTGTATCGCCGCCGCCTGACAGTGAAGCACAGCCCCTTTCTGAGCGCAGGGGCTGGCGCACACACGTCATCAGCACGGCGAGGACGTTAGGGAGGACCCGCAGGAGCGGAGCGCGGAAACAGTGCGCGCCTCTCTCCAGCACGGCGAGGACGTTAGGGAACCCGCAGGAGAGGAGCGCGGGAACAGTGCGCGCCTCTCTCCAGCACGGCGAGGACGTTAGGGAGGACCCGCAGGAGAGGAGTGCGGGAACAGTGCGCGCCTCTCTCCAGTCAGGCCGCAATGCAGTCGCTGCCAGACTGACCTTCACAGTAAGCAGGGTAAGGAAAGTGGGGAAAGATTATCATTATTAGCAATAATGCTACTTAGGTTTGGGGTCTGCTGCAGACCCCAAGCCTATCAGGGCATGCTGGGCGTTGTAGTTTTGGCTCAGCTGAACTGCTGCAGAGCCATAGGCTGTATAAGATCATGCTGGGCATTGTAGTTTTGGCTCTGCAGCAGTGCAGCTGAGCCAAAACTACAACTCCAAGCATGTTGCACCATAACCTATACTGCTATATAGTCAAGTGCAACATGCTGGGTGTTTTAGATTTGGCGTAGCTGCAGAGCCTTAGGCTGTATACAGGCATGCTGGGAGTTGTAGTCATGTAGTAATAAAAGTTTCAACCCCCTTTGTCTGTAGGCCTGAACTCCGGCACAGAGAGTCTACTCCTGGGACTTCCGGTTACGACCGCACCACATCAGGGAACAGCGGAGTGCCGGGGGGAACTGTGAGCGCCATTAGCAACAACTATTGGGGTGCCATGGACTTGTAATTGCCCACAATAACTGAGATAAGTGAGGGGAAGGTTGTGTTACCCAATTAGGGGTTAACTAGCCTAACAAGCTATCTGTAATTCTATCTGCTGTCACTGGCCCACTGATGGAGCACCCAAAAAATAAAAAACAAAGGTTAAGTAAAGGGAGTGGTAGTAGCAGTGGCCGACCCTTTCAAGAGACATGGAGCGAGATTTATGGCATTATAGAAAAAAATGGCAGATCATTTTGCGTTCTATGTACTGAAACGGTAGTAAGCAGAACGTGGAATATAAATAGACATTTTGAAACTAATCATTCCCAGCTCTTGGAAAAAAGTGAGGATGAAAGGAGGGAATACATTTCCATGAAGCTACACCTTTATAAGAGCCAATCTAACTCCATCCTTAAATTTATAAAAGGCTCTACAAATTTAAACTCTGCAAGTTTGAGCATTGCTCACTCCATAGCTCAGCATGCAAAAGCGCTTAATGAGGGAGAATTTATTAAAGAAACTCTCCTAAGATGTGCGGCAGTTCTATTTCACGATATGCAGAATAAAGATGCAATTATTAAGAGAATATCTGAGTTACCACTCAGTAAAAATATCATAAAAGACCGAATAATGAGACTGAACACAAACGTACAACATCAATTAAAGAGAGACATAAGGAATTGTAAATATTTTTTCATCTCTCTTGATGAAACTACTGATGTCACATCGCATGCTCAGTTGCCCATTATTGGTCGATATTCTGATGGTCACACAATGAGAGAAGAGTTGATAAAGTTAGTATCAGTGCCAACAAGTACATCAGGAAGCGAAATATGTAAGGTTGTTATGCAAACATTCTGCGACCTAAGCATTGATATATCTAAAGTTGTGTCAGTGACGACAGATGGAGCCCCAAACATGGTGGGGAAAAAAGTTGGATTTGTGAAATTGTTTACAGAAGCTATTGGACATCCGATTGTGCCTTTTCATTGTATTATCCATCAGGAGGCTTTATGTGCCAAGGCAGGATTCACTGACTTAAATGATTTAATGTCAGTTGTTACAAAAATAGTTAATTTAATAGCTGCTCGCCCCCTTCACAAGCGATAATTTTCAGCACTTTTACAGGAGGTTGATTCCACCTACAGTGGACTGCTGATGTACAATAATGTAAGATGGCTGAGCCGAGGCAAGGTTCTTGAGCGCTTTGTGGAGTGCTTTGAAGAAATTAAGGTATTTCTTGAAGAGAAGGGTCTGAGAAACTTTCCTCAGCTCAATGATGAAAAGTGGGTCAACACCCTGATGTTTTTTACAGATCTCTCTGTTCATGTTAATGAACTGAACTTAAAGTTACAAGGTTTTGGCAAAAGTATTGATGTTATGTTTGGATACATAAAAGCTTTTGAAAGTAAAGTAAAAATTTTCATGCGAGATGTAGAAACTAAAACGTATAAGTATTTTCCTCGAGTACAAAAGCATTTTGAGAAGGCCAGTGCAGCTGTACGAAATGAAGTGGAACTCTTGCATATGAAGTACCAGCATGTTTTAGACTCGTTACTTGACCAGTTTACTGATAGATTTAGTCAATTTAGAAGCCTAGAACAGACCATGAAAATAATTAAGTATCCTGATGTAGTAGTCTACAATAGTTTGGAATTAAATGGTTTCCAATGGATGCAAATAGATGATTTGGAGATGCAGCTTGCAGAATTTCAAGGCAGCATCTGGGCTCAGGTGTTTGTCGACTTGAGGTCAAAGCTTGAGAATCTGGAAAGGGGCCGCTTAGAGAATAAAGATGAGTGCCACTACGAACAGGAAATTTGGAGTGCCTGGAACAGACTACCAGACACTTTTAGCACCCTGACAAATATAGCAACAGCTTTACTCACAATTTTTCCTTCTACGTACTTTTGTGAGACCTTATTCTCAGCATTAAATAATATCAAAACCAACAAAAGAAACAGATTGACAGATGAGGTTAGTAGCGCTTGCTTGGGCCTGAAGTGTACAAAATACCAACCTTCAATTGAAGATTTAGCCAATGAAATTCAGCAACAAAAAAGTCACTAATAGGCAGGTTAGTTAAAGAATTCGCCCTCCCTCTCACTTATCTCAGTTCACGGCAGGGCTGAATATTCATAATCTTCGCCCTCACGTCACTAGGAATATTCATAGCAGGGGCGAGCTGGAGCGGCATGTTGATGAGGACATGGAGCTGGAAGCAGCTGACTCCACAGCCCTGGTTCACGGCACCCCAAACAAGTTCAATAAAATCAAGGGCAACATACGAAATCGACTGATGAACAAAGAAGTTACTAAGCAGGTATGTTAAATAATTTGTTTTTGGTTTATTAAATACAATTATATATTGCAATTATAAATTTTTGTAGTTTAAACTATAAATTGCGCAAAATTATGTTTTTTTGTCGAAGTGACACACCACGCGAGTTATGCTCGATTTTTTGCCGATTTTTGACACACCACGCCAAAAAGGTTGCCATCACTGGCCTAGACTCTGCTTCAGGCCAGAAGGAGGGATTTGGAAATGCGGTTTAACATTCCATTCATGGCAAAATGTGAGAGTTATTACTCCTTTCTGAAAATTCTTACTCTCTCCTCCAAATCTCATACTGCTTTGGGGGTCCATCTAAAGTTGAGGAATATGTCGGAGGACTCAATCAATTCGAAAAACAAGTTACTTATCCCTGGAAACTTTTTTTCGACTGGATGTTCCTGCCATGTTTTCCTCATCAGCCTTCCATCCTACCCCGCAGTAGAATTTCCGTGCATTACACTAGGCGTTCCTTCTTTATTCTGTCTTGGTCACGCTAATGCCGGTTATCCTGTGGGAGAAGGCGAAAAAACTGAACTGAAGTAACGGGCGCAGTGCGTGCTATTTATACCTTCGATGACGTTGTGACTGAGGCCTTCGAGGAACATTGAGTCCACCACCACGACGCACAGCCCCCTCTGCCTAAAACAATAGAGAGGGAGGAACATCCAGTCGAACAAATGTTAACAGGGGTAAGTAACTTGTTCATCTCCAGGTATATGGTTCTCAATGTCCACACAACAAAGTCTGGGGAATTCCTTGTTTCACAATGCCCGATCTTCTGGAAGACAGCAGGAGATATTATCTCCTTCTGAGTTCTCCTTGCTTTAGCAGTTTACAAGGCTGGGCGGAATTACTTCCTTCTCCAGCATGGGGTCTGGCATGGATTCACATGCTCATGAATATTCCCCGTCGTCAGGCTGGGAATCCTCTGTAAAGAAAAAATCAGTATCAGTTTCGTTTCTGATCTGTCTTCCTTAGTAGTAACCAATCACTGATCTCTGGGTCATACTGCCCCCAGGCAATGACTGCCCTCTCCCTAAGCCCCGCCTCTGGCTGCCATCCTCAGATTTTTACCGCACGCTCAAGTGTTGGGAGTCCTCGTGCTTAGCTCTCGAGTTTTTTGCTGCGTTTTCACGCTTTTTCATGAGATTTTCTCATTTTTTTGGTTTAATCGAGCCTCAAGCTCCACCGTTTCTACTTCCGACAACGGGGACCCATTTCAGAATTCTTCTACGCCCCTCAAGGGTGAAGTTTTCGACCAGTTTACACTTCTTGGAGGTTTCCGGAAGATCTGCGGCCTACCTCAACGGACATGGCCCAAGACAAGGGAAGCTCGACACCCGGATCCAAGCTGTTCAGGTGCTGCCCTGGATGCGGATTGCAAAACGTTTTCAAGGAGGACGAGCATTTGCGATTTCTCTCCTGCCTTCATGAGGACAAGATGCACGTGGAGAAGGACTGTGCGTTCTGCAAGAACCTTTCGGAACGGACCAAACAGGATCGTCGTTCCCGCCTCGCCGCCTGGCTGGAGAAGGGCGCAGCAGGTGAGAAGGTGAAGAAAAAGTCTCAGCGGGCTTCTAAGTCCTGTGAGGGCACCCCGGCGACGGGGGCCCAACAGAAGGCCAAGCACCGCGAGTCTGCGGACACCGGGAGCGCCGAAAGGTCGGGCTCTCCGGCTACCAGGCAGGGCACGACTTCCCCGGCACGTTCGACCACGAGCCGGTGCCGTCGGACTTCCACCTCAACGAGCCCTTGTTGTTACCAGATTTCTTCCCGTCTTCGATGCCGGCCGAGAGGACTTTGCACTCGCTGGATGTAGCTAGAGCGCTGAAGTTCTACGTGGACTGCACAAAGAGTTTTCGGAAGACGTCACAACTGTTTGTGAACTTTGGGTCTGTGAATCAAGGGAAGGCTCTCTCAAAGACTTCCATTTCCAGATGGCTCTCCGGCTGCATCTTGCACTTTTCGGCCGTCCCAGAGCCCATTCTATTATTCATGAGCATGTGAATCCATGCCAGACCCCATGCTGGAGAAGGAACAAGTTACTTACCTGTAACTGTTGTTCTCCAGCATGGGGCTGGCATGGATTCACATGCGAACCCTCCTCCCTACCCCTCTGCGGCTCTTCACTTGGTCATACTGCCACTTGGCGTGCTACCAAATCTGAGGATGGCTGCCAGAGGCGGGGCTTAGGGAGAGGGCAGTCATTGGCTGGGAGCAGTATGACCCAGAGATCAGTTATTGGTTACTACTAAGAAAGACAGATCAGAAACAAAACTGATACTGATTTTTTTCTTTACCGAGGATTCCCAGCCTGACGACGGGGAATATTCATGAGCATGTGAATCCATGCCAGACCCCATGCTGGAGAAGGAAGTAATTCCGCCCAGCCTTGTAAACTGCTAAAGCAAGGAGAACTCAGAAGGAGACAATATCTCCTGCTGTCTTCCAGAAGATTGGGCATTGTGAAACAAAGAATTCCCCAGACTTTGTGTGGACATTGAGAACCATATACCTGGGGAATATTCATGATCATGTGAATCCATGCCAGACCCATGCTGGAGAACAACAGTCACAGGTAAGTAACTTGTTCCTTCTCCCAAACCCTTCTCCGACTTGCACAATTCACAGTTCATACGCAATCTTCAGGGAGGAATACGTCCCTTCCTCAGGCTTGCTTTGCACTTTAAAAGTTCTTATTTCTTGTGAGTTCCCAATCTTATGGATGTACGTCCCAGACCTGTATGTTCCACGTGACTGGGTGCGGCAGTCCTGGTTTACTATCTGCCAGGTACGGTGACTATGAAGATGACTGAGGTTGATCTCCTTATCAGGATGTGGGAAGAGTTGGAGCATAGAGTGATTTATAGAAGATGGCCAAATTATGCACGGTTGTGATAGTACGTGTCCAAATGAAGAGGAGGTCTAAGCAAGAGAGGATTATTCTCCTCAGATAACAGAACAATTTGAACACATCCTTTGTATTAAAATGTCCTACTTCAAAGTAAACTAAAGTGTATTATATGACATGGCATTTATAACGTGCCTATAAACAAGTGTTTCAAGGCGCGACGAGGCAAGGGAGGGGGAACAGAGGGAAGACAGAGACAGCGATCTTACTAGACCAGGTGACATTGAGATTGCGCAAGTACAGGGGAGGGCAGAGAGGGGAAAAAGTGCAGGGGGGGAGAGGTGGCAGTCAAGTACATAGGATAACAGTAAAATAAATAAAGACAATTAATGTAAAGGGCGGCCAGCTGGTGGCAAGTGCAAGGGTAAGTGTGGATATCAGGTCTCAAGTGCTGGTAGGGGGCTGTAGGGATATAGAAACGGTCCCCGAGTGCAGGGGTTGCCAGGGGGACAGTGCTGGAGTGCAACTGGCAGGGAGGGGACCTGGCAAGATCAGAGGGTATCCAGGTAACCAGTGCACTTTCAGTTTTAGCCAGGAGATCAGCAGGGGGAGGAGGAGAGGAAGCAGAAGCAAAGAGGAAGGTCTTGAGGTGCTTCCGGAACCGGAGATGGTTCTGCTCAAGTTTTAGAGAGGCAGGGAGGCCACAGCAGCAGAAAGAGATCTACCACCAACTTGTTGCTTGGAGAAGCGACTGACCCTGAGGGAGTTGGATGCGGATGATCGAAGAGCTCGAGAAGAAAGGTATTTAGGAGGAGAAAGTTGAAGGTATTGAGGCCCAAGTCCCCAGAAGGCCTTGTGGACAATTTAGAGGGTTTTGAACTTAATCCTCGCCACCACTGGGAGTCAGTGCAGAGATTTCAGTCCTGAAGAGATACGATCCTTGGGCTTGAGGCTAAGGACAAATCTCGCAGTCCTATTTGGATGAGTTGAAGAGGGCAGAGAGTAGAGGCAGGCAGATTTAGAAAGAGGCTGTTGCAGTAGTCCAGCCTAGAGAGAACCAGAGCTCTAGAGACAGAGGGCCTTATTACGAGTATGGAGTTATCCAATACCGGGTCCGGGTTCCAGAAATAGGGAATTACCTTGAACCCGGACCCGCTACATCCCCATTCCCATTTGAACCCCCATAATGCTCAATGGGGATGGGGAGGATGCTAACAAAGGGCCCGTTAATGACGGACCCGTAGTTAGCATCCTGGTTTGCTAGTGGGTCCTGCTAAGGACACCTGGTTTTACCAAACGTCCTTTGCGGGACCCGCGAGCAGAACTTGTAATGAGGTGTTAGAGCGATAACGGGGCCGGCGCTGTTATCCCTCTACCGCCTTCCTTGTAATGAGGCCCAGTGAGCTTCTGGGGGAAGGAGAGGAAAGGGAGAATACCTCTGAGGAGGTGCAGCTAGTAGTGTGACTTCTTTGAGACATCAGAGATGTGGGGAGAGAAGGAGAGTGTGGAGTCGAAGATGACCCCAAGGTAAAGCCTCACAGATGGGGGCAGCAAGACGGCTAAGAGAGGCTGGCCAGAGGGTGACAAGAAAGGAGGGAGCATGTGTGCCGATGAGGAGAATCTCAGTCTTACTGGCATTAAGACAGAGATCATTGGCGGCACACCACTCCTGGATTGCAGACAGACAGTCAGAGATGAGAGAAGGCGAAAAGGAGGCGGAATGGAGCCTGGAAATGAGTTGAGTGTCACCTGCATCGCATTGAACGTTGGGGCAGAGATCAGCAATGCGGTGGGCAAGAAGTATCAGGTATTGGTTGAACAGCCAGGGAGAGAGGTTAGACCCCTGGGGGACACCGTAGGTGGAGATAGAGATAGAGGAGAGGAAGGACCCAAGTAGGACCTTTGAGGGTCGATCAGAGACGAAGGAAGTGAGCCACGCCAAGGCCTGATCGGTGATACCCAGGTTATCACGGAGACGGTTGAGAAGGATGGCATGGTTGACCGTGTGAAAGGCAGACGAGATATCGACTGAGATGAGGACACCGGGGGTGTTGGAATCAAAATTGGAGAGCAGGTCTTCACGGATGTTCAGGAGAGCCGTTTCCGTGCTTCTGGCAGCTCTGAAGTCAGACCGATGGTCATGGAGACAACTAACAAATTCAGTGTGAAGATTAAGCTAGGAGATGGGCAGCTTTTCCAGGAGTTTTCCCAGGAAAGGAGTGATGGAGATTGGGGCGATAGTTAGCCGAGCAGGACGGGTCGGCAGAGGGTTTCCTAAGAAGAGGGTGCACAAGGGAGTGCTTCGGAGGGGGTGGGGAGAGACTCCAGTGGCACAGGAGTGGTTGCAAAAGTCAGCCAGAGCAGGAGCCGGGGTGTCAATGTGGTCCTTGATGGTTTTGGAGGAACAGGGGTGAACCTGTTTTGAAGAGACTTTCATAAATCAGACCTGTCTAGAAACCTGGTCTGGGGTGAACAGGGGAAATGCAGAGAGGATGGAGGAGAGGGTGCTGAAGAAGGGCCAGAGGAAGAGAGGGGAGGAGAGGGAGTTGGGGAGAGGAAGAGAGAGAGGAAAGGCTGTCCTGAGTTTAAGAGGTTAAATGAGAAGCCAGGGGCCAGCTCCTTGCAGATTTGAAAGAGTTCTGCCGAGTTATTAGATGCCGCAGAAATGCGAGCTTGGATGAGGGCTATCTTCTTGGTGCAGACAGAGAACCTTTGGAGCAGGCGGCAGGCCAGTATGTCAGAGGATGTGCCGGAAGCACGCCATTTCCTCTCAGCCACCCTGCACTTGCGTTTAAGGGTGACAAGGTCTAAGTCGTCTCAAGAGTTGCACTTGGCTTTCGGCTTCAAGCGGATCCTCAAGACAGGGGCAGGAACATCGAGAGTATCAGATATAGCAGAGTAGAGCATGGAAAGGGCTGTGTCAGGGTGTGAGTCAGCCAGAGTAGGAGGAGGGGAAGAGAAAGTGGCGGCGAAAGCCTCAACTGACACACAAGAAGGTAGGTGGCAGTGCTGGAGTTGACTTGGCCTGAGGGGTAGAGAGGGTGAGCTGGGAGGAAAGGAGAAAGTGATCACTCCAGGAGAGAGGAGTGGTTAGAGGGATCGAAGGGTGAAGGTCTGAAGAGATCAGAACATCCAGAGTGTGCCCTGCAAAGTGATTTGGGCCAGAGGGGAGAATAGAGAGTGAGAGAGAGTCGCAGAGGACGCGAAAGAGTTCTGAGGAAGGAAAGGAGGCATCCAGCTTTATGTTATAGTCTCCAAGACAGAGGAGTTGAGTGGTTGAGACCAGGAGGGAAGAGTTGAGGTCCGTCCACTCAGAGAGGAAGGAGGAGATCTGACCAGGTAGCCGATAGGTGGTAGCCACAGTAAGGGAATGGCCAGGAGAGAGAACCTGCAGACGAGGCATTCAAAAGAGGAGTATGGCTGCGTAGGAATGACAGAGGCAGGGATCCACTCAGGGAAGATCAGGGCTACACCCCCTCCGGAACAGTTGGATCTGGGCGCAGAGAGGATATTGTAGCCATCAGGGAGGAGAGTGTTGAGGCTCGTGACAGAGCTGGCCGTGAACCATTTTGAGGGGATTAGGTCCTCTGACGTATTCCATATCTATGACAGTAATCACCACAGCTGTGCTGCTTCAGAAAATCTTTTGGCATCTGCGTCGATGACGTCAATACGCCGTCCTTGAGGGCCTCCGTCGAACCGACGTCACCTGATGTTATAAGTAGGACGCACAACGCCCATAGCCTCAGTTCCGTTTTTTCCGCGAACGTGTTCGCTTCGGATATCTCGGCGCGCCTCGCTTCTACTGAATCCTGTTCTTTTGGTTCTTCGAACCTGTTTCTTCATTGAATATTGTATGATGTCTTCGGCTTCTTCCACCCCGCGGTCCGGCTTTAAGAAGTGTTGGGTGTGCAGGTCCAAGATGTCGCTGACGGACATGCACGATGCTTGCCTCTGGTGCCTTGGGGAGGACCATGATACGATGACTGTGTCGACTGCCAATCGCTTACATCGAAGGCCTTGCGGGAGCTTAAGAAGAAGCTGTCGACCGGTAAGGTGGCCAAGCCCCGGAAGTCGCATTGCACTGGTCTTTCGATTGTCGTCAGTCCGGGGGTTCTCGGTCTGGGAGTCGGTCCCGCCATTCCTCTGCCTCTTCGAGGCACTCCAGGAAGTGCCGTCACAGGTCACCTTCCTCGTCCGAGGACTCCGCCCGTCGGCGGGTTGCTTGTCGCAACAAGCATTCCACTCCAGAGGAATGGGATTCCTTCCGAAAGGAGATGTTGGTGATTTTTCAATCGCAGGGCTCCGGTCCGTCCGTGCCGTCTGAGGACGCCGGCCGTGGCCGTGCTAGAGACACCGCTCGTCCGCCTTCGGGCTTGGGCTCGAGCAGTCGTCGCGACCACCGGGCGCCTTCGAGGTCCCGGTCGGACAAGGATAGTCGCTCTAGGCATGCCCGTTCCAGGTCCCGATCCTCGATGCCCTCGAGACCGCGAGAACCTGTGAAGTCTACGAAGAAGACATTGACGCCGGCGGCGCCGAGGTCGTCGACGGACTCTCTCGAGGCTCCGCCTCTGAGGAAGTCATCGGCACCCAGTCTGTCGAGAGACATGCTCGGGGCTCCACCCTCGAGGCCTGTGTCGACGCCGCCGAAGCTGTCGTCGCCGCCGATTCTGTCGACGCCCTCGACGCTTTTCCAGGCGGCTTTGTCGGGAGTACCCCGTGGCACAGTGGAACCCCCAGAAAGGCTCTGACCAAGGCTAAACATGTCTTTGTTCCTTTTTCTGTACCCTCTTTCCAGCCTTTGGATTATATATCTGAGGTGGATGAGGGGTCTGAGGAAGGTGAGTTTCCTGCAGAGGTTCCTGATGGCCTCCTTTCTGGTCATAGCCAACTTGAGGACCTGCGCCAGTCGTTGCAAGACGCAAGTGGGCTGGACACCTCTCCGGAGGTGGAGTTTGGTAGGCCTGAGCCTGGCACGCATGCCGACTCCTCTTACCGGCGCCTGATGTCGAGTGTCACGGATTACCTGGGGTGGTCTGTCCCCCTTTGGGATTTTCAGCAGGAGGATGATCTGACTGATATCCTCGACCAAGGTCCACCAACTGACCCGGTAGTGCCATTCCATATGGCCTTGCAGAGAAGGGTGGCTGTGACTTGGACTTCTCCGGAGAGCCTCCCGGCAGTGAGCAAGTCCGTTCAGTCAGTTCTGGACATGGTTGATTGCGTCAGCCGGTCCATGGCAGCGAGCACCGTAATACACAGGTTTGCGTGGTTGCGGAAGTCGGGGTTTGCTCCTGATGTGCAAGCTCGGCTCCTCAACGTGCCCACTGATGGTGAACATCTTTTTGGCAGCAAGGCTGACAAGCGCCTTGAGAGGTTGCAGACCTCCAAAGCTGCAGCAAAGTCGTTGGGCGCTGCAGTTTGCCAACCTCTGCCTTTTCGTCCTAGGGGACAACAATGGAGGGAAGGTTCCTTTCGATATTACTCGTCCTTTAGTAAATTGAGAGGAGCTGCTAGTCAAAGGGGCCACCATAGGAGTGCCAGAGGTGGAAAACAGGGTAATTGAGGTGCAAAGGCCTCTCGGGCAGTTGCCTTTTTGCCCTCAGGCACTGCCGCAGCCGCTTCAGCTCAGTCATGAGGCCATGTCCCATGGTTCGCCGGTTGGGGGAAGGCTGGCGCAGCATCTTGTAGAGTGGCGTGCCATTACTTCAGATGTGTGGGTTCTGGAGATCATAGCTCACATCTACTGTCTACCAGGGAATCTCTCTTTGAAGAGTCCGGATCCGCTCCTTGCGCAGGAAATTCAATCCCTGCTGGAGAAAGGCGCCATAGAACTGGTGCCTGTAACGAGAGGAACAAGGGATGATATTCCCTTTATTTTTTGATTTCGAAGAAAGACGGGGATTACGACCGATCATGGACTTGCGCGGTTTGAACAAACTCCTCAGGAAGGAAAAGTTCAAGATGGTTACTATTTCTCAAGTCCTCCAGGCCCTTCAACTTCAGGACTGGTTGGTGTCTCTCGACCTCAAGGATGTTTATTTTCATGTGCCGATCCATCCAAAGCACAAGAAATACCTGAAGTTTGCGGTTGGCGACTCGTACTTTCAGTTTCGGGTCCTGCCGTTCGGATTGACCTCCGCCCCGAGGGTCTTCACCAAGCTCATGGTGGTGGTAGCAGCGTAACTCAGGAAAGGGGGGATTCACGTCTACCCCTACCTGGACGATTGATTGATCAGGGCGTGTTAGGGAGAATTCTCATTTCATGGCTAATTTCCCTTACCTAGTGAGTCCCTCAGCAGCTTTGCTGGATCGCTGGAGTTGTTTCTTTTCCACTTGGTAAGAATGTGAGCTTTTCACCACTATTACCTTTTTTTTGCTATGTGTTTTTACCCGTTTTGGGGATTGTGGGCTCTGGAGTACACCACTTCAGTAGCCCCCTTCTTTGTGTGTGTCACACCGCACCTTCTGTGCAGTGGCACAGGGTTGTCGTTTAGACTTCCCACCGACTCCATTTCTGAGGTGACTACTATCCCCCAGAAAAGGGTAAAGTTACCATTAACTTTACTTAGTCAAAACTAACCACAGATCCAGTACACCCCATCTTACATGGAGTACTGGAAGGGTTAACTCTTAACTCTTTTCTTCTGTACCTCTTAGAACATTGTTTCGCTCTTTTAACATTTAGACATGGCTGGTGGCAGTGGTATCTACCCTACCTTTTCTACCGCGATTATATTAGATAAATGTGGTATTGTTCTTGGCTATTATATTAGCCTCGAACAAAAACCCACTTGACCAAATTGTCTTTCTCTTGGCTCCGGTTGGGTTTATTCGCCATTTCTTTTGTTAAAGTCCTTCTTGTGTTTTAATTTGCGCGGCAAACTTGTTTCGCCTTCTTTGTTCACTGTCTTTTGGCGGGTTTCTACCTAGAAGCCCTCCTCAAGGCGACTGGGTGTCTAGGTGGGCTGAATGTGAGGGAGGGGTATAGTCACCCCCTGCACAGGGTATCCTAGGAAACCCAAGTCGCACTTTGCCATGATTGGCTGAGGTGGTTGTCCAGGCTGGACAACCCCCCCTGGTGGGTGATTGACAGCCAGGCTGTGTGAATGGGGGTTTTTTTGCATGAAAGGCAGGTCTCTTGGACTAGAAGTCTGAGTCGCCACTGGAACTACAAGGAACCGAAGAGAAGCAGAGAGAACGACGACTGCTGCAACTACCCCGTCCCGGTGAAGCCCTGCTGCAGTCCTGAGCTATCTGCCAATCAACGACTAAGAGGAGATCCAGTCCGGAGACTTCTTTCCTTGAGCCTAGTGGGGATAACCAGCTCGTCTTCCACAGCCAGAGGATCCTCTTCCTTGGTCGAAATCGCTGCACACAGATGTAGGGGTCCGGATAGCCATTTGAAGAGCCTCTCCTGTGTTTTTAAGGAGCGTACCTTTTATTCGTTGTCGCTGCTGCCGGCTTCATACCTGTTTGGTGCAGACTCCCTTCAGACGTCCTCCTTCACAACAAAGCTCTAGGAATCGTGGGTCGGCGGGAAACCAACAGGAACAGCTGCCAGGGCACCAGCTGCATCATTGGAATAAGATACTGTGTTCTGCTTGATGAAACTGGGTGACCCCCTTTTCTTCATTTCGAAGGCTTGCCCTTGTCTTCCCTCCTTCTTATAACTTTGGCTTCCGAACATTGACAATATCGAAGTACTCTTGGCTACGTTGAATCTTGAACTATCTGACTGTATGATCTTCGGCAACAGACCCCGGTGTCACTTCACCCTGGCTCCGACCCTTTGACTTTTGAACTCTTATCTATGAGTGTTTCTCGATTCTGTCTGCCTAACCAAAATATTGCCTGTGATTTTTGCCTCCAACTCCCTCTGAGTATCTCAGGTGCTAAGTGTGTTTTTGCCCCGGTAGCATTTCATGTCACGGATAGGCGTTTAGTTAGTAGACCGAACTGTCAAAAAGTGATTGTATTCGTTTTCGCGGTAACGTGTTTGGTGTATAACACCGGTTCATTCAAACACAGGGTACTTACCTTGAGACATACTCTACAAAGTGAATTGGTTAGTTGTTGTATATTTAATGTGTGGTTTTTGTTTACGTTTAATAGAAGTGTTGTGTTTATAACGAATGGTTTAAAAATAAATGTACTTATATTTTTCTACCTGAAACCTTGAGTCAATGTTTGCTTGAGTCACAGTAATTGTGGTCCCTTTGTGTAATCTCTGCCACTGCTCATATACTCTTGAGATAAGTCTGGCTGCTCTGCCACTGCTACCACTATGACATAGTAGTACGGGCTTGTACCAAAGGTAAAACTTGTATTGCCACCTGTAGTCTTAATTGTGTGTGTAGTGGTCCCTAAGGGCAGTGCACAGGATTCTGCCTAACAGGGCGCGCTCACCCGAGCAGGTCCTGGATCATTTGTCTGTCACCTGCCACTCACTTCAAAAGCTGGGCTTCTCCCTCAGTTAAAGAAGTCCCACTTGAAGCCAACACAGCGGCTACAGTACATCGGAGCAGTGCTCGACACGTCCCTGGGGGCAGTGTTACCCTCCCCAGGTGAGGGCTCTTCACATTCAGCAGATGGTGCACAAGTTTCAACTTGCCCAGACGCTCCGGGCGTTCGAGTTCTTGAGGTTGCTCGGCCTCATGGCATCCTGCATTCTTCTGGTACCAGAGGCCATGTTGCGGATGAGATCTCTGCAATGGGCCCTCAAGCTCCAGTGGTCACAGTCCTGCGGCAGGATGTCGGACCCCGTTCAGGTGCCGTCCTCGGTTGCCCAGGACCTTCTGTGGTGGGCCGTCGAAGGCTATCTGATGAGGGGGGCTCCACTTTGGCTGCCCCTTGGCAGAGGTGACGATTGTGACGGATGCATCCCTCACTGGATGGGCAGCTCATGCCAACGAGTTGACAGTCAGCTGTCGTTGGTCTCCGTCGGAGTCCAAACTCCATATCAATCTGTTGGAGCTGTGGGCCGTCAGGCTTACCCTGAAGGCTTTTCTGCCGACTGTGCGAGGGAAGAATGTCCTGATTCTGACAGACAACACAGTGGCCATGCACTACCTCAACAAAAAGGGGGGGCGGGGCCACTTCCTCTGTGCAGGGAGGCGATGCAGCTCGGGTTCTGGGCCATCCAGCAGGAAGTTTCGATCTCGGCAGTTCATCTGGCCGGAGACGAAAACGAGACGGCGGACGCTCTGAGCAGGCAGAGCACGATCTCTCACGAGTGGGAGATGGCTCAGGAGATTCTCCTGGAGATCTTCGCTTTTTGGGGGACCCCTCAAGTGGATCTCTTCGCCTCCAGTGTCAACCGGAACTGCGAAAGGTTCTGCTTGCGGAACATTTCCTCCAAAAGGAGCCTTAGGAGACGCGTTCGTGGTGGAGCGGTCCTTCCCACTGCTATACGCGTTTCCTCCAGTCCCCGCCATCCTGCAAGTGCTGCGGAGGCTATGGAGGTTCGGTTCCCGGATGATCCTCATTTCTCCGGCATGGGCCCAGAGGACGTGGTACTTCTCGACTTGTCCATCTGCCCTCCACGTCGTCTTCCCTACCGAGACGATCTGCTCTCACGGGAGGGTGGTCAGGTTCTCCATCCAGAGGTCATGTCTCTCAACCTTCACGCTTGGCTTCTGAAAGGTTGAGGTACAAGGATTGGGACCTCCCTGAAGATGTGATGGAGGTGTTGCTTTCGGCCAGACAGCCGGCGACTAAGTCCATGTACCGTTGCCGTTGGAGAAAGTTCTGCGACTGGTGCAGGGTTCAGAATGTAGATCCTTTTTCATGTGACATTCCTGTGGTTCTGTCTTTTTTGCTTCCGTTGGCCCACAGGGGCCTGCAAGTGGGTACTGTTAAAGGTTACCTGGCGGCACTGTCTATATTTAAGCGCTTGTCCGAGGAGTGTTCCTATTTCAAAATTCCTTTAATTTCTCAGTTTCTCAAAGGACTCACTAATTTGTTTCCGCCGTCAACTTTCCAGGTGCCTGGTTGGGATTTGAACCTTGTTCTGAAATTCCTTATGGGTGCTCCGTTTGAGCCTTTACATTCTTGTCCTTTGAGGCTGTTAACCCTTAAAACTGTGTTTTTAGTTGCGGTCACTGTTAGGGAGAATTCTCATTGATGGCTAATTTCCCTCACCTAGTGACTCCCCCAGCAGCTTTGCTGGACTTCTGGAGTTTATTTTTTTTCCACTTGGTAAGAGTGTGAGCTTTCCCCCCCACTCTTACCTTTGTTTTGCCAGGTGTATTTCTCTGTTTTTGTGATTGTGGACTCTGAAGTACACCACTTCAGTAGCCCCCTTCTTTTGTGTGTCACACAGCACCTTCAGTGCCGTGGCACAGGGTTGTCGTTGAGACTCCATTTCCGAGGCTGACTACAGTCCCCCAGAAAAGGGTAAAGTTACCATTAACTTTACCTAGTCAATCTACGAAAGATCCAGTACACTCCATCTTCCATGGAGTACTGGAAAGGGTTACTTCGTATCCCTTTTTATCTGTACCTCCTAGAGCATTGTTTCGCTCTTTTAACATTTAGACTTGGCTGGTGGCAGTCGTATCTACCCTAACTTTTCTACCGCAATTATATTAGATAAATGTGGTATTGTTTTAGGCTATTATATTAACCTCGAACATAAACCCGCTTGACCAAATTGTCTTTCTTTTGGCTCCGGTTGGTTTTATTCGCCATTTCTTTTTGTTAAAGTCCTTCTTGTGTTTTACTTTGCACGACAAACTAGGTTTGCCTTCTGTGTTCATCGTCTTTTGGCGGGCTTCTTCCCAGAAGCCCTCCACCAGGCGCCTGGGTGTCTAGGTGGGCTGAATGTGAGGGAGGGGTGTAGTTACCCCCTGCACAGGGTATCCTAGGAAACCCAAGTCGCACTTTGCCATGATTGGCTGAGGTGGTTGTCCAGGCTGGACAACCCCCCCTGCTGGGTGATTGACAGCCAGGCTGTGTGAATGGGGGTTTTTTTGCATGAAAGGCAGGTCTCTTGGGCTAGAAGTCTGAGTCACCACTGGAACGGCAAGGAACCGAAGAGAAGCAGAGAGAACGACGACTGCTGCAACAACCCTGTCCCGGTGAAGCCCTGCTGCAGTCCTGAGCTATCTACTCTTCGACGACTAGAGAAGCTCCAGTCCGAAGTCTTCTTCCCTTGAGCCTGGTCGGGATAACCAGCTCATCATCTTCAGCCAGAGGTCGCCTTTGTGGTCGAAATCGCTGCACACTGCTGTAGTGGTCCGGATAGCCACGTGAAGAGCCTCTCCTGTTTTTAAGGAGCGCACCTTTTATTCATTGTCGCTGCTGTCAGCTTCATCCCTGTGTGGTGCAGAACCCTTCAGAGGTCGTCCTTCACCTCGAAGCTCCACGAACCGTGGGTCTGCGGGACACCAACAGGAACAACTGCCAGGGCACAAGCTGCACCATTGGAATAAGGTACTGTGTTCTGCGTGAGGAAACAGGATGAACCCCTTTTCTTCATCTTCAAGGCTTGCCCTTGTCTTCCCTCCTTCTTATAACTTTTGCTTCCGAACATTGACAATATCGAAGTATTCTCGACTACGTTGAATTGTGAACTGCCTGACTGTGTGATCTTCGGCAACAGGTCCCCGGTGTCACTTAACCCTGGCTCGGCCCTTTGACTCTTGAACTCCTGTCTCTGAGTGTTTCCCGATTCTGTCTGCCTAACCAAAATGTTGCCTGTGATTTTTGCCTCCAACTCCCTTGGGTATCTCAGGTGCTAAGTGTGTTTTTGCCCCAGTAGCATTTCATGTCACGGATACGTGTTTAGTTATTAGACCGAACTGTCAAAAAGTGATCGCAATTGTATTCGCGGTAACCTTTTTTGTTCGTAACACCGGTCCATTCAAACACAGGGTACTTACCTTGAGACTTACTGTACAAAGTAATTGGTTAGTTGTATATTTTTTGTGTGGTTTTAAATCTAATAGAAGTGTCGTGTTTACAACAAATGGTTTAAAAATAAATGTACTTCTATTTTCTACCTGAAACCTTGAGTCAGTGTTTGCTTGAGTCACAGTAATTGTGGTCCCTTTGTGTAATCTCTGCTACTGCTCATATACTCTTGAGATAGGCCTGGCTGCTCTGCCACTGCTACCACTCTGACATAGTATTAAGGGCTTGTACCAAAGGTAAAACCTGTATTGCCACCTGTAGTCTTAATTGTGTGTAGTGGTCTCTAAGGGCACTGCACAGGATTCTGCCTAACAGTCACTTCCGATCGCAGAGTGAGTGAGTTGCAGGCACTTTCAGTTAAGCCACCCTTCACTGTGTTTCATAAGGACAGGGTTGTCCTTAGAGTTCGTCCTTCCTTTCTTCCGAAGGTGGTGTCGGAATTTCATTTAAGCCAGAAGGTTGTTCTTCCGGCATTTTATCCTCCTCCACATCCTGGTAAGGAAGAGGAGAGGCTCTATAGGTTGGATCCTAGGAGAGCTTTAAGTTTTTACATTTCACGCATGTCCCGGGTCAGAGTGGACGATCAGCTCTTTATTGGTTACGCTGGAAGGCGTTGGGGACAAGCTGTGACTAAGCACACCTTGTCTAGATAGATTATCTTTGCAATTTCTGAATGTTACCGCCTGACGGGTAAGGACCCTCCGGTAGGCTTACGGGCCCATTCTACTAGGGGTATGGCTGCCTCTACTGCCCTGCAGAGGGGTGTTCCTATTTGTAACATCTGTGAAGCAGCCACGTGGGCTTCGGTCCATACGTTTGTACTTTACTACTCCTTAGATTCTATCCATGGGCAGAATCTGGCCTTTGGCAAGGCGGTCCTTTACTCTGCAATTTGATTGGGCATAATAAATTTCTATATTCTAAATTCTTTTTCCCTCCTCCATACGATGGTACTGCTTTGGGAGTCTGTCATAGATATGGAATACGTCGGAGGACCCAATCCCCTCGAAGAACAAGTTACTCTCTTACCTGGTAACGTTCTTTCAATGGGATGGTCCGACAACATATTCCATATCGCTCCCTCCCTACCTGCCCCGCTACAGAATTTCTTATGCGATTGCAGCTTACGTTTCCGCAAGGCTTTCTGTGGTCATAGTGGCAGTGGTTTGGTGCCACACGTTCTGGGGAACAAACTACAACTGAGGCTACAGGCGTCGTGCGTTATACTTATAACATCCGGTGACATCGGCTCAACGGAGGCCCTCGAGGACGGCGTATCGACGTCATCGACGCAGGACGCAGACACCGAAAGATTTTCCGAAGCAGCACAGCTGTGGTGATTACTGTCATAGTTATGGAATACGTCGTCGGACCATCCCATCGAAAGAACGTTACCAGGTAAGAGAGTAACTTGTTCGTCTCTGTGAGACCGAGGACATTGAGGTCAAGTTCCTCCTGGAGGCGGCAGATGTCAGAGGAGTGTTTGACATCTGAGCAAAGGTTTAGAGTGGCAATATGAAAATGGTTGCCATCCTTGAAAGACTTCCGGGGAGGGGTACAAATCAGAGGTACGCCCTGCGGAGAAGCACGGTGGGGCCCGTAGCCAAGGAGCAGACAGCCGGGGGAGGCGAGGAAGCCGTGTAGGGGAGAGAGGGGACAGCAGGAGAAGAAAGGAAATTGATGAGGCGCTGGAAGCATCTATCAAAGAGGGGGAGGCTGGCTTGAGGGCCTGGACCAAGACGGTACTATTCAAGTAAACATTAATGATGACCTTGGAAGAGTGGAAGGAGGGTCTCCCATCGCATGCCACCATTAATGGGAGAAGAAGAGAAGGAGAGAGCACAGAGACTTTATGAAGAGTCCGTAGGTCTGGCGAGGGAACGACAAAGAGGATGTTGGTGAGTGTTTGCCTGGAGAAAGCACTGGTATAGGTGTCAGAGATAGGGAAGCCTGGGTTTAAGACCAGGATGTCCTTTGTAAACTTCTTTCTACCAGATTTAGTGAGGAGAGCAGGATAGTCGATAGAGAAGCATTTAGAAAAGATAATAGAGAACCATAGAGTAGGAAGGGAGCGGAGAGAAGAGGAAGGGTGTGGGGCAGGGGGTGGGGCGCAAGCAGACCAGGCAGAGAGAGACGAGACAAGTAGACAGTTGGTAATGTAAGGTTGAAAAGTTTGCTAGGAGGCAAAACCACAGAAGGACACTACTTTCACAATGTAATCTGAGAGTCCTGTATTGTGGGGAAAAGGCCTAGGTTTCACAGTGCAGTTGTAAATACTTTTACAATGCAATTGAATACCAGTGAAAACACACCTAAGTCTGAGAGTCCTGTATGGTGGGGAAAAAGGCCTAGGTTTCACAGTGCAGTTTTAAATACTTTTGCAATGCAATTGAATACCAGAGAAAACACCCCTAAGCATGAGAGTCTACTATGTGGCCAGGTTTTCAGTGTAGAAAGAAGCTGTATGTCTAACCCGGGCCACTCCTACCTTACTTAATCGCTGCTGGTTGACGGCTGTCTGTGGCCTCCGCTGCTGACACCTGCAGACACTGGCTGAAGCCGCCTCTGTAGGAAAGGAGCAGGATGAAAATGTAAAGTTGCTAATTTCTAGCCATGCATAAATGTCACTCGCCCTCTTAGTTCTTCACATGCATACAAAATATTACTTAATCGTCAAGAAGCCATTTTCCACTAGCAAGTGGCAAGTGCAAATCTGGGACTTGAAAGAGGCTGTTTTTTTTTGTGGCGCTTGACTGATTCAACAATGAAGACTTTGCTCTGACGGAGTGAATTGTCAGGAACTTGGAACGCCTTGTGTTACGCCACAATCTCAGACACTCACAGAATATGGAAGCTCCTGGATACCCAGTGTCTACAAACAGAGATATAATTCCAAACCGATTGGCCGCTGAGACTCGGACAGACTACAGCAGTATTATGGCTAGCACACATGCATCCTGCAGTGTTTGTATTCTTTCCACATCGGATTCCTGATATTTCAAACCCTACTAAATAGATGTGGCTGTTTAAAAAGTATATTTAATATTGTTTTAATTGGGTAAAAGGGCCATCATACCCTGCACACTTGTGACATACTGAAATATTCCATTCAACTTCTTTAAATTCTAGTAATCTTGGAAATAGTTTCTTAGCATACTGCGTGTTAGTGGCATTCTCAGTTTTGGAACATAAATGGATCATAGATAAATACAGCAGCTGTCATCGATGCCAAGTAAACAATACCGCGCCTGCCTTCTGGGCCCCCCAGTGCCAATTGCAAATGTTTGGATTTTTACCCAATTAATTGGTTCGAGCTCGCTCTTTACGCTTGGTCGCTATGGCATATCTGGGAGAAATATTTATGCCCCTCCACTTAAAAAATTCACCAGCCGCCACTGGCCCTGATACTGTGGGGGGAGCCATGGGAAAGTAGTGGGAGCAGGGTGGGGAGAGTCGTGGGTCTGGTGTAGGGTGGGGTAAGGAGAGCCCAGGTACTGGGCAAGGAGTGGGATGAGGTAGTCCAAAGACTCTGATGGGAGCAGGTGGGGGAAACCAGGTACTATACTGGGAGCAGGATGCGGCAACAGTGCGTGATAGTACATAACCATTTGGATTTGCTGTCCATTTGAAATTTTTAGGGTGGCCCGACCTCCCCATATTTTGCTCAGGGGGGCCCAGGCCAAAGAAGTTGGAAGACCACTACTTTAGGGTCTCTACCGTCTCGGCCGGTGGGTCTCTGGTTTCTCTGAGGGTCGTCAAGCTACTGTAGGCTTCATCGCTCTTCTGGCATGCTGCGTTGTCCCCACCGCAGTCGCAGATTCTCAACGGGTGCACCTTCCTGTGACTGCGCTTTCTTCCTGCTTGGCTGACCAGAGTGTCTGCTGCTATGCTTTGCTGGATGGTCCTTCTATGTTGGATCAGGTAAGAACCTCTCCACCTGCCCGTTAAGTTCTCCTGCAACTGCTCGAGTTCTTTGCTGAGCTGCGCGTTCTCCAGGGAGGACCTCTCACCTTCCTGGTATCCGGCTTCAGCTTTGAATGTGTTTTGCCCAATTAGCTTTCGGGAGCAACTAGACTGTTCATTCAGGTTCTCATGAGTGCTCTCTATGCTTCTGCACTGCTTCTTCATCCCAGTACTGATCTTTAGGTCTTCAAGTGACGGCATCCGGGGATTTGTCACAGTAAGTATATCCTTATTTTGCCTATGTATCTTTTACAATGTCACATTTGGCCCACCTATCCTACCCACAGTAGAAGGTGCTTCATTTTGATGAAAACAGTGTTCCTGCAAAATGTACTACAAATGGCAAATGGATGTGATAGATGTTCAATATGAATAGGTCCTAATACAGGAGTAATTAAAGAATAAGCACATGCAGTGTTCGTTGATTAGCCTATGGGATGATCAGGAACATAATAAAACCCTTTTTTTATTGTTGTATGGTTAAAAAATTAACCTTTTGCAAATAGGAAAAATATACATTTTTATAAATGGATCACATTTCGTTAGCACGCAATTTAAAATATAAAATAAGACAACTAAAACACAATTACATAATGGTTAAAAAGAGTTGCATACCAAAACTACATCACTCAGTAAGTAGTTTGTCATTTTAGCGATGAAGCTTCCTTCAAAAGGTTCATTCTAGTATGGCTCCAACCTTTACGACCATTCAAAATTATTAAACATGGCCAGACAATACCGCTGTCTAATAATCTATAACCTTCTAGGAGAGGTTTAAAGTAAAAGGACTCTTGGTCGCACAGAGCTGGGCGGTCCAGTATTCAATTTGTCCCTCTGAATTACAAAATCTACAAGTCCTCTGTTCTCTCTGAATCTTTTCCATGACCCCCAGTCGGTAAATGGTTTAGCCTGACCCTCAATAGTTGGGAGCACCAAAACGCACTTGGGAATCTAATCAAGTAGGCTGGAATAACTCCCACTAGTCTAACGTCAAGCAGGACTCGCCTATAGCCGATATTTCCTGACTTCTTCAAGGGTGTAAATCCAGTCCGCTTCCCAAAGTTTATTTCTAGCTTGACTAGGGAATAGGCATTCAATGATTACATTGTAGATTTCCATAAAAGTGTTACATTCCGCTCCACATTTGTTCAATTGATAGCAAGTTTTCATCTCCATCAATCTCTTTAACTCCCACTAGATGGTCGTTTCCATGGCAAACGTTATGTTTGAGAGCATTGACATGTTTTTCCAAAGTACGTGAGGTTTGACGGAAAGCTGTCCTAGTTCATACTTGAGGACTGCTGTTGGTATCGCCCTGGGGAGTTTCAGAACTCTAATCAAGTAGCAGCCCTCAAGGCAAGACCAGTCAGATAATCTGTAAAAAGGTAGAATGTCTGCTCGTCTAAGTAAAAACACATTTTCCACACTGAAGATGAGACCGTCTTAAATTTTTGTCATGTGGTCTCTGTGAACCATAATTTATTGATTTTTATTTTGTTGTAGTTTTTATAAAGCACACACAATACAGAACAAAGATAGACATGACATGTAGTAGAGAAAGGGGAGAGCTAAGAAGGATAGGGAAAACTGGGCATGTCTATACAGATCTATTGAAGGTGTCTAGTCATGGTCCAGGTTGAACAAGTGGGTTTTAAGATAATACACCTAAACCCCTGCATTGGTTTTGTTTTTGATGAATAGTGTCTACCGTATCTTCATGACTAGACTGATTCCTTATCTGTTACACTTTACCATAGAGTGTTTATATGTAACATTAATCACACTATCTGCTATTAAAACCAAAGTGAGGGACTATTCTTATTTGCACCATATTTAAGAAAATGCATGTGTCAAAGAAGAAAATAACATCTATTAGGACACATGTTACTCCATTGCATTTTACTACCTCTCTAGACAAAGTCATGGAGGTTCTTTTGACATTTTATATTTCAATCTGTATTTCAACCTGCAGACCAAGTGTGTTTCTTAAATGTATGGCTGCTGGATGAGTTGGGCTTGGAGTTAATAGTATTCTAATTGAGAAACAGACCTATTTAAATTGGTAAGTAGTTTCTTCCACTTCAATGTTATATGTAATGTTTATCTTTTATATCATATTGCTTGTATGTTTGGACAGTCTGTGGGAATGACAAGAGGCATACTACATCGACGAAAATTACAAATTGTGAACAAAAGTCTCATGCACCTAATGAGTTGCCAATCACAGCAACGAAAGAAGTAGAAAATATTGGAGAAAAAGAGGATCACACACTACAGAGCAAACCAGGTAAGATTTTAATTTCACATTGTTTTCAAAGTACAGCTCTTAGAAGCAAGCAGGTCAGGTAGATCGTATGTGCTGTCAGGATCCCCCCAAACGTGGTACTATAAAAGGCATGAACACCAGAGGTTCTTTGAACAAAGTTGTATTAACTAAAACATAGTTCTCCTTTGCTCATCCACCGAATGCAGAAATTGTCCAATCTTTTTTGGAGTCCGATCCTGATATGGAACGATTCTGGCTGCCTTCGACTGGGAAGGTTAGTTTTGGAACACCGTCAGTGTAGGCTTTCTCTAGTCCTACTCTAACTGAAGACCTGGCTTGACTTTCCTGCCACCACACAGTGATCTCATTCCTCTGCCCCACCTTGGGATTGAGTCCTTCATATCAGGGATTTTTATTTATTTATCAGTGTTTTATATTTAAATCAAACCTTGATTTAAATCAGACCTTCTCCTCTCAGAAAAAAATCATATATATAATGTAATCTACAACATTAATCATACTCCTACATTATATCCCCATTCCCCCATACTGCATGGACATCCCTGCATAGGGACGGGACCAGTACCATTTTTCCCCGCAAAGATTTTATTTTCCCCTTTAACTTTAGCTTGCACATTGGAGCGGCCATGAGCACGATCACACCTCGCAGCCCCTCCCAACGGTGTGTCACCTCAGTTCTCTTTTCCATACAGAGGGGATCAGACCAACCCTCGCTTGCGTGTGAATTTTGTTATCCTCTTGCACCTCTGTCCTTGGCGCATGTCGGTTGCGAGTGGGTTTACTCAGTATGTCTCCCTGCTAGGGATCCTTTCCGTTGTCGGACCCCCATTTTCTCTGTCTGGGGTGTCTGGCCCCTGACCAGTGGTGGGATTCTTGCACAGCTTGAAAGGCATTCACCCCTAAACCCTTGAAGAAACGGTTATCCAAGTGGAGAGAGATTTCCTCGTGGTCACAAACCGAAGAGCACCAGACAGGTAAGTTCTAATTTTTCTTCATTACCTCATCGGGGTGACTTCTGTCAAGAGAGTTCCTGCGCTGCAAGGGGTCATAGAGATCCTCATACAAACACTCTACCTGAGGCCTCTCAGGCTACTTGTGCGAGCACCGAGGGGTCCTCAGATCTTGCCAGGTTGAGGGACCGGCTGGTCCTCTTACCAGATATTGGTCCGAGAGGTTAACTGCTATGGTACCTAGATTCAACCTGACTTCCAGGCGAATGCCTGAGGGTGTAAAATCTTCCGGGGGTAACTCAGAGGTTGATTTCAACACCAGGTCAAACCTTGAGGGTCTACAAAGGCCTAAAACTCAGCGCTCTGCACTGAGCGTCCTGCCTTTGTGTACTCCCCATAAATCTACTGCATCAATGGCGGTCAGCCATTCGGTGGTGCCGAGCTCTGTCAGATGGGGAGTTTGTCACAGCATTAGCCTTATCTCCATCAGAGCGGGCCACACAACCACATAGGATTTCCGAGCAGTCTGTACAACCTGCTTACAGACATTCTGGCCCCAGTGGTGACAGGTACCCATCTCGGTCACCATAGATGACTGAATACCCCGCACAGTCAGGGAGACACTCAGAGGGAAGGGATATTGAGTATATTCAGGTGGAAGGTTGACCAACGACATCTACTTGGAATCCTACGGTGGCAGTGTGTTAGCCAGAATCGTGTGCAGTGCCCTTAGGGACCACTACACACAATTATGACTACAGGTGGAAATACAAGTTTTACCTTTGGTACAAGCCCGTACTACTATGTCAGAGTGGTAGCAGTGGCGAAGCAGCCAGGCTTACCTCAAGAGTATATGAGCAGTAGCAGTGATTACACAAAGGGACCACAATTACTGTGACTCAAGCAAACGCTCACTCAGGGTTTCAGGTAGAAAAATATAAGTACATTTATTTTTAAACCATTCGTTATAAACACAACACTTCTATTAAACTTAAACACAAACCACACGTAAATATACTACAACTAACCAATTCACTTTGTACAGTATGTCTCAAGGTAAGTACCCTGTGTTTGAATGAACCAGTGTTATGAACAAAACACGTTACCGTGAATACGATTGCGATCACTTTTTGACAGTTCGGTCTACTAAATAAGCGCATATCCGTGACATGAAATGCTACCGGGGCAAAAACACACTTAGCACCTGAGATACCCAGGGGGAGTTGGAGGCAAAAATCACAGGCAATGTTTTGGTTAGGCAGACAGAATCGAGAAATACTCAGAGACAAGAGTTCAAAAGTTAAAGGGCCGGAGCCTGGGTCAAGTTACACCGGGGCCCTGTTGCCGAAGATCACACAGTCAGATAGTTCACGATTCAACGTAGCCAAGAGTACTTCGATATTGTCAATGTTCGGAAGCAAAAGTTATAAGGAGGGAAGACAAGGGCAAGCCTTGGAAATGAAGAAAAGGGGTTCACCCAGTTTCCTCAAGCAGAACACAGTACCTTATTCCATTGGTGCAGCTGGTGCCCTGGCAGTTGTACCTGTTGGTTTCCCGCAGACCCACGACTCCTGGAGCTTCGTGGTGAAGGAGGACATCTGAAGGGGGTCTGCACCACACAGGGATGAAGCTGGCAGCAGCGACAACGAATAAAAGTGCGCTCCTTAAAAACAGTAGAGGCTCTTCAAATGGCTATCCGGACCACTACAGCCATGTGCAGCGATTTCGACCAAGGAAGAGGATCCTCTGGCTGTGGAAGATGAGCTGGTTATCCCCACCAGGCTCAAGGGAAGAAGACTCCGGACTGGATCTTCTCTTAGTCGTTGAAGGGTAGATAACTCAGGACTGCAGCAGGGCTTCACCGGGACAGGATAGTTGCAGCAGCCGTCGTTCTCTCTGCTTCTCTTTGGTTCCTTGTAGTTCCAGTGGGGACTCTCTGACTTCTAGCCCAAGAGACCCGCCTTTTATGCGCAAGACCCCCATTCACACAGCCTGGCTGTCAATCACCCAGCAGGGGGGTTGTCCAGCCCGGACAACCACCTCAGCCAATCATGGCAAAATGCGACTTGGGTTTCCTAGGATACCCTGTGCAGGAGGTGACTACACCCCTCCCTCACATTCAGCCACCTAGACACCCAGTCGCCTGGTGGAGGGCTTCTGAGCAGAAGCCCGCCAAAAGACAGTGAACAAAGAAGGCGAACCTAGTTTGCCACGCAAAGTAAAACACAAGAAGGACTTTAACAAAAAGAAATGGCGAATAAACCCAACCGGAGCCAAAAGAAAGACGATTTGGTCAAGCGGGTTTTATGTTCGAGGCTAATATAATAGCCAAGAACAATACCACATTTATCTAATATAATCGCGGTAGAAAAGTTAGGGTAGATTCCAATGCCACCAGCCAAGTCCAAATGTTAAAAGAGCGAAACAATGCTCTAGGAGGTACAGACAAAAAGGGATACAAATTAACTCTTTCGAGTACTCCATGGAAGATGGGGTGTACTGGATCTGTGGTAGATTGACTAAGTAAAGTTAATGGCAACTTTACCCTTTTCTGGGGGACTGTAGTCAGCCTCAGAAATGGAGTCGGGGGAAGTCTCAAAGACAACCCTGTGCCACGGCACTGAAGGTGCTGGGTGACCCACAAAAAGAAGGGGGCTACTGAAGTGGTGTACTTCAGAGTCCACAATCATTAAAACGGAGGAATACACATGGCAAAACATAGGTAAGAGTGGGGGAAAAGCTCACACTCTTACCAAGTGGAAAAAAAATAAACTCCAGAAATTCAGTAATGCTGCTGGGGGACTCACTAGGTGAGGGAAATTATCCATAAATGAGAATTCTCCCTAACACAGTACAAGTGCCTAGCCCCCAGGCGAAGAAATCACAGGCTTCATGTGAAGAGAGGTTTTTTGACCGCTTCATGCAAATCATGAGGCCACAACAAATGACAGGGATATTCAAATATCCAATTAAGGAATTGGTACCTCAGGTTCAGCCTCCTCGTCCACCTCCACCTCCTCCATCCCCTCCAGCACTGCCTTCTCTACCACAGCCTCCTGTGCTGCCACCTCTCCTCAACCAGTGCAGTAGACTCTGGGCCCTTAACAGCCTCAAGCTCTGCCGTATCAACTTACTGACCCTAACCCGTACCCTCTTTCAATGCAAGTTTCATAAGTAGTTGCCTATTCAGTGTGACAAATCCCTGTCAAGCCAGGAGTCTGAAGAGGAGGATGAAGATATGACATGATCGCATTGAGGGATTGGCAGAGTTCCTAGGGGTACCTTTTACCTCAGATCCTATCTTTAAGAACATGGAATTGCCTGGGCCTTCCTTTCCAAAAGGATGCTTTGGAAGTGGCCCGAAGATTGTGCCTCAAACCACACTCTACCCCATCTATCAATAAGCACCTAGGTGCCAGTTTCAGGCAGATGAAAGGTGATACTATTATTTTGTCCTCACACCCACAACTGCACTGCTCCGTGGTTGCGACTGCATCCTTATATTCCAAGCGCATGGCCGGAACATCCTCTTCTGAGTCATGAGCGGCTGGCTTCATGTCTTTCGACGGAGGACAGGTTGTTAGAATCTTGTGGAAAAAAAGATCTATTTTAATGGTTACATCTAAGGCAGACTAATGTAGATTCATTATTGGCGGCTGCTAATCAACGGTAATGGTGGGAAGTAGGAGATTTCCTCCCAGACTTGCCTGTAGAACGTCAGGCAGCCTTCAAAGCTGGTTTGGCTGAGGAAAAAGTGATTGCCCAAGACATGGTGGATGCGTCATTGTCCCACATAGGCACTGCAAGTAGAGCTGTATGCATGGAAATGAGGCGTTCGGCTTGGATGCACACCACCAAATTTACTACAGATGGGCAAGACCAAATATTAGATTTACCATGTGATGGCACTGAACATTTTCTTTCCTCCACTGGTGAGGAATTGACAAAGAAAAAAATGAGTACCCAAAGAGTCAAGTCAGTAGCAATTCAATCTAAACCAACAACTACAAGTTTTTCACAAGGACAGACTCAGTCAGATCAGCAACCTTGTTCTTTTGGAGGTTTGTGTTAAGATGGATTTCTGAACTTTGCCCTGGTGGGCAGAGGTTCAGGAGGCCAGTCTAGTTTATTGGAACAGGGTAACCTTCTGGACAAGCCAGACCAATCAAGGTAGTTTGGCGGCGACAAGACTAGGTCTCAGGTGGGGTGAGGTTGACTGAAAGACCTCAATGAGCACACAGAGTAAAGGACACTTACAAATCACTCCCAGTCAGTTGTAGATATATTAAAAATACATATAAGTTTATTTCAAGGCCTTTGAGTTTCAAACACACACATCAAATCACAGTAATACTTATGAAGCCAACACAATACTATCTAAATACATATATACAAGACCAATGGGTTCTAAATGGTTAATGCATGAAATGGGTCCACAACCTAAAAGGGGAAGGAAACAGGCAGTGCAAATAGTCTTTAGCCCCTTCTACATCCAACACACTCCTAACTAAGAGGCATCAGATCCCTAAGAAGAGGGGAGCCTAATGCTCAAATGTGCAGGCAATGCAAGCGCACATGGTAGTTCCAATAGGCAAAACGGGGTCTCTACAGGAGTCTGTAGCAGCTCAGAAAGGTGGGAGAGGCGATGAAGAATAGGTTCCCACTATTCAAGGAGGGTCTCCACTTGAGGGCAGAGTTGATTCCAAGAGTTGGGAATAGTTCACACTAGCAGTGGAAAGGAGAGGGGCCCCCAGGGGCCACTCGTCTGTAAAAATGGATGAAGGTGCTAGGGGCCACCAGCTAGGGTTGCGATTACTCACCGGCGCACTCCGAACCAAACCTCGGCAGTCAAGTCCACTTCGGTTGCAGGTTCAAGTGCGGCAATTTGGCAGCTATGCGGATTTCAACGACAAAGATACAGCGATGATTACCAAATGGGACAGTGGCGATTTCTCCGCTCCTGGTGGATGGATGAGGCTAGTTTCACTGCAGCAGGCTTCAGGGGCTAGAGGGGCACAAATGCAGCACACCTGCAATGGTCGTCACCTCGGCTGGGCGACACAGTAACCGCATATGCTCCGGTTCGGGCGCACTCGTCTCACTTCAGGCCTGGGAATGCCAAGTGTACGAAATTCGGTGTGAGGGTGCCGTGAACAGAGAGCTAGCGATATACCAAGTTTCGAGGGCCTCCTCGAAACGTCGGGGGAGACAGAGCAAAGGTCCTGCATAAGCTGGCCAGCCCACTGGTTGGCCGAGGGACACTTCAGAGTAAGCTTACTTGCAGGGTTTGATGAAGGTGCCGAGAATAGTTGGTCCCACTATTCCAATGGATCGAAGCGTCTTCTCAGATCTTCTAGAATGACCAGATGCAGAGGGGTCCCCCGGGACGACAGTGGGCTCAGGGTGCCAAACCTTCCAGCGGGTCACCAGCGGTTCCTCGACTCAGCTTCTTAGCGTCGGCATACTTGGATCCTATCCTTTGTTCAGTGAGAACTCCAGAGATCGACATGGTATGGGTGTTTGGGGGCTTCTCTTATCCAGAATCTCCTTTGCGCCAAAAAGAAGAGGACCCAATGGAAGATCTGCTCACTTACAGGCATACCATACGTGAACCAATCACGGACCACGGTGGTCCCATGCACTCACAGCACTCCAGACTCTTTCATCCAGGATGTTTATTGGGGACAGACACCGCAGCCTACATCCTGGAGGCACACACACAAGGCAAAACGCATGCCCAAATAAGGACAGACCTGGGTCGGCTCGACCTGGGGAAGACAAAGGGGCAAGATGGCCAAAGGACAGGACAAAGAACCTCGTGGCATTACCATTTTGGAGCCAGGCCACCTATTTGTGCCAAACGCGGTATTTGCGGTTTATCTGGCAGGAAAGGGTTAAAATTACATGAAAAGATAAGCTGTTATCAGCCCTGTCCGTGACACATCTGCACATCTCCTAAAAAATCCTTTGAGAGTATCTAGGGCCTTTTGAAATGACTAAGTGACCCAAGTGTACTGTACTGGAAGGTAAACTGTACACGTGTTACATGTTGCAGAAAAGTTGCAACATTGGAAAAGGACTAAGGGAAACAAAGTCTCCCAGTACTGACTGTCTTAAAGGCATGTCAGTTTCACCATGAAAAGGGAGCGAAAGCCCAGAGGAGTGCAGCAGAAGGCTGGGCTCCCCAGGCAAAGTCAGACTATGGTGTTGAAACAGCAGCAAAAAGTTGGGGGGTGCACAACTGGAGGGAAAATTACACATAAATGGAAATCTTTCCTAACAGTTTTGAGGGCTGCCAGGAGAGAAGAGCCAGGCAACCAGAGTACTTTCCTAGCACGCATCACAGGAAGGAAAAAAGATCTGCAACAAAGCGTTCTTCTCGTCCCCCTCCATCTCACAAGCCTCTGAGACAAAGAAGCAATTAGGTGTGTGTCGGGTCTACGATACCCCTGTGGTGGGCAGACTAACTCGGCATGTGCCCTACCCATAGCTGCTATCAGTAGTTGCGGGGGGTTTCGATTCCGATCCCTACCATTCTTCCCTCTTCACCTCCACTGCTGCAAATTGGCTCCCCATTCCTCGTACAGGAGATACTAAAGCTCATTCAGAACCAAGCTGTAAATATGGTTCCCCAGACAGAGGTCAAAGATTTTACTTGTGGATCTTTGCAATCCACAAGAAGTACCAGGCATATCTGTGAGTCATTCTAGACCTCTCTTGCCTCAATCTTACCCTTTCCTGGAAACGTTCAAGATGGGAAGGCTGGCACACATCGCCAAAGCAATCTGCAAGGGAGCTTGGTTATGCTCCCTGGATTTGAAGGACCCTGCCTCCAGTTTCCCATATGGCAACCACACAGATATTTGTTGTGGTTTAGAGTGATGGGCCATCACTTTCAGTATAAGGTCCTCCATTTTGGCCTAAACTCGGATCCATGAGTTTTTACACTTGGATTACAGACTAGTAAGATCCAGCTCTCTGAGGCGGACTGAAATGTCCAGTCAGAAACAAATGCACATTTTGTTTAAGCTGGGTTTTTCAATAAACTTCAAGAAATTAGAACTCATGATAACACAAATAATTGTCTTTCTAGGCACCCTCTCCTAGAGGCTGTTCCCTATGCTTGAGCGATTCAGGGACATTATAGCAGCAGTCAACCACTTTCTCTCCAGACCTTGAACCACGACTTGGTGGTACCAACATTTGCTAGGTCTATTAGCGTCTTGTGTTCTCTCTGTACCGCTCACCAGGCACAAGATGAGATCCACACACATGCAGTTGTCCAGGTCTTGGGATCAAGAATTGGGGAATCAATCTGACTGGATACTCATTCCAAACTCCTTGAAGCAGGACCTGGTGTGGTAGACACAAGAGACGAATGTCATGTGTGGAGTGGCCTTCCGCCTCACCCTTATGATGATGACAGACTTGTGCAAGGACGGGTGTGGTGGCACTCTGGAAGCCCACTGTGTACACGAAAGTGGTCCAAAGTGGAAGGGCATCATCGCATAAACTAACCAGAACTTCTCGGAATAGAGCTCTAGCCCTGAAATCCTTTCATCTACTACTGCAGAACAGGACAGTGTTGATGAGAACCGACAGCTCCACAGCTATGTTTTATCTAAAGAAGCAGGGAGGAAAGAGGGCTCCAGCACAGTGCAAATTGGCAGTTGAAACATGGAATTGAGCTTTGTCTTACAATATTTTCCTCACAGGGGATCACCTTCTGGGGAGGGCAACGTGCAAGCAGACGAATTGAGCAAGCTCGGCACTGAATCTTATGAGTGGGAGCTAGATCACATAGCCGTCAGTATGTTGTTCAGGGCTGGGGGCACTCGGATATGGACTTGTTTGTCACAAAAGACAACACCAAAATGTCCCTGGGACATTTGCAAGTTCAGGGACTCTAAGGCCAGCACAATGATTCTGATAGCCCCTCATTGGCCAGCACGAGTGATACAACGGATCAGAACCCAGTATAAAAGCAAGTAATCTCTGTTCTGTTTTTGAGGGAGTGAAAGCTACTAAGCAAGTGAATGATGACAAAACAAGTGATGATAAAGCTTCAAGGGCACTTGAAAAGATATTAAGTCAGGCCTCACCGTGAAGCTGAAACTGTGGCAAGATACCTATGAAACAGATCCAGACAAGGTGTGTCGCTTGCGTGACCTGTAATGGGTGGACCGCATGGTCCGACAACTGCGCCTACACCGAATACACCCACCCAAGGAAAAGCACTTTGTGATAGTTGTGATTGAATAAAGGAAAAACCTTTGTGAAATGAAATTGAGGAACTGAACTTTATAAATTGGAACCTTGGAATATCTCATGGAATTGTGTTATTTTTAAACATTGGAAGACTTGAAAGCTCGTAGAAGGGAACCCCTCTTTTGTAATGAGAACAGTTTGAACCTTGGGGAAGGGAGACACCTTTTCCACCTCGGAGCTGGACGAAGCTCTGAACTTTTATTTTGAACACTACTCATTTGATGCTGACATCCCTACACATTGTATACAATTAGATGTGAGGGGACGTATAGGTTTTGGACACACAGACATTTGCTTTGGGCTTCCTGACATAGAGCCTCATTACGTTGGTACCGGACCCGCAGAGTACAAGTCTGCAAGCCAGATGCCTTTCTGCCTGCCAAGTCTGACCTGGCGGGAGGAAGGGCACCCACTCGCAGCTATTGACGGAAGCACCGGCACTATTGCACATGGTGCCGGTGCTTTCGTCCTCCCAATTCCCTTTGAGTCCTATGGGACTCGAATGGGAATGGGGAGTTACTTTTTCCAGCGCCTGGCGTCCGGGACTGCCAGGGCTGTAATGTCCCGGTAATTCCTCAAAGTTAGGCGCTGGAAAAAACAAAACTCCGGCGTCAGCCGTGCCGTTTTTACCGGGGTTTTAATGAGGCTCATTCACTATCATTAGTTTCAGTTAGGTAGGGAAATCCCACCTTAGCATTGGGCAAGTTGGCCTTTCTTGCAACCTTCTTTTTAATTTTAATAAAGGTTTGGTGCCCAAACTACATTCAGTTGCCCGTGTCTACTTCATGATGCCTTCACAAGAGGTTTGTGTAAAACAAAACATTGTTGGGTAAATACAAATTACGGCTTCTGTACCGGACATAGCACCAAAACTGCACTGATTGATTTGCACAAAACTAGATGGTGCTGGTTTAATTATGTTACTAGATGTATCGCCCGTTATCAATACTATAGATTATCGTATTTGATGGAAAGATTTTTTACCGAATTGGAACTCGATCAGACAAGAACAAACTCGTTCCACAACAGTGCAGATACAGGATTTTGAAGCCTTTGCTGCTGGCCAAACTCGTGGAGTTCCCCACTTGTCCCCACTTCTTTTTTTAAAACATATTTTTATTAAATTTTGGTATGGTGCACTAAATCATTACATTACAACTTATACCATACAAAGAACAGAAATAGAAAACAGTAACATTCCGCTCCTCCCCCCGAACGGGATATTCTCTGTCGTCATATGTCTTTACTTGGAAGTTCATCTCACTGTTCATGTAAATAAGTCCAATATCCTTATGTTGTGTGGACACCATTGTTCTTTATAGTCTGATTGAAGAAATTCCAGCACAGGCCCCCAATCCTTTCTAAATCTTCTGTGTTCACCTTGTATGTTGTAGGTTACTTGTTCCATGGCCAGATGTGTCCAAACCCTTCGTGTCCAGTCTACTGCTAGTGGTGGGGCTTTATGTTTCCAGTTATGTGCTATTTCGAGCCATGCCCCAATTAGCAGGCCCATAAAGTTCCTCTTCTGAGTAGTGTTTAGTGTTTTATCTCTGGGGTCCCAAAGGCCCCCTAACCATACTTCGTCTCCCAGATGCTCTGTCCTCTGAAACATTTTATACATTTGGGACCTAATCTCCGCCCAGTAGAGACTTAACTTCGGACAATCGCACCATATATGTCGCCAGTCCCCTTTCCCACCGCATTCCCTCCAGCATTTGTTTGGGGAGTTAGTGAACATTATATTTAGTCTCTCCGGGGTGTAGTGCCATTGTATCATTATTTTTACCCACATTTCTCAGATTTGGATGTCTCTCGTGACTTTTGGCATCAAACGCCATATGTATTCCCATCTATCTCTGGGAAGTGTGTAGCCCAGGGTTTTTTCCCACCGTTTCATATACTGCCATGTGGTTGGTTCCTTTTGTGCATTTACATATTTGTATGTATTGGAGACAAATTTGCAGGTGCCTGTATGCGTCATTATGTATGTTTCGAAGGGAGTCAGGTCTCTAGACGCTGCTTCTTTCATACGGGGAGTGCTCAACCAATGGTGGAGTTGTTCATATTTATAACAATCTTTCTGTGTTAGATTCAGTAGTGATGTACATTCCGCGAATGACCTTATCTGTTGGTCTTGATGCATGTCTCCCACCATTTTGCACCCCGCTTCTTCCCATTTTCGGAAAGCTCCCTTTTCCATTCCAGGTGGGAATTCAGGGTTGCCAAACAGTGGCATGAACGGGACGGGATCTTTAGTTAGGGTTTCTTTTTTTGTAGCAGTGTCCCACACTTCCAGTGTTGACTTCATTATTTCACTTATGTGCGTGTTTACGTGCCGAAATCTTTTGTTAATCCATAGCATATGTCTGGTGGAGGTTGTAACCACCGCCCTGTCCTACATCTCCCAGATTTTCAACCCCCTGTTCCGGGATCCATTCCCTCAAGACCCAGAGCTGGGTGGCTTCATAGTATTTCCTAAAGTGTGGCATAGAATACCCCCCCTCCCTTCTATGTGCTGAAAGAACCGCATACGAGGCTCTTGGGGTCTTGTTCTGCCAGACATATTTAGAGACCATCTTCCTGAGGGAGTCGTATCGGGAAGGCCTGAAAGAGATAATCAATCTGGGGAGTATCGTCATTTTCACCGTGGTGATTCTACCCCACCAAGAAGTCGCCAACGGATTCCATTTTAGCAAATCATTTTTTTTATCCTCTCCAGGAGTTGTGGTTAGTTGTGGGCGAACAATTGGTCTAATTTCCCTGTGAGAGTGATGCCCAGATATTTAATACCAGTGGTCGCTATTTCCAGTTGGCAATCCGTTGCTATTGCTCGGATTTCTTCTCTATTCCCTGCCAGGATCAGTATCTTCGATTTCTGCCTATGAATTTTCAGCCCCGAGATCTCTCCAAATCTTTCTAAAACTTCTATTAAGTGTGGAAGGGATTTCCCCGGACCACCTAATGCCACTAGCATGCCGTCAGCATACACTATCGCTTTATGCGCCTGTCCTGCCATTTCTATGCCCTTTACCTCCGATATTTCCGTGATTTCTGCCAAAAGGGGTTCCAAGTAGACCCCGTATAAGAGGGGGGAACGCGGGCACCCTTGATTCATCCCTCTTTCTAGAAATCCCTTATCTGATAGGCCTCCATTTACCGTTATCCTTATGGACGGGGAGTTGTAGTTGGCGCGGACCATATCTATTTATCCCTTGCCCACCCCCATTTTCTTTAGGGCCTAGAATAGAAATGACCATTCTACTCAGTCAAACGCTTTTTCTGCATCCAACGCAACAATTGCCGCTGGGGTTTGTTTGATTCCTATCTTTTCAATTAGGTGCAACACCCTTCGTATGTTGTCGTGAGTCTGCCGGCTTGGAACAAACCTTGACTGGTCATGGTGGATCAGTCTGGGAAGAAGTAGTGCTAGTCTAATTGTTAAAATCTTAGTGTACAGTTTAGTTTCTAGATTCATTAAAGCTATGGGGCGATATGCGGTGGGTATTTTTCATCCTTCCCCTTTTTATGGAATACCAGCACTTTTGCTTCTTTCATGGTTTGGGTCACGGATCCCTTCTCCCCGAATGTATTGAACAGGGATGTGAGTAGTGGGGCAAGGATGTCTTTGTAAGTTTTATAGAAGAGGGCGGTATAGCCGTCCGGGCCCGGGGCTTTGTTCTTTGGGAGGGACTGTATTGCTGCATGGACTTCTTCTACAGTGATTTCCTTTTCTAAGGTTAGTTTGTCTTCGTCTTCTAATATGAGAAGCTGGACTCCCATGAGAAAGGTTTCTTGGAGTTCCCTTTTTGGGTGATCAGTGGAATACAGATTCTGATAAAATCTTCGAAGTATCTGTCCTATGTCAGGCATCTGGGACTTAAGTTGGCCTGACTCATCTTTTAACGCTTGTATTGTCTGTGTCTGCTGTTTGCCTTTCAATTGTCTTGCTAACAATTTGTCGGCTTTGTTTGCTTTCACATAATACCAATGTTTTGTGTAAAGGAGTGCCCTTTCCGCTTTTTTTGTTCGGAAAGCTTCCAACTGTCCCTGTACATGTCTTAGTGTTCGCATGAGTTTTCTGTTTGGTGTCTGGATCGGTTCTGCCTGAGTCACCCCTATTTTAGCCTCTAGTTCCTTTTCCCACTGGTGGTTCATTTTTTCTTTCTGTGCTTTGAGTGCTATTAGGTGTCCCCTTGTAACCGCCTTTAAGGCGTCCCATAGTGTGGCCTTATCCATATCCGGCAGGTCGTTGTTAGCCAGATATTCTACGATGTATTCTCTGAGCGTCTGACCTATTACCGGATCCCTAATTCTCCAGCATTGGATCTTTCATGGATTCACATGCTTTGAATATTCCCCGTCGTCAGGCTGGGAATCCCCGGTACATTATATAGACCCTTTCCCGTAGGAAAACTTTTTCGACGCTTATGCGTCCTATCCGCCTCGTTTTGTATCATGCGTGCCCGTGCCGTCAGGACGTCATGATATAAATACAGGCCCCGCCCCCGCGCTCCCTCAGATTTCAACCGTCTTTCAAAGTAGTGGGATCCTCGCGTTTACTACTAGTGAAAACTAGGTTGTTTATTGTTTTTTTTTTTTGTCTGTTTCGCGTAAGCGAAGTTCAAATTCTGAAGAATTATGTCTGGAAAGGCGTTATTTCGCCCATGTGCAACTTGTGGCCTCAAAAAGGTTTATGAAGGAGACGGCCACATGGACTGTATCTACTGTCTCCACCCGCACCACACGGCGGATACATGTGAGATATGCCAGGGTTTCTCCCAAAAAACCCTTAAGGACCGAAAAAGAAGGCTGGTCGACTGGCTTAATGACAAAGCGGGTGCCTACCCGGCTTCGGAAGTTGGCTCAACGGCCTCCAGGAGCAAGTCGGAGCCTCCATCGAAGAAGGTGCGGCCAGCAGAAATTCGCGCTGAGGACAAGCATAAGGGGAAACAGGCTGGATCCTCCTCATCACATAAAAAGCCCTCCTCCTCCTCATCATCTAAGACGGAGAGGCTAGCGCTGTCAAAATCCTCCTCAGGGGACCGTCCCAGGTCTTCCGTGAGTCGGGAAGCTTCAGCCGGGAAGTCGGCATCGAAATCGACGACGAAGTCTAAGGGCTCGACGACGACGACTTGCTCGTCGACCTCAGTGTCACTGACGATGCCTATTACCGTTCAAGCAGCGGTTGGGATTCCTTCGTCGACGGAGGCTCAGTCTATGGCTTGGCTGCCTGAGGTCTATGACCCGATCCCCCCTGAGGTCTTACTGCAGCCAGACACGGCCTGCTTGGCGGAAGGGGAAGGTGACAGGGTTCTGCAGCCATCGGATTTAGGCTTAAGGCCTTCCACGTCGACGACGACGGCGAGTGCGAGCGGGGGTATGGTACCTATATCATCCACGTTACTGACCCCCCAAACGGTTTTGTCTCTGGATGTGCTTAATACTCTTCAGAAGCTACTACAACGGATGGATACGCAGTTCCCTCAACCTGGGACGTCATCGTCACTTTTGTCTGTACCTTCCGTCGACGAGCAAACTTGTACTGCTCGCCCGTCGACGAAACACCCATCGGCTCCCCAGGCGGCGAAAGATCGTCCTCGAGCTCAGGAGGAGGGTGAGCTGTCGGAGTCCGACTCTATACGTGATGATTCGGGGTCAGACATCTCCCTGTCACCGTCGAGGGACCCGACATGGAATTCGGATGTAGAATTGGAGTCTACGAGGAGCCAGACACAGCCATCTCCCCCTGATGATGTGGGAGCCTTCCATGCAATGATGGGGAAAGCGTGTTCGGAATTCGGCTTGATTCCTGAGGAGCAGAGGAAAGACTGTTTCCTTTTTGACCATATGGGTCAAAGGAGAAAGGCGGTATTTGCCATTCCAATCCTTGACCACGTGTGGCAAGAAGGTCTCAAGACGATGCGCCATCCGTTCTCGGAACCAGCCATAAAGGGACGGATCGAGAAAAAGTTTAAAGCTCCGGAGTCCACTCCAAAATGTCTAACATCACAGCCTCTGTCTGACTCGGTGGTGTCGGCGGCAGCGGCTAGGAAGGCCAGGGTCCAGCAAAAATGTTCAACGCCACCGGAAAGCGAGGCTAGGAGGCAGGACGCATTTGGAAAGAAGGTGCTCTCAGTCGGTGCGACGACGGTAAGAGCAGCCAATTCCTTAGCGATCGTGTCACGATATGATAGGGAAATGTGGCACAAATTAGCCCCTATCCTAGAACACCTGCCAGATGAACACCGGAAAGCAGCTATGTTACTGGTGCGGGACGGCGAAGAGGCCTCGAACCACGCTATTAATATCGCAGTTGACCTAGCAGAGTCTGGTTTCAAACAAATCAACCATGGAGTAGTGCTTCGTCGACAAGCATGGCTCAAATGTACTACTTTCCGTCCTGAAGTACAGTACAAAGTCCTGGACATGCCATGCGAAGGGGAGCACTTGTTTGGCGAAAAGGTTGATGAAGCGCTAAAAGGGATGAAAGAAGACACGGATACTGCTAGATCCCTCGGCGCCCTTCAAACGGGTAGAAATTTTCGCTCTTTTCGCCCCTTCAGAGGTGCTTCTGGAAACTCCCGCTTTGGTGCCTCGAGGGACCGTGGATTTAACAGGCCCTCGTACTCTTCACAAGGGTTCAGACGAGCGTCCCAGTCGGCACGTGGAGGCAGGGACTATCAATCCTCCAGGCGGCGAGGCTCAGGTCCGTCGTCAACGAAGAACAAGCAAACCAGCAACCAATGACGGCCTTCGGAACGTCCTGGGGGGTCGAGTCTCTCATCACTTCGACCGATGGAAATGCATAACCAGAGATCGATGGGTCCTAGACACGATTCGCATGGGTCATGCGCTACAATTCAAAGACAAGCCTCCGCGTCTTCCTCCTTTATTCTTGACACAGCCCCACCTCCAAATCCTACGACAAGAGGTGGCGCTTATGTTGCGAAAAGGGGCGGTAGAGAGAGTTCCTGTGGTACAGGAAGGCCAAGGAGTTTATTCCAGGTTCTTTGTTGTCAAAAAGCCAAACGGCAAATGGAGGCCCATTCTGGACCTAAGGATACTCAACAAGTGGCTAAAGAGCCAAAAATTCAAAATGCTAAAACTCCAAGAGGTTATCAGATCGGTGCAACCCATGGACTATCTATCATCACTAGACCTTCAGGATGCTTATTTTCACATCCCAATACGCCCACGACACAGGAGATATTTAAGATTCGTCGTCGGGAAAAAGCATTTTCAGTTCAAGGTCCTCCCGTTCGGACTCAAGTCCTCCCCCAGGACGTTCACCAAGTGCTTGGCCCCTATAGCGGCCCATTTAAGGAAGGAGGGTCATCATGTCTATCCATATCTAGACGACTGGCTAGTCAGAGGGTCATCCAGGGAACAAACACGAGACAGTCTACGAGCCACAATGTCCATATTACAGGAACTGGGCTTCGCAATAAACTTCAACAAGTCCTCAGTAGAGCCTTCGAGGACCTTGGTCTTTCTAGGAGCGGAGTTTCATACACACACAAGCCTGGTGAAACCATCCAGCGAAAGAATTCAGAAACTTCAAAACAAGGCGTCGGAATGGAGAGGCGGTACCAAGGTCTCTGTGCGCAAGTACATGTCCCTGCTAGGGACCATGTCGTCCTGCATTCCGTTAATAAACAACTGCCGTCTGTTTATGAGGCCTTGCCAGGAATTTCTAGCGGACCGTTGGGCTCAGAGCAGAGGTCGCTGGTCCGACAGACTGGTCGTCGACGAACAACTAGTTCAAGCACTCGGCTGGTGGAAAGTGTCTACTCATCTAACGAAAGGGATGCCTCTACTGGAACCAGAGTTCCAAAAGACGGTGGTGACGGATGCATCGCTGAGCGGATGGGGAGCTCATCTGGATACGTTACAGGTACAAGGCCAGTGGTCTTTGCAGGAGTCCTCTCTGCATATCAACCTGCTAGAACTGAGAGCAGTGCGATGGGCTCTGAAGTCTTTTCTTCCGCAACTGAGGGACTCGGTGGTGCGTGTCATGACGGACAACACCACTACGATGTTCTACTTGAGGAAACAAGGAGGGACACGTTCCAGGTCCCTATCGACGGAGGCACAGAAAATCTGGCACTGGGCCCTGCAACACAACATGCAAATCTTAGCGTTTCACCTACCAGGAGTGAAAAACGTGGAAGCCGATGCTCTCAGCAGAGAAATGAACGAAGTTCACGAATGGGTGCTGAACGACCAACAACTTCAACAAGTATTCAAGGAATGGGGACACCCTTCCATAGACCTATTTGCAACGAAGAACAACAAGAAATGCCATCAGTACGCAAGCAGATGGCCTCAGCAGGACTCACTGGGGGATGCGTTCTCATTCCCATGGACGAACAAATTCCTGTACGCATTTCCTCCTTTTCCCCTTGTCCGGAGGACGTTGCAATGGATCCTCAGGTACCCATGTCGGGTAATTCTGGTGGCCCCATACTGGGCCAGACAGGTGTGGTTTTCAGACCTACTACACTTAGCGGCGGCGGAACCGATGAGATTCCAGAAGACCCCCGACCTTCTGTCTCGACAGGAGGGTGTCGTTTGGCATCACGACCCGGACAGCCTCAAATTGACGGCCTGGCTCCTGACTTCGCCGAATTTGGTCGGCTAACGATTCCGGAGGACTGTCGACGTATCCTGCAAGCGGCAAGAGCACCTTCCACAAACGCCTCATACGCGTACAAATGGAAAAGGTTCTGTCAATGGTGTGAGGATCAACCAGGTTTGGCCCCGCAATCGATTAGGCCGGAACAGCTCCTTCCATACTTGCTGTTATTAGCTCAAAAGGGCCTGTCGGTGTCGTCAATAAAAGTACACCTAGCAGCCATTTCCAGGTTTACTCGTCGACGGCACTCGGCGCCATTGTTCAGCGACCGCCTGATTAAGCACTTCCTTAAAGGCCTCTTTCGGAGTTTCCCTCCAGAGAAGAAATTTCCACCGGAGTGGAGCCTCAATCTGGTCTTAACGTCTCTTATGAAACCTCCTTTTGAGCCAATGTCATCATCGTCTCTAAAGTTTCTGTCGTGGAAATTGGCCTTCCTGGTGGCCATCACTTCAGCCCGACGTATTTCAGAAGTTCAAGCTCTAATGGTGGACCCACCATACTTAAGATTTTTCAAGACCAAGGTAGTCCTAGCCACTAACCCACAGTTCGTACCAAAAGCTCCTTCGGTGTTTCATAAACACTCTTCTATCGTGTTGCCTACGTTTTTTCCGGAGCCATGCTCGGGAGCGGAGCGCATGCTACACACATTGGATGTAAAAAGGGCTCTCAAGTTTTATCTTCATCGTACGCAACCGTTCAGAGAAACGAGACAGCTGTTTGTGGCCTATGGGTTGGGTGCTAGAGGAAAAGCCATTTCAAAGCAAGGGCTATCAAGATGGGTGTCATCTACCATTTCGTACTGCCATTCCAGGGCAGGGAAGCCTCTTCTACGACGGCCAAGAGCTCATTCAACTAGAGCAGCGGCATCGTCGACGGCACTGTGGGCCGGAGTCCCTCTAGGGGACATCTGCATGGCGGCTACCTGGGCGTCTACACACACCTTTACCCGCCATTACTGCCTGTCGCAGCAACATGCCGAAGACACCCGGATGGGACAGGCAGTGCTTCGACACCTATTCCAGTAAGGTAAGCCCCGGCTGCGGGGTTGCATCCTGTGGAATTTTATGACTGTATGTGGTCCGTTTTTTCCTATGTAAACTATTACTGATGTATACATGATCATAGGGAACGGCCTTTGGCGAAGAAAGTATATGGGTTTGCATGCACACCTCCTCTTGGGGGTAGTACTGCTATGTAATCTATTCAAAGCATGTGAATCCATGAAAGATCCAATGCTGGAGAAGGGAATAGTTTCTTACCTGTAACTCCATTTCTCCAGCATTGGTATCTTTCATGGATTCACATGCGCCCACCTGCCTCCCCTGATCATGCAAACCGGTTCCCCCACTACTTTGGGGGCCGAAATCTGAGGGAGCGCGGGGGCGGGGCCTGTATTTATATCATGACGTCCTGACGGCACGGGCACGCATGATACAAAACGAGGCGGATAGGACGCATAAGCGTCGAAAAAGTTTTCCTACGGGAAAGGGTCTATATAATGTACCGGGGATTCCCAGCCTGACGACGGGGAATATTCAAAGCATGTGAATCCATGAAAGATACCAATGCTGGAGAAATGGAGTTACAGGTAAGAAACTATTCCCTTATGTCCTTGGGGAGGCGCCAGCTCCGTAGGCGGTTGTTACATCTTGGCCAGTTTATGGTTGCCCACAGGGGGGCTTGATCCGAGAGTGTTATCTCTATCTGTTTTATCTTACCAAGAAGGCCCACCGAGACCCATAGATAATCTATCCTCGAGGCCGTATTGTGTACATGTGAATAGTATGTATAGCTTTTCTGTTTATCGTTGCCATTGCGCCATGCATCCGCTAATCCAAGGTGTGTGATTTTCTGCTTTAAGTTTTTTGATGGGGCGCCATGATCCTGTTGCCTGGATCCTGATCTGTCTAAGGATGGATCCCATGCCATATTGAAATACCCCCCCAGAACAATGTTCCCTGAGGCATGCTGCTCTATTTTGTCCAACATATCTCTCAAGAAGCCGTCCTGACCTGTGTTGGGGGTGTATACTGTGGCCAGAGTCAGGGGCCTGCCTTCGATTGTTATTGTCACTATTAAGCATCTCCCCTGTTTGTCTCCCCATGTGGACTTCACCTGCGCATGCAAGGAATCTTTGATCGTTATAAGCACCCCTGCCTTGTGCGTTTGCCTGGTGGATTTGGTTGAACCCCCTGAGGCGGAGTTTATGCTTGTCTTGGGCTCTTATGTGTGCCTCCTGGAGCATTACGATATCGAATGCCCCCTGTTTGATGGATTGTTCTACTTTTTTGCGCTTGACAGGGTAGTTTAGGTCCCATACATTGTGTCAGAACCTTTGTCCCCATCCCTTCTTTTGTGAGAAGTAATGCCCCACAGGTTCCCTTTCCCCTTTTGCAAATTCAGAGTTATTCCCGGTCCTCCCCTGTCCCCTTCAAGCTTTCCCTCCCCCTTAGTTTGCACAATCCCCAACTGGCGCGCTTCCCCTCTGCCCTCCGCCTCCCCCCCAACTGCCCTGAGAAAGGCATGATTCTCTACTATCGCTCAGGCGTATCGCCGTATGCTTCACTCCCTCAAGCACTCTCAGGGATAACTTTGAAGGGATTCCTAAACCCTTCCTTGTGACTTCAGTGGCTACCGGGTCTTCACCCCCCTCCCGTCCCGGCACCTGTTTCTTGATCGCTCGGTTCTTCCTGCCACTGTCGAGTCCCTTTTCTTGCTCCTAGGTATTGCTTCTGCTTTCTGGATGGCCTCTGATCTTTATTTCCTTTTGCTAGGGCGTCTCCCTCTTCTACTCATCGTTTTCCATTCCCATTGACTCTTTCTGACAGAGAGGTCCGTGCTGCTTGCCTGAAGGGAACCCTCTTCTTGATCCTGTAAGTTCAACAGTCTCTGTCCTTCTTCTCTGGATGTTATTCTTTTTTGCATCCCCTCCCATGTAAACAGCAGGCCAAATGGGAATGTCTACTTATATCTGATTTGGCGTGAGGCCAGTTCCTTCGTTATCTGGGCCATTTCTCTTCTTTTCTGAAGCGTTGCCAGCACCAGCTCCTGATACAACTGTATGTCCTCCCCATTCATTCGAATATGGTCCATTGTTTTGGCCTTCCTTAGGATCTGTTCCTTTTGTGTGTATCTGGTGAGGGCGACCAGCACGTCTCTCGGACGGCCACCTAGGGACGCCGATCTCTTTGGTCCCACCCTATGTATTTGATCGATCAGGACTTCCTCTTCCTTTAATATTTAGAATAAGAACACAGCTGCTCAAGTTACCCCTCTTTTAGTCTACCTTGTGAGGTAGTCAGAGGAAAGGAAAAAGGATACATTATCTAGTTCATGTATCCAAATTTCATTTGAACTAACACAATTGTTATGCCAGAGAAGTATACATGTTAAAAACACATTTTAATCAAAAGAAACATTCAATACAAAATGATGTAGTGTATGCTTTCCACAAGGCATCACCACTCTTAAATTCATAAAAAGTTTAAAGACAAATCCAGAATTATTATGTTTTGTGCAAATAATGACTGGGGTTAGTAAGTGACATTCATGATTTATCACAAAGACAAGATTTCAGAACCAGAATCAATTATGGCAGGGGAGCATACTATCAATGTAACTATTAAACTACAAGTTTTTTTGCAGAAGAAAAAGACAGTGTTGATCTTGGTGTCTCTGGGATGTCTACATATGTTTCGGCTAAACAAAATGTTGTCAACACCTTCCCTGGTGTTCCGCTGTTTTTATTGATAGCCCTCTTCAGGACAATGCATTGTTTTGATAGGTTGACAATTAGTTCAACAAACAAATCCCCATTTTGTCAAAGTTCGATTGGGAACTATGAGAATAGAAAATTATTTTTGAAAAACGTTATTTTAATTGATAATCTGGAATTAGAGTTTAAAACATTGAAGTGTAAAACACATTCATTGGCAATATGTTAGAGGACATTGTTACGTGTCCTATGCACATCCTTTCCACTGACCTTTGAATCTTCCTGTGGTTAGACTAAAGAATTTGAATTTTGATTAGGTTGTTATTTCCTTTGTCCTTGATTTTTTGCGTTGGATCATTCGCCTTTTAATTAATGTTGTTTGGTGAAGGTTTCCCTTAAATAAATTGTCGGCGAGCCTTTTGTTGTTGATAGATACGCTGGACCTGGTGGGAAAACAGGTCACAGGTTCAGGCACTTAATTCATACATGCTGTTCGTATATGCTTCTTCAATTTCATAGAAAACCAAACAAACTGACCTTCATATGGGACAGCGGCTTTCGGGGCTGCCGGTAAGCTGTTACTGGGGGGCGGAAATTCTTATCCCCGGGTTGGATCGGCGTTATCTCTTGTTTTTGTACCTGCATGTGCAGACGGAGAAATAGTTTACAAACCCTTGTGGATGTTACTTATTCCTTATTGGTTACTGGCACCCAAAAAAGGGGAGAATACATAAATGTCTGAGGATTTTCTAATGGTCTCGGGCGCTATTTATAGTGCGGTCTTAAGGAGGCTTTTACCTTCTTTTCGCGTGTTGTAGTGGTTAGGCGTCTTCTTTGCATCAGCATTAGTCAGTATTCAGTGTCGGCACAGTTTGTTTCCGCGGTTGTACTTCCGAGTATTTGTGCGGTCACGTGGTTCCGTGATTCTGTCGCGTAGCAAGAAACACTAGCGCAATGGTTTCGCTTGTGTCCACGATCTTGGGTGTAATGAGCGAACTTTACGTCCCGGGATCACTGTATCCCCTGGTGCAGAAGCGAGTCATCATGTCTCCGCCTCGTACATTTAGATGGTTCTTTTGCTCATATTTATTTAAAGGAGTAAAAGTCCAGTCAGATGGCATAGACTCAAATTTTTTGCTGTTGTTTAATATCCCTTCACCCACATTGAAACTAGTCATTACTGTGGGTTGGCTGTTGGATTATTTCCATGGGTAGTATATCCAAACAGAGCCTTAGGGGCACCCTGGCCTCGTTCGGCTACTGTCAATTGTTAAACGTGGCCTCACGCTTGATATGGAGCCTTTTCAGGATGGTGGATACTGATTTGCTTACATTATTGATTTTACATTATTGATTTATGTAAAACAACCTGTTAGATGAACCTTTTCAAGAGGAGATTCCTTTTCAAAAGAAAATACCCCATTCAACTGCAGTATTCAGACCATTTTTTACAGTGTCGAGATCAAAAATCCATTTTTGTTCGATCTTACGGAGTGCCAGATCTCTGTCTCCACCTCTTTTAGATATTTGGATTGTCTGGATTACAAACCAAAACTTGTCACACGGTTTATGTTTCATGCATATGTAATGGGCCACCAGAGATTTATTTGAAGTTTGGTCTCTGATATTGCATCTATGTTCGCCAATCCTCATTTTGATGTGTCTTTTAGTTTTACCAATATACAGTAATTTGCACGGACATTGAATTGCATACACCACCCATTGTGAAGCACAATTGGTGAACGTTTTGAAATGCCACAATTTACCTTTTAACATGATGTTTTTTAAATTTGTAGTTAAAGGGCAGACTGAGCAATTGCTCATTTAAAATGTCCTGTAACCGGTGGTAATTCCCACAGTGTTCTTTGTGTGACACTTTTTTTGTCTACTCTGGGATAGGTATGAACCAAATTGTCTCTCAGGTTATATTGCCTTTTGAATGCAAATCTAGGGGGAGCTGGAGCAAAATCTTCTGTTTTTATAATGTGCCAGTTCTTCAATACCAGTTTCCGTAGATTGTGGCTTATTGGGCTGAAAGTTGTGACGCATGTCATTTTTTCTATTGTTGTTCGCTTGGAAGGATGAAGGCATAGGTCTCGGTTTTTATTCTTGGCACTTTTGTATGCAGTATGGATTCGTTTTTTAGGGTATCCTCTTTGTTTAAGGCGTTGTTCCAGTTGTTTCCCATGCGTTTTATAATCTTCGAGGCGGGTGCAATTTCTCCGTACTCTTAAGAATTGGCCTATTGGGAGGTTCGCCTTCAGACTGGCAGGATGGAAGCTTTGGTACTCCAGTAGAGTGTTTTTGTCTGTTTTTTTCCTGAATAAGCTAGTTGTCAAAGTCCCATCATCTTGTATCTTGATTTCAAGGTCTAAGAAATGAATAGTTTTGGTGCCATAGACCATTGTAAAACTGATATTCTGATTACATTGGTTTAACCATTTATGAAATTCTTCCAGGTGAGGGATCGTACCACTCCAGACCATAAAACAATCATCTATGTACCTATGCCAGGCTTTTATATTTGATTTGTATGGGTTATTGCTGTGGTAAATTGAATTAGTTTCTACATGGTCCATATATAGATTGGCAATATCCGGTGAAAACATTGCACTCATACTAGTTCCGTGTGTTTGATTGTAGAATACCTCTTCATAAAGAAAATCATTTTCCATGAGTGCAAGTCTTGCACATTCTAGAATGAAAGCAGTGGGAACCATTTTATTACTGATGTTGCGTTGATTTAGGTATTGTTCGAGGACTTGCAGGCATTCTAGTTGCGGGATACTAGTGTACAAGGCCACCACATCTAGAGTGACCAGGATATCTCCGTTTTCAATCTGGTTGTTATCTAGAGTGTCAATCATACTGGTGGTATCTTTGATGTAAGATTTCATTTTTTGCGCCCAGGGTCTTAAGAACCAATCTGCATATATGGACAAAGGTTCCAAAATCGAGTCTATGGCTGAAACAATAGGTCTTCCTGGTGGTTTTTCGCTGTTTTATGTACCTTAGGCAATAGGTAAAAGGCTGGACTAGTCGGGTTGGATTTTATAAGGAACATTTTTTCATCATGATCTATCCACCCTTCTTCTTGGGCGTGTGCCATCAGGCTTGATATTTCTTCAACTCTCAAATCAAACATTTTACAGACAACTTGAAAGAGATCCCACTCAGAGACTAAAAGAAGAAATATCCAGGCTAAGATATCTTTGAAGAATTGTTGCACCGCTGTTTTGAGATCTTTATCCTCCACTGTTTCTGGCATATTTTTTATCGTAATGTTTGACCTTCGTGATCTATTTTCCAAGTCTTCGCACTGTATTTCCAAGTTGTGCGTTAGGCGGACCAGATGTTCCTCCGTCTCTGCCACTTGTTGCGTCTCTTCTTCCATATTCTGCACTATTTTCTCCAAAGTGTCCATCCTTTCTCCTAGGCCTGCGACCTCTGTTTTTAGTTCCTGCAGCGCTGATTTGAAGTCGCTCTTCATCGCATCCAGGTGGGTGTTCATTGAGTCCATGAACTGCGCCTGAAACTCACAAACCACATCTTCAGATCTTGCTTCGTGGCCATATCTTCTTAGGATGGATCTGCTTCCGGGAGGCCCTTTACTCCTTTGGGCGCTTTTGCCTTGTCTGGGAGCCCTTTGTCTCCCCCCAGAGGTGAACCAAGTTCTGGTCTTGCTTCGACTGTTGGGACTAAGGGTTTGCTTGACCTTGTTCCCTCTCGATTTTGACATTTGGCAATTACTGACCAATGGGCCTAATAATTCCTGAGTGCTGTCCCATTCCCGGCCTCTCCTGGTCCTCTCTGCTTGCTGTCGAACCGGGAAATTGGGTACTTTTTCCACTGGGTGCAGTTCCCCTGCTGATTACCCCACTTGGTGGTAGAGGCGTATAAGTATTGACCCTCTCCTTCTTAGTTCCACCCCATGAGGGGAGGTGCAGGGCCCTCCATGTGTTGCTGTGCTGTCGTGGCTTATTGAGGAGATGGCGCCTTCTCACAATGGGCAGTCTATGGGCCCACTGTTTATGCCCCTCTTCTGGCAATGCTCTTTTTCGATTCTCGGATAGCACGGGGGATGGGGGAAATGGCGTCTGCTGCGACGCTAACGTTGTTGCGGACCCTGATGGGCCGTGGTTCCTTCTGTTCTTGTGGCTCCACCACCCCCTCCCCGCGATCCGCTCTCCTCTGAGGCCGTCGGGTCTCTGCGCCGCTGTGGAGCCCCACCGTGCGTTACCCCACGGGCTGCCCGTGTGTTTATCCCCCCCCGCCTAGGGTTCCTCTTCAGCTGTCCGGGTGAGGGGCCGCTCTTCTTCGCTGTCCCCTAACGGGCCGCGTCAGGGCTCACCTTCTTGTTGCGGCAACGTGGATCGCTGGGGACGGCCGCGCCTGGCTACGGCAGATGTCTCCGTCTCCCACGGGGGCCGCTCACTGAGCCTCTCTGCTCCCAGCCCCGCCGGGTCCTCTATCTCGTTGATGGGGCGCCAATCCCAAATGAGGGGGCCCGCACCTCCGTTGCATCCACCCGGATGGGCAGTCTCAGTGCCGGAGCGGATCTTGGGGTCTCCGCCATCTGTATTGGCTCGGCGGGAGCTGCGGTTCTTCCGTGCCGCACTTTGCCGCACTTCCTCGTTCCTTCGTCGGCTCTCAGGGAGGGGAGACTGAGCTCAGCTCACATACGTCCTCCCTCCACAGTGGCCCCACTTCTATTCAATCTTTATGTTAAACCGCTACACAGTCTGTTGGTCCTGTCCGGTGTAATATTTCATAATTACGCACATGACTCACAAATTGTGTTTAAAATATCGAAAACACCTGGAAAAGCACAAGTCTGCATTCAAACCGTTTTTTAAAATTATATATTAGAAAATTGGCTTAGCTTAAATGAGCCAAAATGCAATCGGATAATGCCCACATTTGCCTATGTTCTCCAAGCCAATGCGGTGTTAAGTGTATCTTCATATTATCTGATGCTTTTGAGGCAAATAAGCCTCTTTTTATGCTCAGAAAACCTTATCACTATTACCCAGGCTATTAATGGTGCAACGATAGATCGCTGTAATGTTCCCTTTTGGGGCAAACAAGCAAGTTCTTCAACGTCTACAAATCCTCCTTAACTCTGCAGCTCGTATTGAGACCAATACTCCTCGGAGGGAGCACATCTTCCCAGTGCTTACATAATAACACTAGCTAGCAGTTAAAGCAAGGTTGAAAATGAAAGCTTTAACCCTGGTACATAAAACCCTGTTTGGTAAATCTCCTGCTTATATGGCAGACCTGGTCTGTTGGTCTACCCCAAGAAAATCATTAAGGTGTAATTACTAATTCTTAATTTCGTTCCCGTTGTTTAAGCATTCAAGAGCTTTGGGCGCTCATTTCAAATCCAGGTGGAATCCCTTTGGAATTGTCTGCCACTTGAACTTCGCAGTTTGGGCTCATTATTGTCTTTTAGAAAAAACCTAAAGACATTGCTATTTTCATCTCTCTTCATTCCTCTTTCATTGGCCATCTTGGTTAGGTGCTCACCTTTGTTCTTCTATCCCTACTCATAGGGTGGTTAGTGCAGAATACATTAAATGAAATAAATGAAATTAAACGTTCTGCCACGCCCTACTCTTACCTCTCCATCTGCCCTACATAGTCCTGCTTGGTCCCATTCCTAGCGATGATGGGACAGTCTGTTTCTTGCTTTGCTTTCTTGGATGGTGTGTTCGTAGGGTGAATCTTGAGCCTGGTTTAGGGTTAGAAATCTGCCAGGGTAATTTATCAGGAAAGTGAACGAACGGTATTCTGAGATATGTAGTTTGTGTTAGTCCCTGTTAAGCTGTTGGACCATATCACAGAGCCAAAGGGAATCCCTTGTATACCATTTTTGCCTAATGTATAGATGGTATTCCTGGCCTCCTTGCTACCTATGCTGCCAGATTCCAGTGCCAAGCAAGGCATCTCTTCATAGTGGCTTCTATGTGCAAAAAACAAATTAAGAGATCTCATTGTAATAGTTACATTTCCTCCCACAGATTAATTAATTCATATCACAGCTCCAGCTGCTGGCTGTATCGAGACATTGGGCCTCATTACGAGGTTGGCGGTAACACGCTGGTGCCACGGGCGGGTTGCTGCCAACCCTGTAAAACTGTTTCTGCTGCCTGAGATCTCAGTGCCACCGGGAAATTACAAGTCCCGGCGACCGGGGATCTAAAGCTGTGGAATTTGTAAGTCTCCATTCCCATAGTGGGAGTGGGGAGATGGAAGCACCGGCACTGTTAATAACAAATAACAATAATAAGCTACAAAACCATTATATTAGAAAAAGACAGTCACAAGGGGGCACGGATGGGGTGGTGTTCAAACAGTTAGGATGCATGCTGAGCAGTCGAAAAGCAGAGCTTCAGGGTATATGGGTATGGACCACTTGGATTCTTCATTCTTCATTAATAACGGTGCCGGTGCTTCGGTGAAAACTGTCCCTACCAGGGGCGAGTCCCCGGCAGGCACAGTTGTAGTCTGCCGGTCCGGAATGGGAGCCTGTATTCTCTCCTTAACCTGGCTGGCATTTGTCTGCGCCACCAGGCAGGCCCACAATGTGTGTTAAGAGTTTGACAAACCCATTACAACATATAGAAACAAGCATTGACAAAGCCATTCGTTTTGGCGTTTGCGGTTGTTTATTGCATTTTACAGTTGTAAGAAGAAATGCAGTAAATGCTTGGGCTCTACTTACTACATAATTCCAAACATGTCTGAAAGTTACGGTTTGCAAGCACATAACATTTCATGAAGCTGTTCCCACAATATGTGCCAGAAATCATATTGTCAATCAAGGCACCCCCACAATACATGCCAGCATTGCCGTAGTAAATCATTTTTAATGAAGCTGTGTGTATCATATATGATGTGTTAAGCTTTTATGCTGCCTCAAAGCCACTGCAGTGGTCTTATGTAGGGAGTTTCTTATCTGGGAAATTGGCGTAGTGTGCCCCCTTCTAGAATAAACTGGACTGTAGTGTGTGGCGGTGAGAAGAAACAAGCATTGGCAATGCCAATAGTTCTGGCGTTTACTGCCTTCTTTGCATGTTGCATTTATAGCGACACCAGGATATAAGGAGGAGAGTGCAAAGTTTCAAAGGATGATGCGATAAGGGGTATAGGTGTGTAATAGAATGAGAATGAGACATGGAAAAGAGCAAAGGAGGACACCATTGCTAGAGTAACAGGAAATATGAGCGAGAGGGTGAGAGTGAGATGGCAAGAAATAAAGCGAGAGTGTACGAGTCAGGATGAGAGAGGGTACGGTGGGTGGGGGAACAGAAGGGCTAGGGGCAGTATTGTTTTGTAGTTGTCATTTCTATAGTGCATTTTCCCATTTGTATGGCCTCACCTGAACCCAGGCCTTTACTGTACAAACACCACAAACTCCAACACAGAATGGGACCCAAATTAACTAACATAATCAGCCAAATTGACGAATGATAAGGTGCACACCTTAAATCTTAAGGAGCTTTGAAGTATTTGCCATTAAACAAGGCCAGGGACATCATTTCACCAAAATGCCTGAGGTAGCCGAAGTGACATCATACAACCCTTGACCTCTGATAACATCACAGGAAGTGATGTAATTTGACTCCACCCCGAAGTAGCATCAAGGGAAGCGGTGGAGCACGGCTTTTCACCCCTTGCAAAACAGGAAGTGGCATCACATAGCATTGTTCCTAAGTACACTACCAAAAATATGGTTACGATATCACTGTAATGTAATATACATTTCATACAAGAATGGATCACCATATGTATCATTGATATTAGTGTGTATAGGTCCACATTAGTAAATTACGGTGAATGCAAGCAGACGTCCAAGCCCAAATGATAATGATGTGTTATTAGACAGCCTGCCACTCCAGAAACAAAGAGCCACATGGCGATGGCCACAGACCAGGACAGGAGCTTCCATAAAAAAATAAAAAAAACATTTTTAGCGGTAGCAAGGGAGACCTCAGGAGTAGCAAGGGAGACCTCAGGGGTCACAGGTGTGACCCCAAAATGACTTCCGTGAACAAGGCCTATCAGTTTTTTTTATTCCGCAGCAGTAATTCGGGGAAAAAAAACCTATAAACGTGGATTTACACCGCTACCACCACTTGTAATCAGGCGGAAACTCCACCTGACCACGTGGCGATAACGGTAAATCCGTTTGGTAGTATTTCAGAGGATTTTCCTCTGAAATACCTCCAAACTCGTAATGAGGCCCTTTATCTTGCTGACAGTTTTGAATGTTGGATATGAGCGGGAAACCGCTCTGCTCTTTATTGACAGGTGGCAGACGCCATGAGCCCAGGAGGGCCGCTAGTCACAAAAGGATGGTACAGTGCTCTAAGCAGGCCAGACAACTTGTGTCGCAAAAGAGTTGAGCGTGTGGATTGTGGCTGGAATCTGTCAGGATTCAGCTAAGACCGGTACAAACAAATTAAACTTTCTGCATTAAAACTTTCACTGAAGTGTACAAGACTGCATGACGAATCCTGTGGGTTTTGGTAAAATAAACATTGTTCTGTTTATAAACGCAAAATTCAAAGCCTTCTTCATAAAGTACAGTGGTAGTTTCTAAAGTCAAACAAAGTTTGAAAGCTGCGCAAGGTGAAGGATCATGTGAGGATCCAGAAAAAACACAACTTAAGGCAAGACACAGTGTGGCATGCAAATATTATTAAGTCATAGGGTCTCGCACACTATCTAGTAATGCGTGATTCAGAACAATTTCAAATACTAGCAAACTATCAGGCAATTTGACTAGTCAACTGAATACAGTAATCTTGCAGTGGGAAGCAGTCTGATAGCTTTGTAGGCATATGCGTCCTCAGCAGATCTGTAAGGGCTACCAGAATTTGCTGCTTGGAATCTAACAAGCTTTTTTCGTCTTCCTGTGGTCAATGGTACATGGAATTGGCACCACTTCTTTATAATAGCTGATGTTTCTGTATTTGAGTTTGAAGTTGCCATTCATTGTATTAGATAGAGGGAGAGAATCTAAATTAACTGCAGGTTTAAGAGGTCAGGATCCTGTAGTATGCATAGATACTTGGCCTGCCTGCCACACATTGTAGTATTTACAGCACTTGTGCACAAAGTAGTGAATGTTTCATTAGCCCTATATTGTTCAAATGTTATTCATATGTTGTATAGCTTGAATAGCTTAGTGAGTTAATGAACCTGCTGCAGGGTAACCTGCACAACATGGATTTCAATCTCAGAATAACTCATACTTGTACCTTACTGGGGTCGGAACACTGAGTGCACTTTGGTAATGGTGACATGTATTATTTTTAGTAATTCAAGCCTTAAGGTTCTGAGAGCATTATATAAACACCAAACACTAATACGCTATTCATTTTGTGCGTGGCAGCAATTGCCACCTGAGGGCAATTTCAGAAATATTTAACTAAGTTTGCTAGTATAGTTTTCACTGAGTGTCATAATAGATCACCAGTTTAAGCTCTGCTTTCATGCCTTTTCATTCTTTGAATGGGGTCCTAACAAGTTACATGTTTGTGTTCTTTATTTGTTCAATTCACAACAAGGTTACTGCGGTGTTAGGGCCCAGGGTGTGGCCCTTGTTTGCGGGATCACTGTACGCCTCTGTCCCACCACCTGCATCACCATCATTCTCATCCTCCTTCTCTGCCTGGCCTCCAGTGGCCTCTGCTGGTACTCTATCCTTTGCCCCTGCAGATGTAGATTGCCATACAGTCCCTCCAGCTGCATGTTTGCAGTAATAACTGGCAGCATGGTTTGTGTTGGGAAGTGCTTTTGATGGAAGGTGCAACCCTTTTGTACTCTTCCTGTGTGCATAGGGAGCACCTGGGTGGATTGGGTGCACCTGTGGCCTTTTCTCCCTCACCTGTGTCCATTTACCGACTGCTCTGATGTGTTATCTCCAGCTTGGGTTTGTCGGTATTACCAGCATATCCAATCTCGTAATAGGCCGGTGATACCATTGTACAGTTATTACAGGTGCCGGTTTCCAGCCCAAACGGCATTGTGTTTGCCGGTATTTACCGGCGCTGATCATGAGGTGATACCAGCACCAGTAATACTGACAACTGTGTTCCGGCAAACCTGTACTTGGCCGGACCGGTAAAAGTGCTGGTAAAAGGTACTGTATACCGGCAAACCCTTAATGAGCATCAATGACTTTGATTACGCTTCTGTGTGGTTGTCTATAAATGACTTTGCAGTGATTAAGTGGTGTAAAAAGTCTTCAATTAATAATGTGGACATTTCATTTGGTGTTGTGTGTTGACCAAACGTACGCATGTGTTTAAAACTAATGTCGATTTGACTTGCTAGTCTCTAGATATGTAAGTCTGGATCAGGGTGAGACAGGACTTGAGTTTGCTGAGCTCTTTTCTTAGATGATATTTCCAGGTAGAGTAGTGTATCATATGTGTATTGATGGATGTAGATTCTGTGGCAGGCAATGAGGGTTTCAAGGGCTCCATAAAGAATTGATATGGATTATTTGTTTTTGTCTATAGGAGCTAAGAAAGAGCTCCTTATGTTTTGCTGAACAGATGAATATGGAACTTAACGTGCCTGAATTCAACTAGAAGACTGCATAACAATGCAAACACCAGTAATATTCTTGCTTTAAGAGATTATGAAGTGAATATCAAATCCAGATGTTTATCCCTGATAGGATAATCTTCCATCATGCATTAGTAGGATGCATTGTGAAAAGGTCACATTTTCAATTTGAAAATTGTCTCTAGATATTGAGAACCTCTGGACTTCTGCAGTAGCGGCTTGGCACACATCCACACGTCACAGCTTCAGGTTTTCTTTGCTAAGCTGGTGTTCTAATGTCACCCAAGGAGGGAATCGTTCACTGTTTATCCTCAATGGTCTCCCCATCGAACACTCTCCATCTGCCCCTCCCTATATTTCACATTTGTATTTACTGTAGCAACATAAATGAGGGGCAAGGAGATGCTCCACTCCCCTCTAATTCCCTTCCCTCAACTTTCGCTGGCCTCCCAGGCATAATCCGTGGGCACCGGTGTCTAATTTCGTGATTGTTTATACCCTTGGCGTGCCTGACAATACTTTTCTTTGGACTCAACATGCAACTTCGCCATGATGCTCAGGGGGGAGAGTTCTCCCGCTAATAGCCCAGAGAGCTGCATCCTACGCTCAGTTTTCTAACGCAATATGCCCCTATCCTCCCTTCATCCTTACCTAAAGTTGGGGGGATGGAACCTTCTGTGTCCCCGTTTGCCTGACAGTACAACCCACACATCGAAAGACTCGGATACACCACAACAAAATGTATTCATGGCCATTTACGAATAGCTGTATGCCTGGAGAGCGTTACCAATGTTAACTGGCATCACACCCAGGCCTACATAAAGCAAATTAACCTGGCACCCTCAGTGACAGTAGACAATGCTGTGTGCATTCCATACTATTTCTTTTTCTTCCATTTCTTTCTTTTCCCTCTTCTCTTTCCTTCTTCTTCCCCATCCCTGCTTTGAGCTTCCTCTTGGACACTTCCACAGCCTTGTGAGACCTGGCCTCCCGCTCAACTATGCCCGGCGTAACAATAATGACCTGGAACGGCATCTTCCTGCCCAAATGACTTGACAAAATGTTCAGCTCTTTCTGTCTGAGCAAAAGTGTGTTTATACTATATGACATCTCTGGTCACAACATTGTGCGTACTACAAAGGAGCCAGCTACCTTGACTGCAGTGTCCCTTCTGGGCAAATGTGCTGTCACTGCACCGACTCCCTAAGTGCTAGTAGTTGTGCGTGCCTACCACGCCTATCTTTCCCTGACCTAACGAGGAATTCCGTGACTGTCAAACTAAGGCTAATGGAAAATGATGTAATATGCAAATGTATCTGTCCCTTACACTCATACATACAACTCAATCATACATGCTTTATATGGCTGTTTAAACTCCATAAAATAATAGTTATATTCAAACAGAAAGGTTATGAATCAAAGGGTTAATCACCCTCTGGAATACATGAAAAATTCCTGAATAGAGCCCTTGGAAACATCTTTCTAAGGACACGCCTAAACATTCTGGCAACAAATGAAATCTTGGCCATAAGAGGTCTGTCTACTTTAAAACGATACTGTGGAGATTTGGTCCAGGTAGAGACAGTAAGACATTTGCTGCTGTCCTGCCCTGGAACTAACTATTTTAGATCTACTTACTTGAGTCACCATTTTTCGGTGCTGGAAATATTTGATGAAGAAGAATGGTGGTTGCGTCTGATGAGTGGAGAAAAGGTGTCACTGCTTATCGCAGTAGCACTGTTCCTTCAGAAGATAATGTCCTGTGGGATAGAGAAAAAGGAAATGAACTGGTGGAAAATGAAGTACAGCAAAATAGCTCAGCATGAATAAGAACAGAAATGATGGGAGAAGTGGAGCTTTGAAAGTCCATATAGCCACTTACTGATTAATATGAACTACTAATTATGTGTGATACAAACGGAGGCCCTCCATTATTTTTCTTTTCGGAAGTATTGGGAACGAAGTGGGGGAAGATGCTTTCAGAAGTCTATAAATTGTAATCTTGTAAAAATTGTACACAATTAAATCAAGGAATAAAAAAAGGTTATAAACATGAATCCTTGTACCCAGGGTCGAATCCCCTTCCCAGGAATATTTCAGAATATTCTATACCAAAGTCCAAAATCAAGAGAGTAATTTTCAGTAACCAAGCTCTACTCCAAATGCAAAAGTCCTTCACTTGGCAATTTGATTGTCTTATTTCCAAACAGGATGTCTCACTCTTCAAGACAATTGTAAAAGTTTCCGCCAAGTTCTTTTTAACAATCCAATAATACTTTGTCTTTACACACCAAGTCAGTATTCAATGCAATTATTCTTTTCTTGGAAGACCAATCACTTTTCCTCAAATCACATGCCTTCTTCGTAAGCAACACAGTTTGTCAAGATGGTTTTACAACAGTTCATCTTAACACATTAGTGAACTTGCCACTTTCTTTCCAGCATGACTTTCTACCACACTGCAGTACTTTAACTTGTCTTCTTTGTGGTCTCTCACCTGCCAAGACTACCCACTATTTGTCCCTTACCTGGTGTACCCACCTGCCAGGATAAAATTCCTACTACTACTATACTGTCTGGTGAGGTTTGCTTCAAACTTTCCACACTTAAATCCTCAATGGGGAAAGTAAATCAAAAACTGCTTCTTTCATAAGTCTTTTTACTTTCAACTACAACACACCTTCTTCCACAGGGATACAATACACATTGGCAATGGCCCTCATTGCAAGTCTGCTGGTAACCAGCCGGTGCTACTGGCGTGTTACAGGCAGACTCGGCTTACTGTTTCCACCGCCTAACATCCCAGTAACACCGGGATATTGCGGGCAGCGGAGGGGCGGTAAGTTCCCATTCCTGTGGAGTGCAATAGGACTGGAATGGGAACCCTGAATCGCCGTTAGTAACAGTGCTGCTGCTTCAGTGAAAAATCTGCCGGTAGGGGCCAGAACTACCGGCATGTCAGGCCTGCCAGTAGATAACAGCTCCTACCCGCAGACTTGTAGTTTGCCAGCACTTTTTTCCAGGCTGGCAAACTTGTATTGAGGGCCGATGTCTCTCAATCTGATTTGTTTGCAATAGGCAATGCAGGTTACATTTCTCTCCCCCTTGATGACTTCGATAAGGAGGGCTTTTATCCTGCAATCTTGGATTTCTTTTACACCACCAATTAGCTGCTGGTAAGGTCAGCTACAACGTCTGCTTTCTGGGTATCCCTCTTTAGGACAGTTGTATCCGCTTTCATTCATTATTGGTATTCTTCGGTTTAGGCAATACTGGTTACAATCTTCTCTTATAAGTAATCTCCCTTTCTGTAGATTACATTCACTTTGTTTGAATATTGTTCCCTTTTTACTTTGGGAATGGTGGTTACAATATTCTTCAACTTGCTCTCTCTTAACATGAGAGTTGGGCCCAAAATGCTTTGATTCAGGAGCTCGGTATTCAAAAGTTTTATTCACTTTGTTCAGATATTGTTTCCTTTTTACTTTTACAATGGTTGTTAAAATATTCTTCAACTCGGTCTTGCTTAACATGAGACTTGCACCCAAAATGCTTTACTTCAGACGTTTAATAATTAATAGCTTTTCCACTTTGAGCTAGCAGTCTATTTTGGAGCGCCCCAGGCTTAGCTAGTGACGGCCAACACACCGGTCTTTCCTTGCATCTCCCTTGTACTCGCTGCTTCTGTTTCTTCGTTCGTCAGGATTGTCATGCTGCCTGGAATCTCCAATAACACTTCCGATCCTCGCATCTCCTGAAAAGGGATCTTTCTCTGCTACGCACATACTCCAAGGAACGCCACCCACCGGAAAAGGATGCAGGACTGGGAGAGCTTCTCTCTCCTTCGGAACAGTCAGTTTCAGCACTGCTTCCTGCTGCGTATCCTCTGCATTTCACAGGATTGCCGACTTCTGCCACTCTCTTGACACAGCGTCCCAATTGCAATACAGAGTGCTCCGTCTTGTACTTCTTGCTCCTGCTTCTGGTACTCCAACTACTTCTCTCTAACGGCCCACACCTGAAGGGCCTTTAAATGCTTAAAGATCCACTTATGTGGATTATTACAGACACTAGACTGCACACTACAGTTGTGCAACTCTGAGCCCCTCTTCCTCGTCTCAGTACTAAGAGCATTACGGGACTTGAAATCCATTATGTTCTTAGTCATTTTAAGATTATTTAATTCACCCTGGGCCTCATTCCAAGGTCGGCGGTATATATTATATATTAGAAAATTGGCTGAGCTTAAATGAGCCAAAATGCAATCGGATAATGCCCAAATTTGCCTACATTCTCCAAGCCAATGCGGTGTTAAGTGTATCTCCATATTATCTGATGCTTTTGAGGCAAATAAGCCTCTTTTTATGCTCAGAAAACCTTATCACTATTACCCAGGCTATTAATGGTGCAACGATAGATCGCTGTAATGTTCCCTTTTGGGGCAAACAAGCAAGTTCTTCAACGTCTACAAATCCTCCTTAACTCTGCAGCTCGTATTGAGACCAATACTCCTCGGAGGGAGCACATCTTCCCAGTGCTTACATAATAACACTATGCCCAAATTTGCCTACATTCTCCAAGCCAATGCGGTGTTAAGTGTATCTCCATATTATCTGATGCTTTTGAGGCAAATAAGCCTCTTTTTATGCTCAGAAAACCTTATCACTATTACCCAGGCTATTAATGGTGCAACGATAGATCGCTGTAATGTTCCCTTTTGGGGCAAACAAGCAAGTTCTTCAACGTCTACAAATCCTCCTTAACTCTGCAGCTCGTATTGAGACCAATACTCCTCGGAGGGAGCACATCTTCCCAGTGCTTACATAATAACACTAGCTAGCAGTTAAAGCAAGGTTGAAAATTAAAGCTTTAACCCTGGTACATAAAACCCTGTTTGGTAAACCTCCTGCTTATATGGCAGACCTTGTCTGTTGGTCTACCCCAAGAAAATCATTAAGGTGTAATTACTAATTCTTAATTTCGTTCCCGTTGTTTAAGCATTCAAGAGCTTTGGGCGCTCATTTCAAATCCAGGTGGCATCCGGTGGCATCCGCTGGTACCACCGGAGGGTTGCTGCTGACCCGGCAACACTGGATCCGCCGCCTGACATTCCGGTGCCACTGGGACATTACAAGTCTTAGCGGAGCGGGAATTCAGGCAGCAGATTCGGTAACTCCCCATTCCCCTGGAGTCCCATAGGACTCCCTGGAAGTTTGCAGATGTATGCATCGGCAGTGTTGCTAACAGTGCCGGTGCTTCAGTGAAAAGTCTGCCTGCAGGGGCCGTTGCGCCCGGCCGGTCTCATCCTGCCGAGCTGTGAGAAACCTGAGGGTCTCCCAGGCAGACCTCATGAATCCCTTATTCAGGTGGCCAGGGAAGGGCTGGCTCTCTTAGAACCAACCCTCGGGGTGGACGAGCCAGGGAGGAGCACCTGGGTAGTGGAGCCTGGGTTTATGCTTGGAGGAATGCCCCAGGAGAGCCGCAGTGTTCTACCAGGGACAAAGTCCCTGAGTCTTTTTGGGGTTATTCCACATCTACATCCCTTTCTCCCAAAGAAGCTCCCTTAATAAAATTCAACCACCCCTTTACCTCTGGTAAACCAACCAGGAGCCCAAACCTTGTTACCGACGAAAACCAGAACAATCCTTGTTTTCCTGTTTTCCACCCAAATACTCTTTGTCATTCTTTTTCACGCCCTTTTGGTCATTATTTTCCGAACTCTGAATCGGCATTAACAAAACACCATTGTTCCCCTGTTCATGTCATGTTAATAATCCAAAAACTGTTTACCTGACGTGCCAAACCAAGGGTCAGGCAATTGACCAGAATCACACACACCTGACGGCCCTTTCCTTTCCCCACATGCGTAAAAGGTGGAGCACGAGAGCATACGACAAGCAAGGCAGACCGCACAACGAGAGAGCTAACTAAGCACGGCAGTTCAAGAGGAGGAGAAAGACGGTGCAAACCGAGAGGGTGACAAGGAGAGTAGCAACCTTACCCTTTCTGACCAAGGCCTGTGTAACCTCTGCAGAATGAATCGTAAAACCACAAACAATAGCCAGCATGTGTTGCAGCAGATGTCATTGGTACACAAGACCCTCCTCCGCTGATAACTCAGCCGGGAGAGACGCTTGTCTCCATGGTACTAACCTTGACTCCAAAGAGAAAGAAAGCCAAGCGGTTCATCAAAGCCAGTGAGTCGAGGGGAGAGTCGATAAGAAACCGAACTTTGTCCAACGAAAAGTAGCAAACAGCTAATTGAACTGTGAAAGTATAAAGCGCTATTGATGCTAAAAGGGGGAAACCCAGCAACAGAGGAGCCCGGCACCACGTGGGTGCTCAATCAGGAAACTTTGAGCGATTACCCAACTGTTGCAACTACCATAATCAGAAGGCCTTGGGAAAGGCGAGAAGTGGGTCAAAGTGGTCATCTAGGGGTCGTGTAAAATCCTCTGTACAGTCAAAGGTCTTTGACTGACAGATGATTGTGAAACAAAAGGAAATGAATCCCGCATCGTAAGAGTCGAATGGGAAAGGCACGATTGACAAGATAGGCAAGAGTGAAACCGAAAGAGGGATGCCGATAAAAGGGGGCGAAGTCTAAAGTTCCGGAATACAGTGTGTTGACAAGAGTGAACCTGTCAGAGGGATGTCCACAGTGAACTGTTTAAAAAGACATTAAGATTCATGAAAGTCACAAAATAATTGCATTTAAATCCGTAGTGAACCAGGCGGAGGGAGGCTAACAGTCGAAGGGTCTGAGCCCGGACCAGGGGGATCCAGGGGTGAAAAGCCATCACCCATCGATAATGAATGCAACAGAGAGAATATTTGAATCGAAGCCAGAGTGAATCTGACGGAAGGAGGCTGATATTCGTGAGAGGTTTGAACCCAGAAGAGGGAGACCCAGGGGTAAAGAGGTGGCACCCAAGCATATTCTTTTTTTAAATTTTGTATTGTATATGGTTACCATTAACCTTTTAAAAATAGTTCACACCAGTTCCAGACTTTTATAGAACAACTAACATAACAATTTAAAACCTAATAAAATCATAAATACAATCAAGCTTCAAATAACATACCCTTTCTGACCCAAAACAGGAGAAATCAAGGCCATAACAACACCGCACACCCTCTTTACCGTGGGAACAGAACCAGACAATCGCAGTGTTCTCGAGAGTTTCTCCACCATTTCACAATAGCAACTCCACCTATCAAAGGTGGGAATTGGTGATTGTGAATGCTAACTCCTTATTCACAAACTAGAGCTCGATTGTACAGCTCTCTAACATTTGTATCACTGCAATTATCATTTCTTGTGATTGCCCACCAATCAACCTTTCCCACAAGGATGCTTGTGTATAATATAGTTCAGGGTATGCAAATTTGCTAAAGAAGTGCTGTCTAGCTTCCAATGTGCCATCACAGACCAGCAATACATGTTTAATGGATTGCCATCCTGGATTTTCACAGATCTGGCACAACCTTAATGCCAGACCACCCATTCCTCTTTTTGTCAAGACCTCTCCTGTTTTAATGACATTCAACTTTAACCTTAAAAATGTGTTCCTAATTCTCCAATCAGGAAACTTTACCAAATACTTAATCAAAAAGCCCAATTTTCGATCTATAACCTGAAGAGGATTTGGGTTGAGTCCTGATCTTATTTTCTTAGTTGTATGGATCTAATCCATTTCATCCCAATCCCATTTCTTTTTGGCTTTCGAAAGTAATAATTTACTTTCTATGTCAGCATTCGACAATAGTTTTTTCACAAGAAGATTTAAATTTTCAAATAGAGTCGATTTGCCTAATTCCATATGAGTTTTTATGGTTGAGTATAATGAATCTTCCTGTGCAGTGATGATCCTTTGCCGGAGTGATATTAATTTCCACCCTGCCTGAGATTTGAGGGACCTGAGGCCTAATTCGAACCAAAGTTTATACATTGATACATTATACAGGAGGCGTTCCCCCACAACTGAGGTTTTGCCTCCGGCCCATAGAGTAGGATAGGCACCACTTTTGTTTGATAACATTTTATTACTGGGATAATGGAACATTTTCCATAGCTCCCAAGTATCTTTTTCATCTGTGCCGCCAGGGGTTTTATTTTCATAGAAATCTTAAACTCCATATTATATACTGCTGGAATACCAGTTCTTCTACTCTATTTATTTTTTCTCCTCCTATTGACCATTGATGGTATGTGACATGCTTATGTTTCTGCCTGAAAACCAATATTTTTGATTTTGTAGGATTTAGGGAGAGCCCATTTTTACTCGCATATTGATGGAGTCCATTTAACAGTCGTTGTAATCCCATTGCTGTTCTGTCAAGGACTACCACGTCGTCTGCGTAGGCAAGCCAGTGGAGCTTTACCCCATTCATGCCATTGCATAGGACGCCAAAAAATCCCCCATATCGGCTGTATACAGAATAAAGAGAACGGTGCCCCAAGCAACGCTGCCTCACCCCCCAATTCACCCTCACTGGTTCTGACAAATGGCCCTCCTCATCCAACCGAGCTCTGATGTCATTCTCTCTATGTAGTTCCATCAGCATACCCAACATTCTCTTTGGAATTCCCTTTGTTCTCAATTTCTGTCGGTCTTCCCCTATCCACTTGATCGAAAGCTTTGGAGAACTCCACCCACGCCCTATAGTGTTGTTCTTCACCACTCTTTTGGGTTTTTTTGCTTAGCAAGTTTAACACTATACCATTTAGGGTGGTAGAAAGACCCCTCCTAAAGCCTGTCTGGCATCTTGAAAGGATCTTTACTTTTCTTTCCCAGGTCTCCAACTCTCCCAACAGAATCTTCATAAATATCTTACTATCTATGTCCAGGAGGGCTATAGGATGGTAGTTTGCTGCCACCGTCCTATATCCCCCCTTGAACAAAGGTATTATAGTTGCAGAACCCCAGGAACTGGGCAATTGCTTTCTAGTAAGAATTTCTCTAAAAAGCCAATTAAGAAGTTTCGCCCATAGATCCGGTCTATTCCTCATTACTTGATAAGTGAGACCATTTGGTCCCGCTGCTTTTGAGGATGAGCCTTTCATGATCAGTTCTTCAATGTACATTTTGTCAAATGACAGGTGCCAACTTACTTGTGTAACACATTCACATGTGGTTTTTATAGGTTTTCCGAAGACCCATTTTAAGTAGCTAATCCAGTCTTCTTCATTAACCAGATTACATTGCTGAGTCACCGATTTCCCATCCAATTTATGAATAACAGACCAGAATTCATTCAAATTCTTTTTTGCTAATGGATCTAACATGAGTTTGCCATCTTTTTGATGTCTGTCTATTTTCTTTGACATGGACCATTCTTTGTAGTTTTTTGTGAACAGCCTTACCTCCTCTTTTAAAACCTCACTATTACCCTTGTTGAGCTTTTTTGTCAACTGTATGTTCCTATTTCGCTCTTTTTGTCATTAGCATTGTCTCTTCATCATACGCATGTTTGTGCAATTCTTTGGGGCCATCTCCATGTACTTTTGGCAGGCAGATTGACCAGAAACATGTTATGAAAACTATAGGTGAGCTGTTCTCATGTTGAAGGACTCAGCCAGAGCTAATAACTTTTCATTTAATTTCACTCCCCTGCCTTATATTTGTGAATGTGCACTCTTCCCTTCCTGCACTCCAGTTTTTGATTATCTCTCATCTGTGTTGCTAATAACAGTTCTGGAAATGAGAGCTCTAACCTTAGATGGTCACTGCCACCCCCCTCCAGGATATCCAGCATTGCCTTCTGATCAAATAATCCACTTGATAAGAATAAATAATCAAGCGTTGAGACTGAAGTACCCTGAATTCTTGTTGGTTTTGCTGGCATATCCCCAGGGAGATTACCAATTGACATTTTCAGGTCCCACATCCTTAAAATGTCCACCCATAAGTGACCATTCTCTGTCACCGTCTGCCCTATTTGCTTTGTTTGCTCTTTTGACAGATACATGCATTGGGAGTTCAAATCTCCTCCCAATATTATTTCAGCACCTGTAAATAGCTTTTTCAACTTTTCCAAGGATTGTGCTAAATTGTCCAAAAAAACATTCAAACCTGAGCATGCAAGGTTCCAATATACGTCACATCCGGGTCCTGTTGTTCTCTCTTTAGTGTTGCTTTACATAGTAGCAGCCCTTGTGTTTTACAGTCAATTGGGTGTATGTCACTACAATTAGGACAATTAAGAGCCGTGAGCGTTCCCCCGCTCGGCCGGCCTCTTGCTTTTTGGCATGCTGCTTGTGCTTCCATAAAAAAAACCTCTACTGCAATTTGATTTACCATCCACGTTTCCAGCAACATTATAACATCACCTTCCCCAAAGAGATCGTTTTTCATGGATCTGGATGTAACATTATTCAGACCCCGCGTGGTCCAACAAACATTTTTCAGACCATCATTCTCAAAGACGCTTTTGACCTAACCTAAATTTCTGCAGAACCTCTGTGAGGATGCTCGGGAGCGGAGACAGAGCATTTTCATTTGGTATCACATTTGGGGATACCCTCCTCCTTGCCACCAGCTGCGAGTCCATCCCGGTAGGTTTTTTGCTCCCCTGGTATGACATGTTTTCCATGGTATGACATGTTTTCCAGACCTCCTTCTCCCTGCTGAGTCAGAGTCTCTGGCCTTACATTTGAGACTAATAGATTCAAGTTCTTCAGATTTTCTTTTGCCCCTTCAATGGCCGTAAACACCTCTCTTGAGGCATATCCAACCTCTGCCACCAAAGGATGTTCTATGTCCGGAAATTTCACAAACTCAATATCGTTACTGCTAATGAGATACAAACTCGGTACTGTTTTTAACAGTGATAAGATCGTCCCTCTGTTTAATGATTTTATCTGATTTTTATTTGCAGTTGATGACAGCCAAATAATTGGCATAGCGAATGGCGATTATATTTTTACTTCTCCTTCCATCTGTACCTTTGAAGTCTCTGTCGGGCCATTGTAGATGGATCTGGACTTAATGGCCCCCACACTTCTTTTGATTTCCCTGCTCCATTCCCAATCACCAATCATCCTGTACTTTAGCTACCCCATCTTTATTTCTTCTACAGTAGCCAGTTTCTTTTGTTCTACTTCAACCTTTTTCTGAAATATCGGGGCAATCTTCCGGGTGGTCTTCACTTTTCCACCTGTCTCGACAGTTTGTGTTTTTTTTAGTGTTCCTGCCTTTTTCTTAATTTTTAAGAATATTGGAGCGATTGGTAAACTCTCCTTTTTCTTCACTAGTTCTACAGATGGTGTGGAACCAGCTTTCTCAATTTCTGTTTGACAGCCTGTTGATATCCTTGGTGGATTCGTATCTCCTATCGATATACCCGGCTGACTACAGGTTTTCCTTTTCCCATCATGCTTTTTTTGTTTCTTAGACATTTCTGCATTCCCACAGGGACCCTCCTCGGGGTCTAATTCAATAACCTCCTGTTCTACCCCTGTTTGTGTTGACGGGGTGTTTGTTATTTTCTTCAGGAAGTTGTCTGTTTCTGAGTTATTGGGTTTCTTTCTCTTGATTGTTTCAATTTTTTTTCAGCCTTTTTTGTATTATATCGTCTTTCAGTCTTCTTTGTCTTCTTGCTTCTCTTTTGCTTTCTCTTTTACCTCCATGTGAAGCAGCGGGGTCATAGTCTTCGTCCACCCCATTCATGTGGGTCTAACTCTGAGTTGTTTTTTTTGCCATTGTAGAGGATAGCACCACCTCTTCCTCTAGGAGAGCGTCACCCACATTGGCCAGTCTTCTAAACTCTTCCAATACCGATTCCGACAATGGGGTGTCATCCATCTGGGAATTTTCATAATCTTGCTCCCTTTTACCGGTGGTCAGTCAAAATGTCGAAAATAAAATATAGAATGACATTTATTTTTCGACATTTTGACTTTCTACATTTTGTCTTTCGAAGGGATTGGGTCCTCCGACGTATTCCATATCTATGACAGGTAATGTTCACAGCTGTGCTGCTTCGGAAAATCTTTGCCGTCTGCGTCGATGACGCCGATGCGCCGTCCCCGAGGACCTCCTCCGACGGCCGATGTGATAAGTAGGACGCACGACGCCCATAGCCTCAGTTCCGTTTTTTCCGCAAACGTGTTCGCTTCGTGAATCTCGGTACGCCTCGACTCGTTGGAGTTGCTGTTTTCTTTCTCGGTTCGTTGAACCTGTTCGGTTGGTGTGAAGACCTGTTTGTGACGATGTCTATTTCATCTTCGACCCCGCGTCCGGGCTTCAAGAATTACGGGTACTGTGGGTCCAAGATGTCTGTCAAGGACTCGCACAACGCCTGCCTCTGGTGCCTCGGGGAGGCCCATGATACGGACGACTGTGTCGACTGCCAGTCGCTCACTGCGAAGGCCTTGCGAGAACGCAAGAAGAAACTGTCGGTAGGTAGGGTGTCTAAGCCCCGGAAGTCGCGGTCTGCAGGGCTTTCGACCGATGACTCGAGGGGTGACTCTCCGCGTCGGAAGTCCGGTGGGTCTCCTTCCAGGAGTCGGTCTCGCCACTCCTCCGCCTCTTCTAGGCATTCCAGGAAGCGCCGGCATAGGTCGCCTTCCCGTCCTCTTCCGAGGACTCAGCCCGTCGGCGGGTCGCTTATCCCTCCATGCAAGCGACACCGGAGGAACGGGCTTCCTTCGGGAAAGAGATGCTAGCGATTCTGGAATCGCAGGGCACTGGTCCATCTGCGTCTCCGAGTGGGGTCGGTCGGCACCGGTCAAGAGACACCGCCCGTACGCCTTCGGGCTCGGGTGGTCGGCACGGCTCGCAGGAGAGGTCCTGCTCGGACAAGGGTAGCCGTTCTCGCCATGCCCGTTCCAGGTCCCGGTCCTCGACGCACTCCAGACCGCGTGATCCTGTGCCGTCTTCGAAGAAGACGTCGACGCCTGTGGCGCCGAGGTCGTCAACGGTTTCTCTCGAGGTTCCGTCTTCGAGGGGGTCGTCGACGGCGTCGGTGCCCAGGTTGTCGAGAGGCACGCTCGTAGCTCCGGCTTCGAGGACTGTGTCGACGCCGCAGATGCAGGAGGCGTTGCAGCTGACGTCGATGCCGATTCGCTCGATGTCGACCCCTTTTTTGTCGACGCCGACTCACTTGGCGTCCTCGATGCCTTTCGAGGCAGTGGTGTCGGAGGGGCCCCGTGGCACGGGGTTTGCCCCTAAAAAAGCTATGGCTAAGGCACTGCTTTGGTCCGCAAAGGTCTTCCTCTCCCCGCCTGGAGTACTTTTCAGATGGTGATGAAGGCTCTGATGGCGGCCTGGTTCCGGTTACGGTTCCGGATGACCTTATCTCGGGCCCTAGTCAGTTTGATGACCTGAGGCAGTCACTGCATGATGCCAGTGGACTGGACACCTCGCCGGAGGTGGAGTTTTGTCGGCCGGAGCCTGGCACTCATGCCGATTCGTCATATCGGCGCCTTATGTCTCGGGTTACTGAGTACTTGGGTTGGTCAGCTCCCCCAGAGGAGTTCGTTCAGGATGATCTCACGGACATCCTTGATCTCGGTCCACCCACTGACCCGGTTTTGCCTTTTCATATGGCTTTGCAGAGAAGGGTGGCGGCGGCTTGGACTGCTTCGGAGAGTCTCCCGGCAGTGGGCAAGTCTTTGTCGCGAAAATACCGTCCAGCCAGTAGCGACCCCTGCTACTTGTCTAGGCACCGACCCCCCACCCCTCCGGAGAGTTTGGTGGTGCAGGCGGCTACGGCCCCGGCTAAGCAGGCGTCGTATCCTACCATCCCTCCGGATAGGGATGACAAACGTTTTGACGGCTGGGCGAAGAAAGTGTTTTCTTCTGGGGGTATGGCGCTTCAGGCGGCCAACTCCATATGTGCCTTGTCTCGTTTCACACACACTCTGTGGAACTGTGTTGCATTAGCGGCTGATCATATTCCCAAAGGGGACGAACGGGATGGTTTCCTTGCTATGGTTCAGGATGGCAAGGATGCCATGTGTGAGGCCGTTCAGTCGGGTTTGGACTTGGCGGATTGTGTCAGCCGGTCCATGGCGCCGAGCACTGTAATGCGCAGGTTTGCGTGGTTGAGGAAGTCTGGGTTCGCTCCTGATGTGCAGTCCCGCCTCCTCAACATGCCCTTTGACGGTGAACACCTTTTTGGCAGCAAGGCTGACGAGAGCCTTGAGAGGTTGCAGACCTCCAAAGCTGCAGCAAAGTCGTTGGGCGCTGCAGTTCGCCAACCTCCGCCTTTTCGTCCTAGGGGACAACAATGGAGGGGAGGTGCCTTTCGCTATTACTCGTCCTTCAGTAAAGCGAGCGGAGCTAGCAGTCAAAGAGGCCATCGTAAGAGTGCCAGAGGTGGAAACAAAGGTACTCGAGGTGCCAAGGCCGCTCGGGCAGTTGCCTCTTTGCCCTCAGGCAACGCCGAAGCCGCTACCACTCAGTCATGAGGCCAGGTCCCATGGTTCACCGGTTGGGGGAAGGCTGGCGCAGCATCTTGTAGAGTGGCAAGCCATTACTTCGGATGTGTGGGTTCTGGAGATCATAACCCACGGCTAATGTCTTCCTTTTCGGCAGAGGCCTCACGACAATCCACCAGGGAAGCTCTCTTTGAAGAGTCTGGATCCGCTACTTGCGCAGGAGATTCAAGCCCTGCTGGAGAAAGGCGCCATAGAACTGGTGCCTGTAGCGGAGAGGAACAAGGGATGGTATTCCCCTTATTTTTTTATTTCAAAGAAAGACGGGGGATTGAGACCCATCATGGACTTGCGCGGTTTTGAACAAACTCTTCAGGAAGGACAAGTTCAAGATGGTGACTCTTTCTCAAGTCCTCCAGGCCCTTCAACTTCAGGACTGGTTGGTGTCTCTCGACCTCAAGGAGGTTACTTCCATGTGCCGATCCATCCCAAGCACAAGAAGTACCTGAGGTTCGCGGTTGGCTAATCGCACTTTCAGTTTTGGGTCCTGCCGTTCGGATTGATCTGCGCCCGACGGTTTTCACCAAGCTCATGGTGGTGGTGGCAGCGCATCTCAGGAAAGGGGGATTCCCGTCTACCCCTACCTGGACGATTGGTTGATCAGGGGGAGCTCTCCCGAGCAAGTCCTGGATCATCTGTCCGTCACATGCCACTCCCTTCACAAGCTGGGCTTCTCCCTCAATTTAAAGAAGTCCCATTTGACACCAACGCAGCGGCTCCAGTACATCGGAGCAGTGCTCAACACGTCCCTGGGGCAGTGTTTTCCTCCTCAGGTGAGGGCTCTTCACATTCAGCAGATGGTGCACAAGTTTCAGTTTGCCCAGACTCTCCCAGCGTCCGAGTTCTTGAGACTGCTCGGCCTCATGGCATCCTGCATTCTTCTGGTGCCAGAGGCTCGTCTGCGGATGAGATCTTTGCAGTGGGCACTCAAGCTCCAGTGGTCTCAGTCCTCGGGCAGGCTGTCGGACCCTGTTCAGGTGCCGCCCTCGGTAGCCCGGGACCTTCTGTGGTGGGCCGTCGAGGGCAATCTGATGAAGTGTGCCCCATTTTGGCTGCCCTGGCCGGAGGGGACGATCGTGACGGACGCATCCCTCACGGGATGGGGAGCTCATGCCAACGAGCTGACAGTCAGCAGTCGTTGGTCTCCGTCAGAGTCCAGACTCCATATCAATCTGTTGGAGCTGAGGGCCGTCAGGCTTGCCCTGAAGGCTTTTCTGCCGACTGTGCGCGAGAAGAGTGTCCTGATTCTGACGGACAACACGGTGGCCATACACTATCTCAACAAAAAGGGGGTGGCAGGGTCACTTCCGCTGTGCAGGGAGGCGATGCAACTCGAGTTCTGGGCCATCCAACAGGAAGTTTCGATCTCGGCAGTTCATCTGGCCGGAAACGACAACGAGACGGCGGACACTCTGAGCAGGCAGAGCACAATCTCTCACGAGTGGGAGCTGGCTCAGGAGATTCTCCTGGAGATCTTCGCCCTTTCGGTGACCCCTCAAGTGGATCTCTTCGCCTCCAGTGTCAACCGGAAGTGCGAAAGGTTTTGCTCGCAGGAATTTCCTCCAAAAGGAGCCTTAGGAGACGCATTCGTGGTGGAGTGGTCATTCCCGCTGCTGTACGCGTTTCCTCCAGTCCCCGTCATCCCGCAAGTGTTGCGGAGGTTACGGAGGTTCGGTTCCCGGATGATCCTCATTGCTCCGGCGTGGGCCCGGAGGACGTGGTACCCGGACCTTCTAGACTTGTCCATCTGCCCTCCACGTCGTCTTCCCTACCGAGACGATCTGCTCTCACGGGAGGGGGGTCAGGTTCTCCATCCAGAGGTCAGATCCCTCAATCTTCACTCTTGGCTTCTGAAAGGTTGAGGTATAAGGATTGCAACTTCCCTGAAGACGTGATAGAGGTGTTGCTCTCGGCCAGGCGGCCGGTGTTAGGGAGAATTCTCTGTTTAGGCTGAATTTCCTAACCTAGTGAGTCCCCCAGCAGCTTTGCTGGATTTTTGGGGTTTATTTTTTTCTCCTGCCAAGAGTGAGACTCTTTTACCCTCACTCTTGGACATGATTTGAGTGTGTTTCTTTTAATCTAGATGTGTCTAATGGGCTATGGGGTCTTCTACTCCATAGGGTTTTATGTGTTTTTGTGATGTGTGTTACACAGCACCCTCTGTGCAGTAACACAGGGGTATCATAGTGACCCCCCAGTATAGACTCCATACCCTGGGACTGACTACTGTCTCCCAGGTCATGTAAAGTCACCATTGACTTTACTAGTCTTAAATTTTGAACAGAACCAGTACAAACCATCATATTGTGGACGTACTGGCTGGGGCAATTCGATTGCCCCAGGGTCTGTTAGTCGAGGGGGCACGTCTCCGTCCCCCCTGATCGAGTTTTGGCTGGTGGCAGTGGATACTACTTTTTATATTCAACCGCAAATATTTTCCTATGGGATTTCCCATTGTTTTAGGCTACTATCTTTATTTAATTATTTAAGGTAGCTTCGAACATACCGCCGGTTTATTTAATTAATATTAATTCTCTGGTTGGTATTTTTTGCCAAAACTTGATTCTAAAATGGTGTTTGTGTTCTCTTCTGTGACTCCAACCCAAGTCGAGCCCTTTGTTCCACTTTTTGGCGGGCTTCTCCACAGAAGCCCTCCAAAGTGGTGCCACTATGTCTGGGGTACTTAGGCGGGGTGGAGGGGAATTTAGGCACCCTGGACTGAGTTGCCTAGGTAACTCAAGTCGCACTCCGTCCTGATTGGCCCAAGTGGTGAGCCGGCCGGCTCACCACTTAGCATGTTTGAGTGACAGCTAGGCTGAGTGAATGGGGGGACAGCTAGGCTGAGTGAATGGGGGTTTGCTGCATAAAAGCAGGGCTTTGGGGACTGGAACTTCAGAAGTCGCCACAGGACCTAAGAATCCGACGAGGGAGAAGCTGAGCCGACCTGCCACGACACCACGACCGGTGTATCCCTGTTGGACCGTCTCACCACTTTTCCCAACGACAGAGGAGATCTCCCGCCGGAGAGTCTTCTTCCTTTGACTGGTGGGGATAACCAGTTTCACCGTCTTTTCGCTTTCCCGACGTATCTCGTGGCCGCCTTGCCCGTGCTAAGCACCCCGACAACCGGGATACCACGTTTTACCACGACCGCTAGATAAAGGTACCACCTTTTACCGGAAAACTCTGCGGCTGGTTTCTGCCCTGGTAGTGCAACTACCTGCATCTTTCCTCCACGTCGAGATCTTCTCTTCCCCTGGACGACGCCACAACTTGCAACCACTACCAGGAACAACTGCCACCGCTGGAGGATCCTTCCCACTTAAGGTACCGTGTCCCGCCTGGCTTCCCTTGCAACCGACTGTACGGGGTAGATTTAGCCCCCGGCTTTCGAACCTGGGTTAGCCTGGGACACCCTGGCTAAACTTTTCTAAAGCCTCTCTAAACTCTTTTCTGAACCCTCTGCAAGACTTTCTAAGCCTAGTGTAACTGTGTGATCTTGGGCGCATTTGTGCTCTGCTCTCTCTAAGAGTGGGCCCAGCCGTTGGACTTTGCATCACCAGTGACTTTTGCTCTCTGCCTTGCTAATAGTGTTCCTGAATCGTAGAGTGGTGTAATCCTGCATATTCTGTCTTTTTCCCTCCCTTTTCCACAACCTTAGTAGAGTGCAATCTAGTTAAGCGCTCACCTCTGTATGAAAATAAGTGGTGTCTTACTGTGATTTTCTAATAAGGGGAAAAGGGGTGTGTATATATCATAATAGTAACTGTGTTTAGAATAGTTTACAATATGTGCTGGAGCGTTGCACTGTGTGTTTATAAATAAATAATTATATACTCTGATACCAAAGCTCTGGTCAGTGTTTGCTTGTATTATTGTATCTAAGTGCCTATTGAGTATACTTTGCATACTGCCTAACTCTACTTGAGGGAAGTCTGACTGCTCAGCCACAGCTACCAGGTAAATCTGGGTGGTACAGACTGCTACCAAGTGGGTTTACTGCTAACACCTGTAGTCTTAAATCTTTTGCAGTGGTCCCTAAGGGAACTGCACAGGTTTCTGCCTAACAGCCGGCAACAAAGTCTCTGTACCGTTGCCGTTGGAGAAAGTTCTGCGACTGGTGCAGAGTTCAGAATGTGGATCCTTTTGAATGCGACATTCCCATGGTTTTGTCTTTTTTGCTTTCTTTGGCCCATAAGGGCTTGCAAGTGGGAACATTTAAAGGTTATCTGGCGGCGCTGTCCATATTTAAGCGCTCGTCTGAAGAGTGTTCATATTTTAAGATTCCTTTAATTTCGCAGTTTTTGAAAGGGCTCACTAATGTGTTCCCTCCGTCACCTTTTTTGGTGCCAGGTTGGGATTTGAACCTTGTTCTTAAGTTTCTTATGGGTGCTCCGTTTGAGCCTTTACATTCTTGCCCTTTGAGGCTGTTAACTCTGAAAACTGTGTTTTTAGTTGCGGTTACTTCCGCTCGCAGAGTGAGTGAGTTACAGGCACTTTCAGTTAAGCCACCCTTCACTGTGTTTCACAAGGACAGGGTTGTCCTTACAGTTCGTCCTTCTTTCCTTCTGAAGGTGGTTTCGGAATTTCATTTGAGCCAGAAGGTCGTTCTTCCGGCGTTCTATCCTCCTCCACATCCTGGTAAGGAATAGGAGAGGCTCCATAGGCTTGATCCTAGGAGAGCATTGAGCTTTTATATCTCGCGCATGTCCCGGGTCAGAGTGGACGATCAACTTTTCATTGGTCACGTTGGAAAGCGTTTGGGACAAGCTGTGACGAAACAGACTGTCTCGTTGGATTATTTTGGCTATCTCCGAGTGTTACCGCTTGGCGGGTAAGGACCCTCCGGCTGGCTTGCGGGCCCATTCTACCAGAGGAGTGGCTGCGTCTACTGCCCTGTGATGCAGCCACCTGGGCTTCAGTACGTACTTTTGTACGTCACTATTCCCTCGATTCCATCAGAGGGCAAGATCTGGCCTTTGGCAAGGCTGTTCTCTATTCCGCATTTTGATTGGGCTTGCTAAATTTGTATTCTAAATTCTTTCACACCTCCTTGCTTGGCACTGCTTTGGGAGTCTGTCATAGATATGGAATACGTCGGAGGACCCAATCCCCTCGAAGAACAAGTTACTTTCTTACCTGGTAACGTTCTTTCGATGGGATGGTCCGACGACGTATTCCATATCGCTCCCTCCCTGCCTTCCCCGCTGCAGAATTTCTTTTGCGATTGCAGCTTGCGTTCAGCAAGGCCTTGTGTGTCTGACTGGCAGAAAACTGGTGGCACACGTTCTGAGAAAGAAACTATAACTGTGGCTATGCGCGTCGTACATCCTACTTATCACATCGGGTGACGTCGGCCGTCGGAGGAGGGCCTCGGGGACGGCGCATCGACGTCATCGACGCAGACGCCAAAGATTTTCCCAAGCAGCACAGCTGTGGACATTACCTGTCATAGATATGGAATACATCGTCGGACCATCCCATCGAAAGAACGTTACCAGGTAAGAAAGTAACTTGTTCTTCTACATTATCACTAAAAAAATCCTTTTAGTGATAATGTAGAAGAACAAGTTCTTTGATTCATGGTTTGGAGTTGTAACAAAATGTCCTGTTTTAGCTTGAGATCTGACTTCTCATATTTTTTCAGTGATGCCAGAGATTGTTGTAGGGCTGATAAGTCCAACCCCTTTTTAGTACATTCCACTCTCACTTCCTGCAGTCTCTGCAGGACGTTTGTATTTAGCACGTTATTGTAGCCCACTATTGCCCCATCGAAGCTTGCCATCTCTTTGTCATTTCTAAAAGGGTGCCTGTTTGTAACTGCACTTCTCCCTTTAGTAATTCGATTACTGAGACCAAGGAACTCAGGACATAGTTTAATGCAGAGAGTGTGTTTCCATTTATTTGATTTTCGCAATCTTGTGTTTTCTCAGGTTGGGCATTATTTGCTTCTAAGCAACTTTGCCGATTTTCCACATTTCCTTCATTACCCAGGGGTGTGTACTCGAGAACAATGTCTAGAATAGGCAAAATGTGCTCTTCTGAGGTCAGTTTGCTTATGTTTAGTCACAATATTATGGGGACTATAATATGTAATGCCCCACTATATCTTCTCAGTCTCTTTCTGGGGTTCAAAGGATTGTTTTCCATTGATGTCATCTCTTCATCATTTGCACTTTTCGATCTCCTTTTCCCAAAATGGTCTTCTATTTTCTTTTTGTATTTTCTTGGTTGTAACAGTGAATTCTAGCACTTTTTTCAAGTAATCCCGTCCAAGAAGCTCTTCTTCACTCATCTCTCTTCTTTTTGGAAGTGTAAGGGATACTGCCCCTCTGTGCACTTGAGCTGTAATATTATGTCTGTCTTCAAAAGTATGTTTGTGCTGCCCAACTTGCTTGTCAGTTGCCTCTGAATCGTTGGAAGCTACAGCCACTTCTGATGTAATACAATCCCATTGTGGGGCTCTCCTATCATCGTGACTGAAATTATTCTGTAATTTCATAATAGTTTTTTTATTCAATTGTCCTCAATTAATTGCCCCTTCAACAGAACAGGATTGTCTCTTTCTTATGGTATTCAAGTAGTTGTTAGATTTGTTTTCAATGAGTTTTCTCAGAAAGTTTTCTTTCCCGGGATCGGAGTACTGAGGAAACACTGCCTCCAAGACTAAATGTCACTACGGGCACTAGGACCCAGCCGCTCCAGTGCGCCTTCTGTGGGCGTGGTCAACTCTGTACGCTGAATGCTCCAAACAATGCGGCAGGACCCGTCCACAATCCACCAGTTCCTCCGACGAGCCGGACACTCCACCCGGATGCCTCGCCGGCCGAGATCAAAGGATCTCTGTTCCACAGTCTCTCGACCACAAAGGTAACTCCTTCTTGCGAACCGCGAGTTCCCTATCTATTGCATGTATTATGACGAGTTCGAGCAGCGGCCTTTAAGCAAATCTTCTCCCACTTCTCCCACTGTTTGAGACCTCGTCGATTGTTGACCTCCAAGAGGGCTGAGGACTAACGTTGTTCTTGATGAGTGATGGTTGACAAAAGGACAGTCTAGCAGTATAGCAGTATCTCAAAGTCTCTTACGGACCCAGATAAACTTTACTTTACTTTTTATGGCTTTATTTATTCCAGCCCACGGTAGGTTTGGAACACTTGCCCCTTAGCCCAGACTAATAGATATTGGCGGTAGTACTTTAGTTTTCTTGCTTACCGCTCTGTATGGACATGGGGGCACCATCCTCACCGGCGGACCACAGCAGACCACTTTCACCACTTCATCACTGCGTGCGCTCTGCGCTGGAAGTGAGGTTTTGTCTCTGTATTGCTGTGAGGCTACAACAGGCTCCTCCTTTCCTCAATAGCCACAGAAAAAATCCTCTCAAAAATACCAGGGTAGAGCACAGCAGACCACTTTCATCGCTTCCACCTATATTCGAGAGAGGTTTGAACCCAGAAGAGGGAGACCCAGGGGTAAAGAGGTGTCACCCAAGCATATTCAGAGAAGAACTTTGGAACTTTTGTTGAACTTTTGTTTTGATACTTTGAACCTGTCAGTCCCTCGAAAGCAAGAAAACACAGCTTTCGAAGGTCCTGGTATCAATAAGGAACTTTTTTAGGGATCTGCACCCGGCAGAGGGGGATCCAAGGGTGATAGGCACCACCAAGGTGCAAGCACAAAAGAACCATTTGCTTATTATTTTGAATACGTCAGGCCTACAGTCGCAAGAGACCTTTTGTAGAAAAGAGACTTAGCCAACGAAGGCCCTGATTGCTGAGAGCGGAACTGTTGACTCGTGCTGGGAAACCTCGAGCGTGTGTTGTGCTCTAAAATCCTACCTTGTCCCGGGCTGAAAATGTTGGGAAGGGATCCCCAACAACCCCATCCTGACTATTTGTGAACACTTCTTTCTTTCTTATGAAAGAAACTATACCAAACCTCTTTTTGTATCTAGAGTAAGGATTGGCAATAGTTTTTTTTAGTATAGTCCCTTTTTATTTGACAAAGACACCACTGGGACTGTCTTATTATTGTTTGATGGTCGAAACTTGCTCCCATCTTAGATTTAGGTTTATATTAGGTGTTTTTCCAACCTACCTATACAGTTTAATAAACACCCTTGAACTACGATCACGTGTGTCTGTCATTACTGTTGCCACTATGAGTTCCTTACACGGGCGCAACTGCCCCTGCAGGAAGACTTGTAGTGTGGCGGTCCGGAAACAAGGGTGCCTGTCAGCTTACCAGCACCCTTGTTTCTGGACTGCCACACTTGGAATGAGGCCCTCTGTTTTGATGATTGATAGAATGTACATTTTTGGGACCCTTTCAAAGCAATTAATGATTGGTTCTTGTTTTTATAACTCAAACACAATGTGGAATTATAATCATCAGAAGTAGTTTTATGAAGTCCCTGACCTATACATGTATCATTCCCATGTTTACCATGAGGGTTTTCATAACTGACATTCTGGGTATTTTTGGGAGGGCGTATCTTACTATGACAACACGCCTTTGGGTATTCAGGTAGAGAAACTTCATGCTCAGAACGGATGAATACCACATCTCTCCTAACAGAGTCATCACATTCCCTGTGTGGCCTACTCCTCCCACGTGATCCATCTGGTTAAAACCACCCCCAGGGTTAGGATCGGTTAGCTGCCTTCCCCAGGCCATCTGGGAGGAGACTTTAGGTTACGATTCTTTGAGGACAACAAACACACACCTATATATTTGTATATATAAACAGTTGTGCAATGTCATACTCATGCATATATGCAGAAATGTACTGAAGAATTGGTAATTTTTCCACATAAAGGGCTCTGCCAACCAACGTAGAGGCTCTGCCCATCTGCACAGTCCAGCCATTTCCATATATCCATGCACTGCACACACCCATTAAAAATAAACAGATGTATTATGGAGGACATAAACTGAAAATGTATCACCTCTGCATTGAGCTCTAGTGGAGTGAAAGAATAAAATCTAAACTGCACATGAAATGGCACAGATGTCTCCTGCCATAAGTGTGGGGGCTAGGGTGTCAATCAGATAAGGGCCTGGGTCCATGTCTACTGTTGCTTGGTGAGAACTTTAAGAGCTCAGGAATGCAGCCAATTCCACTTCATAAGGAAAGGGACAGAGAAAATTCTAGGCCACATGTTAAAATGGAGAGAGTCACGTAAGACTTTGAGGAGAAAATGGGTGGACATTGAGCAGTAGAAAGGAATGCAGTGGAAAGGTGCCCTTTAAGTGTAAGCATGAATTGTAAGGGGAAACATCTTAAAATATAATAGGTGTAGCCTTCGGACAGCTTTTCACAAAAATATGAAAATTAAAGGAAACAAAAGGAGAAATACAGTATATGAAAGATTGAGTCTGGCAAAAAGATGAAATGTGAGAGCTCAATAACAGATTGGATGAGACACTTAATATGAATAAAGGCAAACTGTATGGGGGATTGCTGGGGGTGTGGGGGTTAGCTGTTATACGTGTGTGCAGATAGACATGGCTGGGATGGGATTGTTTAATGGTATTGCCAGAGTTAAAGCAAATCAGTGTGCAACTGACCCTCTCAGGGTCCCACCAATATGCAACATCCATGTGCTACAGCTCTGCGGTAAGCTTTTAGTAGTTTGGCATCGCTAGGTAAGAGGTATAAGAGCCCAATTTAGCAGAATAACTTTCTCCAGACAGCCTTTTGGTGCTCAGTCTCACTTTCACAGAATAAAAACAGTTGTGCAATGCCAAACTTTGCCCGTATAAAGTTCTCTCTGGTGTGAGTGGGTCAGAAATGCGAGGCGGACACAAAGGTCAAGTTTTCTCAAGGTTTGCCATTTATTTAAAGCATAAAGGGGGTTGGATAAACACCTAATGTTCCCTAACCTAATAGAGAGGTCCCTGTCTAGAAGACTAAAACTAAAGAAAATGACCTAGTGCCCAAAATATCTCTGCCCCTAACACTAACACACAAAATAAAAATATACAAGGAAAATATGGCTACATTTAGTGCAGCAAAACAATTCTGTAATTCAATCTTAAAATTCCTTGAAAGTAATCCTTGCGGCCATGGTTGGATTCCCTTCCCCTGGATCAATTCAGGATCACTTGGATTACAGTTCTGATTCCACAAAATGTTGTACAAGGTGATAGCAAAGTATTTGTCAACCACTGTGTCTTTCTCTGGGGCACAACACATGTTTCTTCCACAATGTTACGTTGTTTATCCACAACATTGTTCTGTTACCATGTAACACCTTCTTCAATGGAACTACTTCTTGTTGCGATAGCACTTCAATCTTTCTCAATACTTCTTGAAATAAACACATTTGTCAGCATAGCAAAACTCAACTTGTCTTAGCGTTGCCACTGCTTGTCAAACAAATGATAATGTAAATGGATTCTCTTAATTCAACAAAGGTTCTTTCAGCACATCTTATACCACAAAGATATTTTATCAAACCACCATAGTCCACTCGCCTGCCAGGACTAACCACTATAAGCCCTTTCCTGGTATACTCACCTGCGAGAAGAAAGCTCCTACAACTACTTTCAAACTTGATGGCCATATTGACTCCAAGATTCTCCACACCAATCTCTCTTGGAAGGCGGATTAAACAGTAACTGCCTTTTATAGTCTCGTGACTTCTTGTGTTCCTGTTTTCCCTAAACTGGAAACAAATGATAGAAGAATTATTCTGAAAGGGTCTCTCAATATCTTCTAAACAGCCTCTTCCAGTTGAGATCCCAAAAAGGATGAGTTGCACCCTTGTCACCTTGGTATGGTTTCACGGTCACTTGGCTGTTGGCATTATGAGATATGAGCTTTACTAAAAGTATATCTTTGATAAGGGAATGTATGTCTTGGTTGCTTTATTTAGGTGTTCTCACAACTTCTTGGCTTGTGGGAAAGCTGGTTATGAGCTTTTCCCAGTGGTTGTCTTAGTATGGTTTTCTCATAGCCTCTTGACTGTGGGTAGTACTAGATAGACACTTTCCCCACTGTTAAGTCTTTTGACAACCTCTTGGCTGTAGGTACTGCTGGTTAGAGGCCTTCCACACAGGTAGTTCGCCTAAAATCTTGTGACAACATTTTGGCTGTTTATAATGCTGGTCATAAACTTTCCCCTCTTTTAGTTCCTTACATGGGAACTTTCATCTTTGCCACATCACTTTGTTTTCTTTAATCATTTGATATTCAGAACATAGTCTCTGCTTTGATTTATCATTGTTCGGTATTCAAAATTGTTGCATTGTAAGAGCTTTCTTGTTTGGAGCGCCCGGGGGCCAACATTCATATTCGGCCAACTCCCCAGTTCTCTGCAACGGCTCCCTCTTGCTGTCTGGCTTCACAGCGATCTGCTTACTTTCCCGCTTCTGCGAGCCTCCGGAAGATTACGCATCGGTCTTCTGGAGCGACAACAGCTCTATTGTTCTTCCGCGACTTCTCCGGCTTGCCATACTCTGTGCTGAGAACACTTTTCCTCCTCATCTGGGCTTCTTCTTAGTATGCTGATTTGTCTGCTGCATGCACTCTGCAGTTGTGGTTCTGCTCAGTTTCACTCTTTGTGGTGCCTTCAGCTGGTGGGCTTCTTTCGGTGGCGACTCCTGCACCTTGAATGGCTTCAGCATCCTCAGCCACACCTCCCACACAGCCGTCCAGTGCTGCTTGCACTTCGTTCTCTGCTTCACCTTCATCTTGTGTTTTAAATATTCTGCTCAGGAGTTTTGACTCGCAACAACTAAACAACTTGTGAACTTTAGCCATTCTGAGTCCTCATTGTCTCTGAGCTCTTCTTCCTCGTCTCAGTACTGCTAGCATCATGGTGACCCTACATCTGCTAAATATTATGCATACATCCAAACTAAAGCACTGCATCTATGGCTGGTGTTGAGGGGCTTTATTAAAAGACTGGGTGTAAATTCAATAGAGGTACTCATGGATGTATATATCAAAGCAATAGTTTCTTGTATTCTATGCGGTAAGGAGATTAATATTAAACATTATAAGTGTACTGGTCCGGGAACTACGGTACTGGTAAACATGCCGGTATTGTAGTTCCAGGACCGGCAAACTATGAGTTGTGCTCGCGGGTGCCTTTCTGCTCGCCAGGTCGGATCTGGCGGGCAGAAAGGCACCCGTGAGCACAGCATGTCGGATGCACCAGCACCGTTATAAATGGTGCCGGTGCATCCGCCGAATGGGAATGGAGAGCATATATTTTCCCGGTGCCCGAGAATGGGCAATTACCGGGTGCGGCAGGGCCGTAATGACCCGGTAATTGTCCATTCGCGGGCGCCGTAAAAAAAAAAAAAAATTTCACCGGCGCCAGCCATGCCTGTATTACAGGCAAGGCTATCGCCAATGTCATAATGAGGCCCAATGCCAGAAAAGCACGTGGGCTGGCTCGATCAGTTGGAAGTGAAAATGCTTAGGTCACTATTGGATTGCCCGTTGTCAGTTCCAGTGGCCTCTGTGAGTATGAAGCTTGACATTACATATTTAAGAACTACCCGAAAAAATTGACCTATAGTTAACTATTCCTAAAAATTGAAAGAGCCAACACCACTGTGGCTATACCAGACATATATTCATAGTGCAAGGCGGGAGCGTGGCTAGCAGCCGATGGAGTAAGTCAGCTCCCTGTACTGCTCCCGCTTGATCCTCTTATGATCCAACGAAATGACAAGCATACTGTAGCCAATATTGCCTGGGATTGACGGAGAGCGTGTATGAATATCACAGGAGTGCCTGGCTGAGTGGAGATAAGTGAAGGCTATACCGCTGGCAAGCTATGCAGATGGAAATAAGAGGACCGGCCGCAGTGCCAGTAGAAAAGATGCGCGGACACTACTAGGAGAGCAGCAGTGGTGAGGAGGTGACTTTTAGGTCCCGGAACCCTGAGGGACAGCAGGGGACGAAGAAGCGAGTGAAGGGGGAACGAGACCCGTAAGGCGGACCGAGGATCGGAAGCAGAAGGGAAAAAACATTGATGTCCCGACTCGCCCAGCTGGAAGAAAGAGCATAGCAAGAACAATGGGGGAATGCTGAGGGAGAGAGCTGCAGCAGCCGGAGCATGGTGAGAGCTGCGCGCTCTCCCTCCTGAGCTTGGGGTCCACTCCAGAGACTGAGGGAGAGTCAGCTGTACGCCGGCCTGCACGGCCAAGGAAGGGACGGCATGGAGCTGCCGTAGCAGCATTGAGGTACGCAGGGTGCTGTTCGGTATCCGGTACGCCGCTTCCCTTCATCTTGACAACCGGACAAAGACAGTCTGCAGGCAGAACCCCAGAGGCAGACATAGGACCCCACGCTGCCAGGCGGTGCATTCCAAAGGTAGGCTCCTGCTGCATGGGGCCTGCTGCTCCCTGAAACGGAGGCAACGGGCTGCTGGGGAGAGGCAGCTCCAAGAGAACAGTATATATGCACTCGTGCCGTGACATAACGAGAGGGGCCACCTGCCACACAATGTCTGCAGTGGCAAATGAGGAGACCATGAGTTGGCATGGGGCAGAGGCTGTGTGAAGAGCGTGCACACGGACCTGGGCCAAGGGGAGTGACAAGCGAGTGGCCCCAAGCGCATAGGACCTGCAGCGGCCAGGATAAGAGACAGTGGGTAATTTGGGGGCCACCAGCCATGGGAAGAAAGGAGGAAGAAACCTGGCCCACTTGGTGACCAGTGAGGAGCTGCCCCGCCGGAGAGCTCGCACTGAAGCAAAAGAATAAAATAGCAAGACAAAATCCTACCTTTGTTACGGGAAAGAAATTTGATACTAGGGTATTGGCGTAAGTACCGTCTGGTAGGCAACAAAGATGTAATATTGGCACATGTACACTTGGCAAGGATTTGGGTGGCGGCCCCAGGTGGAGGACGCGCGGGGCAAGCAGCCCAAGCGCATGAGGCGCTGAGAGAAGTCACGACGGCCGGTGAGCCAGTGCTCACTCCCCCTCTTCACAGAAGGCAGTGCCAGGTTTCATTCTAACACGGGACTGCCCCTAAGCATTGCTCCCCAAACAGAACATACCCAGGAGCTTTAAGGTACTGACGTCCTTACAGGGAGCAACTGAAGCCCACTGAGCGGGGGTAGGCAGTGTGAATTCCTCCCAAGTCGTAAAAAGCCAAGGCAGGCCAGCCAACGTTGGACAGCTTTGCCAAGCCCAAGCAACAGGTATGGAAGAAGCATGGACTTGGAGCAGGAGAAGGAAGAGTGCACACTGGTGTTGCATAAGCAAGTGATGTTGTCAATAGCAGATCAAAGGGCCTCCTCTGGGGCACAAATCGAAGCGGTGCAACTGGACGTTGGATTATTGTCCCAGGATGTGCAGAGCTTAGCAGAGCGCACCACCATGCTGGAGTCACAGGTGAATGAGAATTACGACACGCTACGGGACACACAAACGGATATTCATGTGCTGCAACAAAAGGTTAGCCTTCTCGAGATCAGAGTGGAAGAAGCAGAGGGACGGGCACGGAGAAATTATATTTGCATAGTAGTCCTTCCTGAGGTAGAAGAAGGCGCAGACCCGACGATGTACATAAAAAACACGCTGCTCCAGTAGATTGTGCCAGGGAACCTTACGCAGGGCTTTACAATAGAGAGAGCACACATAGTGCTAACTAGGAGGCCGCCCCCCGGGGCACCCCTAGACCGATTATTGCTAAAGTCCTGAACTACAAGGACCAGGAACAAATATTGGCTTATTCCAGGCAAGGGGGAGAACTGAACAGAGCCTTTGCAGAACTGGTGGTCTACCCCGATTATACATTTCAAGTGCAGAAGAACAGAGAGCAATTCTGGGCAGTTTAAGATAGACCGAGTACGGCCGGACTGAAATACATGTTGACCTACCCAGCGCGGCTTAAGGTCATATACAAAAATAAGACTTGTTTTTTTTAATCTCCCAGAGGAAGCGCAGGCATGGATGGACAGAGAGAAGAGACGACATCCGTGGAAGGTACAAAGGGAATCCCACTCAACTGGAGGCAAGAGCGAACTAAGTTACTAAGGATGGTACGACCGGCACAACTCAATGCTCCCAGTGAACTGCAATTGAGGGAACATCTGAAGAATTTGGTCCTAGATGCTTGTAACTGGTTTGGTTTTATGTGTTCGCAGGCTTATTAGTAGCCATTGCTTTACAACTACGAGGGAGAGTCTGCGTCCATGGCTACGCCTGCTGCACCCTTCAAGTTTCATAATTTGAGGGCACTTGTTGATGTGCCTATCCCTTGTGCACCCAATGGCAAGGACTATAAATGTACTGAACTGGAATGTTGGAGGGTTGAATGCTTACGTAAAGAGAAATAGAGTGTTCTCAAATCTTAACAGTTGTAAAGTATATATTGCCTTATTACAGGCACACTTCACATTGGATAAACAGGCACTATTAGTGAGTAAATGGAAAGGGCAAGTATTCGGATCCCCGTATTCAGCCTATGCTCGTGGGGTCCTAATATGGATAGCGCCCTCTGTACCCTTCACCCAAGCTAAAACAGACAATGAGGGCCGGATGGTGTTAGTACAAGGCCTTTTAGAACAAGTAGATACTTGCCTGATTAACACGTATGCCCCCAATCACAGCGCCGCCAAGTTTTTTCAGACTCTATACCCACGACTAGGCTCCTATTGGGACAGCAATATGATATGGGGGGAGACTTTAATTGCACCCTAAACCCAACCCTAGATGGGTCGGACACCAAATACACCAAACTGGCTCTGCCTGCCAGAACATTACGGACGCTCCTGGATTCCTTCGATTTGGAAGACGCCTAGAGAGTTCTGCACCCAGACACTAGACATTATTCACACTTCTCTGCTCCACACGCATACAAGAATAGATTATTTATTTTATGGGTAAAGAATTGGTACATCAGGTCACGCATGGACAGTACAAAGGCAGGGTTTTGTCGGACCACGCCACACTGAGCCTACAGTGACAGTATGTTCCCCCCAGGGCCTCAATACCCACGTGGAGACTCAGGAGCGAATCGCTCAAAGATACCCCATTTCGCAATTGCATAGGCGAATGCATTACTGAATATGTCTCGCACAATTAGGGCAGTGTGCCTAAAGCTGGTACTTTGTGGGAGGCATTGAAGGTGGTGGTTAGAGGGGTCGTCATAGCGGGTGCTAGCCGCGGTCAGGCAAATATCAATTAGAGAGCTAGCTACCGAGGAGGAACGACTGAGGATACTAGAGCAGTCTAGAGTGCATCAACCTGAGGGTAAAGAGAAGGCTAGAGATTTAAAAGATAAATGCATGGATTGTTGGGAGAGGCTGGGCAAATACAGCTTTGCTAGATATACAGAGGGGCAGCTCAAAGAAGGTGAAAATCCTGGTCTGTTGCTAGCATGGCTATATAGGAGAGAAGGGTATCAGGGCCACATACACTCTATAGATAAGGGGCAAGGGAACTTATGCTATGCACAAATCTGGATTATTGAGAATTCTATCAACAACTGTACCAGGAGGGTCTCCCAATGTCAACCGCCCACTTGGAGGAGGTGTTAGGTGAGATTGAGCTACCAGAACTGTCCCAGGAGGATTGAGACAACTTAGAGGAGGTACAAAATACAATCCGGGGTTTGCCGACTGTTAGGGACAATTCTCATTTATGGCTAATTTCCCTTAACTAGTGAGTCCCCCAGCAGCTTTGCTGGACTTCTGGAGTTTATTTTTTTCCACTTGGTAAGAGTGAGAGCTTTTCCCCCACTCTTACCTGGGTTTTGCTATGTGTTTCTACCTGTTTTTGTGATTGTGGACTCTGAAGTACACCACTTAAGTAGCCCCCTTCTTTTTGTGTGTCACACAGCACCTTCAGTGCCGTGGCACAGGGTTGTCTTTGAGACTTCCCTCAACTCCATTTCTGAGGCGACTACTGACCTCACAAAAGGGTAAAGTTACCATTAACTTTACTTAGTCTACCACAGATCCAGTACACCCCATCTTCCATGGAGTACTGGAAAGGGTTAACTCGTATCCCTTTGTATCTGTACCTCCTAGAGCATTGTTTCGCTCTTTTAACATTTAGACTTGGCTGGTGGCGGTGGTATCTACCCTAACGTTTCTACCGCGATTATATTAGATAAACGTGGTACTGTTCTTGGCTATTATATTAGCCTCGAACATAAACCCGCTTGACCAAATCGTCTTTTTCTTGGCTCCGGTTGGGTTTATTCGCCATTTCGTTTTGTTAAAGTCCTTCTTGTGTTTTACTTTGCGCGGCAAACTAGGTTCACCTTCTTTGTTCACTGTCTTTTGGCGGGCTTCTGCCCAGAAGCCCTCCTCAAGGCGCCAGGGTGTCTAGGTGGGCTGAATGTGAAGGAGGGGTGTCGTCGCCCCCTGCACAGGGCATCCTAGGAAACCCAAGTTGCACTTTATCATGATTGACTAGGGTAGTTGTCCGGGCTGGACAACCCCCCTGCTGGGTGATTGACAGCCAGGCTGAGTGAACTGGGGTTTTTCGCATAAAAGGCAGGTCTCTTGGGCTAGAAGTCAGAGAGTCGCCACTGGAACTACAAGGAACTGAAGAGAAGCCGAGAGAACAACGGCTGCTGCAACTACCCCGTCCCGGTGAAGCCCTGCTGCAGTCCTGAGCCATCAGCCCTTCAACGGCTCAGAAAAGATCCGGTCCGGAGTCTTCTTCCCTTGAGCTTGGTGGGGATAACGAGCTCATCTTCTACAGCCAGAGGATCCTCTTCTGTGGTCAAAATCGCTGCACACTGCTGTAGTGGTCCGGATAGCCACCTGAAGAGCCTCTCCTGTTTTTAAGGAGGGCACCTTTTATTCCTTGTCGCTGCTGCCGGCTTCATCCCTGTGTGGTGCAGACCCCCTTCAGACGTCCTCCTTCGCAACGAAGCTCCAGGAATCGTGGGTCTGTAGGAAACCAACAGGAACAACTGCCAGGGCACTAGCTGCACCACTGGAACAAGGTACTGTGTTCTGTTGAGGAAACTGGGTGAATCCCTTTTTCTTCATTTCCAAGGCTTGCCCTTGTCTTCCCTCCTTATAACTTTTGCTTCCGAACATTGACAATACCGAAGTACTTTTGGCTACGTTGAATCATGAACTGTCTGACCGTGTGATCTTTGGCAACTGGCCCCGGTGTCTTTCAACCCTTTGACTTTTGACCTCCTGTCCCCGAGTGTTTCTTGATTCTGCCTGCGTAACCAAAATATTGCCTGTGATTTTTGTCTCCAACTCCCTCTAGGTATCTCAGGTGCTAAGTGTGTTTTTGCCCCGGTAGCATTTCATGACACGGATACGCGTTTGTTTAGTAGACCAAACTGTCAAAAAGTGATCGCAATCATATTCACGGTAACGTGTTTTGTTCATAACAACGATTCATTCAAACACAGGGTACTTACCTTGAGACTTACTGTAAAAAGTGAATTGGTTAGTTGTAGTATATTTAACATGTGGTTTTTATTGAAGTTTAATAGAAGTGTTGTTTATAACGAATGGTTTAAAAATAAATGTACTTATATTTTTCTAACTGAAACCTTGAGTCAGTGTTTGCTCGAGTCACAGTAATTGTGGTCCCTTTGTGTAATCTCTGCTACTGCTCATATACTCTTGAGATAAGCCTGGCTGCTCCGCCACTGCTACTCTGACATAGTAGTACAGGCTTGTACAAAAGGTGAAACTTACATTGCCACCTCTAGTCTTAATTGTGTGTAGTGGTCCCTAAGGGCACTGCACAGGATTCTGCCTAACACCGATGGGAGAAACCACAGGGTTTGGATGGATTACCCAGCAAATTATATAAAGAGTACACGCAAGAATGGGCCCCCCATCTGCTTAATACTTTCAATGATTCTTATGATGCAGGAGTTCTTCCACTCAACCTTAGAGAGTCTATTATAATACCTCTCCTCAAACTCCACAAAACCCTGACGGAATGTAGTTCCTACAGGCCCCTACAGGCCCCTGTCAATGCTTAATCAGACTAGCAAGATATTGACGTCCATACTAGAGGCTAGGTATGAAAACTGTGGTAAATAAACTAGTGCAGCCGGATCAGGTGGACTATGTCCCAGGCCGAAGCATGGCCTGGGACTTGAGGCAGCAAAATCATGTGTTGGATAGGACAGGATCCTGGGAAACTCGGTGTGCCATAGCCACATTGGACGCGGTGAAGGCATTTGATTCGGTGCGGTGGGTTGGACTGGCTGTATGCAACTCTGTGTAGATTTGGATTTGGACAGACGTACATCAAATGGGTTCAAATAATATACTCCAGACCGATGGCTAGGGTTAAAACAGGCAAGTATATTTCAGAGGCATGGGAATTGGGGCAGGAAACTAGACAAGGATGCCACCTGTTACCGCAGCTTTACGTCCTTGCTATGGAGCCGATAGCCCAGTACCTCAGGTCGTAGTACAGCGAAGCAGGTGTTGGAATAGATTGGGTCAGACATCCTCGGGAGGATAGTTCAGGGTGCCCACCTTGGAAGCAAGACGACATGGAACAACACAGGTTCAAACCTCGGGTCCGCGCTTAGGAACCTCTGGGTGTTAAGCGTGTTATAAAGAACCTATCATATCATATCCCTATATGCTGATGACACACTATTATATATTCAGAACCCGGAGGATAACCCTAGAGCTGTTGCTGGAGGCCATGGTATGTTTTGCAGAGCTGTCAGTGATTACAGTTAGTATGGATAAATCAGTGTTATTCCTGCCAGCTGGACTCCGGAAAATAGAGCGTGGGTCGTTTCCGGTGCTTGCCCTGCAGTGCACAGTGCGCAAATTTAGGTATTTGGGGGTTAACGTGTACCATGACCCAGCTGACGAACACACCCACAACACACTACACGCCCTGGAAGGTATCAAGAGCTCTGTGAAGTTCTGGACTATATTGCCTCTTTCAATGATGGGGAGGGCGGCTTTGCTGAAGATGGTGGTATTGCCCAGACTGCTAAATTCTTTTGTGAATGTCCAGTGTTACATATCTAGGCCCTTTTTGAAGACATTTGAGGGTATCAGCAGAATCTTTCTGTGGCAAAATGGGAGGAGTAGAATAGCGCTGTCATCATTATATAAGCAGTTTTACAGAAAGACAAGGACTTAGGCTACCCCACCTTGTTGACACCAGCCGTGAAAGGAACCAGCACACTTTAACAGATCACTCTAAGCGGTCTGTATATAAGAGAACACCCAAAGTTCATTTGACATAATTATACATTTTATCCTTGTGGTTTAAAAGTAGCATAAAAGAGATATCATCAAAAAACCTTTTGCTTGCCCATGATTACCGGGTGATTATACATTGTTTAAAGCATCTCAAATACAAAAGTACTTAATACATTTGTTCTTTGCATTCAATTTTTTCAGTGTGAGTTAGTACAACAGGTTACTTAGAGTGTGGTCGGTCGGTTTGACAACACATCTATATAGTCGACACTAATGGTGTTTCTGGCACACAGTTGGTGGCTGGTGTTCTGGTGCCATCTTCAGGACAGTTGTAGTGGACTTTCTAGTGTCACCAATGTTTCCCTGGTATGGGACATCTAAAGGTAAAGAGGTAAGGGTTAGAACGTGGGTGTCTCTACAGGGCCTACGGTCCCTGGGTAAAGTGCTGGATTGTTTGCTACCTGAGCCTTTTCTTTCAGTGTCACTGGGTATTGAAGAAGTTTGAACGGATCCTTCGCTTCAAGCGCCTTCTGTGCACTTTGTCTATTTTGGTCCTTTGTATCTAGGATCTGGTCTGCAGCTTATTAGCTGTTCAGAAAAGATAAGTATCTTGTAAAAATGAGGGAGTATCTGCACTCGCTATTATTGTGCGACTACTGCCCTTACTGGCTATGATGTTGACTAACTACCAAGCATGCTAATTGGCAGTGATCGTGCGACAACCACAATCTAGTTTACTCCCAGTGCTCTGTGTGTCGATGACTTGGTGATTAGGTCTACACAATGCTGTGTCACTGTTATGCTCGAGGAAGCGGGTGCCCAATGGACTGTATGGCATTGTTGATGTGCTCTGATTCGTATTCAAATTAATTATACATCAAGTGCGTGTGGTTGACTACGTGACCGGCATATTTCCTACCTGTGCATGTCAGTAGCTGCAGCTTGCCGTGAAGGTGTCGAGGTCTACAGCTATGCGCATGCGTCTGGGCTATTTAAAGTTGCGTCCTAGGCATGTGCGCGCCCGAATTTGGCTGCGCATACGTGCGTGATCAGTGTACCCATATACTGGGTCGATGCCAGTGCGCACATGTGTGTACGATCAGTGGTATGCGTTGGCTAAGGCTGGGGATTGGTGTCTCGTCCCGTCGTACGGGTGCAAATAAAATGGCCTATCTGAGCTGGATGTGGATGCCGGGGATATATCCCTAAGTAGGCATATCTGATTGTTTACTTATTTCTTTGCATCACGAGGGCTATGGTCTGTGTGCCATGTCTCACCGGGCACTTGCTCCTATGAATCTGCTAGTGATACAACCTCGGTGAAAACAAGTATGGGATGTCTCATCTGACCTCAAAAGACTTTTTTACCACATATTTAGAAAAAAAAACATTTGGAAATTATTTCTGAACAGCATTTTTGAAACAATCATTTCTGAAAAGAGCTCTTTATGCAAAAAAAAAACACTTTTGGGTGACACATTTTTGAAAAACACAGTTGTTGCATTTCAGTCCAAGGTCCTTTCCTAATTAATGGTTGCTTTTTTAGAGGAGAATGTTACTTTTGACATTGAGTAGTACTGCAATCTGTAACAACATGTTAAGATTGTGTATTTCGCATTGGCCAAAGGAGGAACCATGGTTGTCTAAAACATATGAACACTCTGGCCCTCATTACGAGTTCGGCTCCGGGTCCGGGTCCTCAGAGTGAGGAATAACCGGGCCATTCCGAGTTCAGCAAGCCCGGTAATTCCTCCCTCCAAGGTCCCGGACCCGGTCCTTCCCCATTCCCATTTCAGCCCGCATAGGGCTGAATGGGAGAGGGAGCAAACAACGGGCCATTACGAGTTGGCCCGTTGTTTGCTCCCTCTTCCACTCGCGGGACCCGGTAAGCACGCCTGGTTTGGCCAGGCCTTGCTTTCTGGGTCCCGCGAGGGGACCTCTTAATGAGGCGGTACGGGGTAAACGGCGCTGGCACCTTTTACGGCGCAGTTTACCCTGTACCGCCAGGGTCGTAATGAGGCCCTCTGTTTTCAAAAGAACAAATTCCACTCAATGGACACATTTAGGCCGTTTTTCACTGTGTCTAGCCGGTGTATCCATTTTTGCTCTAATTTTCTTAGTGCTAAATCTCTGTCTCCCCCTCTGGCTTTGGCTTCTATAGTTTGTATGACACACCATCTTAGTTCTGTGTGTTTGTTGTTTTTTTTGCAAAATGGGCCACCATTGGTTTATCCCCTACCTTGTTTTTCAGGCGGGACCTGTGCTCGCAAATCCTTTGTCTTACTTCGCGTTTACTTTTTCCTATGTATAACAGAAGCCATGGGATTTTTATCATGCATACGCTCCACTTGGTCAGACAATTTAAAAAAGATCTGTATTTCCATATGGTGCCGTTCAAAGATACCTCTTTCTGGTCTTGTGTGAGGTGGCAGACTGAGCACTTACCGCAGCGGTAGTGTTCTACCACAGGCGGGAGGTGCCATAGTGTTGTTTGGGCTGTTGTTGTGGGTTTTTCTATGGGATACGTGTGTACCTAATGGTCTTTGATGTTTCTACTTCTCTTGAAAGCAAAACGGGGCGTTGTTGGTGCAAAAGAGTCTGTTTGTAGCAAATGCCAATTAGTCAGGATGGTCTTTTTCAGTGCATTGCTGATTGGTGAGAAGGTGGTCACGCAGGTCATCTAGTCTTTGTACTCTGTTCGTGTCTGTTTGGTCAAGCAGTCTGTTCTGCTCCGGTTTCTTGCCGTTTTCTTTGCTTTTCTAATGATTGCTGCTGGGTACCCCCTGTTTCTTAGTCGATTTTCGAGGTCTTTCCCATGGTGATCATACTCTGGTAAAGAGGAGCAATTCCTTCTTATTCTCAGGAACTGCCCGAATGGTACTTTTTCTTTGAGCGCTTGTGTATGGAAACTTCAGAAGTGTGTTTTTATCTGTAGGTTTACGATACAATGTTGTTGTGATTGTTCCGTCCCCGGTTCTGAGGATAATAAGGTCCAAGAAGGCTAGGTTGTTGGTGTCGTGGTGCATTGTGAACTTGATGCAAGGGTCCACGTTGTTGAGCCCTGTGTGAAATTGTTGCAATTCCAAGACGCTGCCCTTCCAAATGCTAAAAATGTCGTCTATGTACCTCACCCATCCCACTAGTTTGTTCTTGTATTGATTGATGTTGCTGTATATAAATCGGTTCTCTAGATTGTCCATATAGAGGTTTGCGATGTCTGGTGCGAAGGTCAATCCCGTACTCGTGCCTCTGATCTGCTGATAGAATTGTCCTTTATATATGAAGTAGTTTTCCGTAAGAGCCAAACGGATACATTCCAGGATGAAATGTGTGGGTGTGGATACATCAGTGCATTGGTCTAAGTACTCTTTGAGCACGTTGATACATTCCATTTGTGGTATGCTGGTGTATAATGCTTTGACATCAAATGTGACAAGTATGTCTTGCTGCGAGGTAGTGATGTTGTTCAGGTGGTGAATCATGGCTGTGGTGTCTTGGATGAAAGATCTCATTTTTCTAACACATGGTCTGAGGAATATATCCGTATATATGGACAGGGGTTCCAAAATGGATCCTATAGCAGAAACTATAGGTCTCCCCGGTGGATTTGTGGTATTTTTATGAATTTTCGGGATGCAGTAAAATGCTGGTATTACTGGGTGCATCTTTGTGAGAAAAGCTTTTTCATCCTTGTCGATCCATCCTTGTGTGCTCGCATAGAGCATAAGGCTTTTTATTTCTTCTGCTAGGCGCGATGTCGGGTTGTTATCTAATTTCTTGTAAAAGTGTATGTCGCTCAGCTGCTTCGTGGTTTCTTCCTCATAAAGTTCTTTGGCCCAGAGGACTATGCCGCCTCCTTTGTCCGCGGGTTTTACTAGAAAAAGGTCATTCATTTCAAGGTTCTTCAGAGCTTTTCTTTCTGAATGGGTTAGGTTGTCTCTATAATGGTTTTTGGTTTTGAATATGTTGTCCACTTCTTTGAGGATTCTGTTCTCAAAGGTTTGTATCTCTGGATATATCATTGACGTGAGGGGCGTGAATGTTGACTTTGGTTTCAAGCCTGTGGTGGTTGGGTCTAGATCTTTGTCTTGTTCTCTTGTAGAGTCTCGGAAGAAATACCGAAGGCGTATCACTCGGAAACATTTCCTGACTTCCACTTCGGTGGTGAAGCGATCTGCTTTGCTTTTCGGGACAAAACTGAGTCCTTTACTCAGGACCTCGGTATCTTCTGGTGTGAGGCAGTATTGGCTTAAATTAAAAATTGGAATCACCAAGTTTGCTGGGGTTGGGGGTCCACTGGCAGGTTTGCATCCCGTGGTAGCCTTGCTGTCTCGGTCTGCCCTGTTTGCCTCGCCCTTGTAAAAATTGTTGTTGTCCTCTTGGTTTTGATGTTGCTGCCCCTCTCGGTGGTGACCCTGACCCACTGCTGTTAGATGAGTTTGAAAAAGACACACATTTTCTTGGTGCTCTTCCACCTGATCTGTTGTTGTTACCACTATTCTGTTGTTGATAAAACCCAGGTACTAGGTAAGGGTATGTTCGCTCCTCTCTGTAGTTTTGTATGTCCTTTTTGAGTTTCCAAATTTTTTTGTCCAGTGTCAACTCTGTTTTGATCTTATCTTCCAGTTGTTTGAGCTCCTCGGTTTGTTGTTTACTTTCTTCTTCCGCTGTTTCTATGATTAGAAGGACCCAGTCTCTGGAGCATTTATTGCCTACTCCGCTGAAGGCACCATATGGAAATACAGAACATTTTCAAATTGTCTGACCAAGTGGAGCGTATGCATGATAAAATGCCCATGCAATCTGTTATACATAGGAAAAAGTGAACGCGAAGTAAGACAAAGGATTTGCGAGCACAGGTCCTGCCTGTAAAACAAGGTAGAGGATAAACCAATGGTGGCCCATTTTGCAAAGAAAACAACATAAACACACAGAACTAAGATGGTGTGTTATACAAACTTTAGAAGCCAAAGCCAGAGTGGGAGACAGAGATTTAGCACTAAAAAAATTAGAGCAAAAATGGATACACCGGTTAGACACTGTGAAAAACGGCCTAAATTTGTCCATTGAGTAGAATTTGTTCTTTTGAAAACAGAGTGTTTATATGTTTTAGACAACCATGGTTCCTCCTTTGGCCAATGTGAAATACACAATCTTAACATGTTGTTACAGATTGCAGTACTACTCAATGTCAAAAGTAACATTCTCCTCTAAAAAAGCAACCATTAATTTGCAAAGGACCTTGGAATGAAATGCAACAACTGTGTTTTTCAAAAATGTGTCGCCCAAAAGTGCTTTTTTTGCATAAAAAGCTCTTTTCACAAATGATTGTTTCAAAAATGGTGTTCAGAAATAATTTCCAAATGTTTTTTTTTCTTCTAAATATGTGGTAAAAAAAGTCTTTCGAGGTCAGATGAGACATCCCATACTTGTTTTCACCGAGGTTGTATCACTAGCAGATTCATAGGAGCAAGTGCCCGGTGAGACAGGGCACAAGGACCATAGCCCTTTTGATGCAAATAAATAAGTAAACAATCAGATATGCCTACTTAGGGATATATCCCCGGCATGCACATGTAATCAAGTACCAGCTCAGATAGGCCATTTTCAGTGTTTTATACGAGGCCACCTTTGCACCCATACGACGGGATGAGACACCAATCCCCAGCCTTAGCCAACGCATATCACTGATCGTACATGCATGTGCGCACTGGCATCCACCCAGTATATGGGAACACTGATCAAGCACACATGCGCAACCAAATTCGGGCGTGCACACGCCTAGGACGCGAGTTTAAATAGCCCAGACGCATGCGCGTAGCTGTAGACTTCGCCACTTCCACGGCAAGCTGCAGCTACTGACATGCACAGGTAAGAAATATGCCGATCAAGAGCGGCTACCCGCCTGTATGGCGTAGCCGTCTCCCGCACTCAATCAGGGAGCACTCTTGGATAATTAGATACGCCTCGCACTACGACGCTGCACCGATGACAGTAGTGGTCACGTAGTCAACCACACGCACTTGATGTATAATTAATTTGATTGCGAATCGGAGCACATCAAAATTGCCATACAGTCCATTGGGCACCCGCTTTCTCGAGCACAACAGTGACACACTATTGTGTAGACCTAATCACCAAGTCATTGACATGCAGAGCACTGGGAGTAAACTAGATTGTGGTTGGCACACGGTCACTGCCAATAAGCATGCTTGGTAGGTCGTCAACATCATAGCCCGTAAGGGCAGTAGTCGCACAATAATAGCGAGTGCAGATACTCCCTCATTTTTACAAGATACTTATCATCTTTTCTAAACAGCTAATCAGCTGCAGACCAGGTCCTAGATACACAGGACCAAAATAGACAAAGTGCACAGAAGGCGCTTGAAGCGAAGGATCCGTTCAAACTTCTTCACTACCAAGTGACACTGAAAGAAAAGGCTCAGGTAGGAAACAATCCAGCACTTTACCCAGTGACCGTAGGCCCTGTAGAGACACCCACGTTCTAACCCTTACCTCTTTACTTTTAGATGTCCCATACCATGGAAACATTGGTGACACTAGGTAATCCACTACAACTGTCCTGAAGACGGCACCAGAACACCAGCCACCAACTGTGTGCCAGAAACACTATTAGTGTCGACTAGATAGATGTGTTGTCAAACCGACCGCCCACACTCTGTCACCTGTTATACTAACTCACACTAAAAAAATTAAATCCAAAGAACAAATGTATTAAGTACTTTTGTATTTGAGATGCTTTAAACAGTGTATAATCACCCGGTAATCACGGGCAAGCAAAAGGTTTTTTGATGATATCTCATTTATGCTACTTTTAAACCGCAAGAATAAAATGTGTAATTATGTCAAATGAACTTTGGGTGTTCTCTTATATACAGACCGCTTGGAGTGATCTGTTAAAGTGTGCTGGTTCCTTTCACGGCCGGTGTCAACAAGGTGGGGTAGCCTAAATCCTTGTCTTTCTGTAAAATGTCGTACCCCCTCATGACTTAGGCCCCCCCTTACCAAAAAAGAGGGTCACACTACCCCTTTACATTGTAAAACATCATTATATAAGCTGCATGATGAGGTTGGTATCAGGGTCCCACACTTTGAACTCTATTATATATCGCTGTGCAACTGCAATTCATGGTAGATTGGCTGGCCGTAGACCCTACTCCGACACATTGATGTTACAATCTACCGTGCAGTATCATTACATAAAGGAGACATTGTGGTACAAGAAACCTCGTAGGGGACGATGGTCACACTTGCTGTCTCTAGAGGTGAAGATTTGGGACAGAGCCCTTTCGTTTCGGTAGTGTCCTCGTCGTCCCATGCAAGAAAGGGAATACGCACAAGGTTGTGGGTAGGTGGCTTGCATATAGCAAACTCACTGAGAAACATTTGATTGTGGATATCCTATCTGATGTAGGTGAGGGTGGGCGTACTATATCACAAATATATGAACTCCTATTGACTAATGGGCCAGCCTCCCCAATGGTGATAAAAGGAAAATTGGAAGATGATTTAGAGGAAACCTCCACTGAAGAACAATGGGTACGGATACTGGGTTACCACAAGAAGGTGTCACGAAATGTAAGACAGCAGCTCATACAGCTTCTAGTGACGCATAGGGCAAATGTGACACCTCAGCAGATATCCACGTTTCCAGGGGCAACAGCACAGGCATGCCCCAGGTGTAATTCGATGGATGCAGGAATGCTCCATATGTTCTGGGCTTGCCCGGTGGTGGGGTGATATTGGAGGGAGGTGGCAAATCCACTCCAAAAAGGGGTGTGGAATTGCATGTGCTTTCCCTGGGTGCATGTTTGCTGGGCTGCTTCTCACACCCCAAAGGACGTAGGATTGCTAGGAAATGGAAATCGTTCAAGGGCCCTGGAGTGGAGGAGTGGTGGAAGGACCTGTATAGGTGGGAGAACGGCAGAAACTGTGGCATGGAAGGGGGCGATGCAGCAGGACTATATGGAAGACTTGGGGGGAATCAGTGAACGGGAGGTGTTACTGCATTCTCTTTTTGAGAGGGCAACCAGGGAAGAAGTAGAGACGGATTGACCTTAGTAATAGACGAGTGGCTCCTAACTGTTGGAATGTAGTGTGTTTGTTTGTTTGTTTATTATTTGTAAGGCGCACCATACCCTGGAGCATCAGGGCGCACAAGACAAGAATATGTTCAACTTCGTTGCAGGTACATCTACATGGTTATAATACAGTAAGCAATAGACAAAAAATGAGAACAGGTACATGTACATGGTTATACTACATAATACAGTATACAATAAAAAATGTAAGGGGCTGGAGCTGGGTCCAAAAGCACCTGATACAGGTATAGGTATACTTAAGAGTCTATGGTAATATACAGTGGAGTAAATACAGTAATATACAGTGGTATATATACAGACAGAAGTATTGTTGCTAGGAACAAGCAGGAGGATCAACAGTGGGGCAGTAGGGTCAAGCCAGTTGGAGTGGTTAGATGTCATTAGATCTCAGCCACTTGGTCAGATTTTGCCTGAATTTCACGAAGGGCAGGGGTTCTCTTATGTCATGTGGTAGTGAGTTCCACAGCTGTGCTGCCTTGACTGGGAAGCTGTGTCCTCCAATAGTGGCACGTTTAAAGCGCGGGACTTGAAGGCAGTTCGTATTGGCCATTCTTGTGGGTCTAGATGAGGTTCTTAAATGTAGCCTGTCCATGAGGTAGGGTGGTGCTTTGTTATTAAGACAGTTGTGAGCAAGGGAGGCGATTTTTAGTTGGATTTTATCCTGAGTGGATAGCCATTTGTATTCTCTTCTTATAGAGGAAATGTGCTCCTTTCTGTTGATCTTGAGAGCTGCTCTCAGGGCGTTATTCTGTAGGACCTGGATTTTGTGGATGGTCTGTTTATTAGCCCCAATGTATAGACCATTACAATAGTCCAGTTTGGACAGTATGAGTGTTCTGGCTAGCGTGATACAGCTGTCTGTGGAGAGGAATTGTTTGCTAGCTCTAATGAGTTTACATGTATATGCCGTAGTTGAAGCTAGGGAGTTGACTTGTTTGACAAAGTTTAAAGTAGCGTCAAGGTAGAAACCTTGTGTGAAGTTTTGTTTGTGTTTTTGAAAATCAATAAAACAAATTAAAAAATCAATGTGCAAGGCACATGCCTTTTTCTGGAGGAACAATACAGCACATTTTTAACTGGCAACTTCAGTACAATACCACCTGGATAACATTGGCTTACTTCTGACTGGGGCAGCCGATATTGGTTACTATCTGCATGAATTAAAACATAAAACACAGGAATTGGACAGAAAAGAAGTACTGGGATTCTTGTGAAAATGCAACGCTATGAAGAATATGTAAAGCAAAGCTTCCCATACCGTAAGCAATGTAGCTATTTGACTAAGGCCTGTCCTTTAAGGTGCTTAATTATATATATACGCCTAAATATCTTGCTTATTATGGATTATATTGGTGCCTGGCAGAACATCCTATGTGATAAAAGTCTATGGGACTCATTATAGGTTTGCCAGTCGGGGAACTACGGTATGCATGCCGGTACCGTAGTTCCGGGACTGGCAAACTATGAGTTGTGTTTGCGGGTGCCTTTTGTGCACACCAGGACGGCATGTCGGATGCACCTGCACCGTTATAAACCAGAATGCCTCGTTAATTACCCATTCATAGGCGTAGGAAAGTTTCGGAAGTTTGGCGGCAGCCTGCCGGTTTTACCAGCAAGGCTACCGCCCAACTTATAATGAGGCCCTATGTGGACTGTGTGCAAAGTCTATAGAATCTAGTAGAAATATACTGACTGCATTTGAAAAGTTAACAAAACTCTATGCTAAAGGTTATGAGCATTTTTGCACTCAGCCTAGAAGTATTGAAACAGATCAGGTTTGGTCCACAATTGGAGCTGCAAACTCTCTTGTGATTTCCGCTGCAGCTATGCACATTTGGGAGATAACACGAACAGGGTAATTCATGGAATAAATGTGTGCCGAAAAGGGGAGCGCAAGCGTGAAAATCACAGACCACATGCGCTAAAGCCGCACACGCAGCCGTTCATCGATTCATGGAATGTGCTCCGCTTCTAAAACCTGGGTAGTGCGCCAAATCCGTGGGTGGCGCACGCGGGCGCACACGTCACTAAACAGTGTGTGCGACGCACACAGGGAAAGCGCACATCGTGTAGCACACACAAGAAAAGTGGGTGGAACACGGGGCGTAACACGCGGAATGGGGAACAACGCGTGAAAATGTGGGCGTTATGGAGGACATACAGGAGATACATGCTCGCAACGCCCACACACGCGCTAACAACACGTATTCATGGAATCGAACAGGGGAAAGCCGTGCGCCAAAAAAGACGCGCTAATCCGGAAACACGTATGCCAGCAGGAAGCAGGCGTAAGCGGCCGCGCAATATAAAAGTGCTCCCAAACAACAAACAAGCTCATACGCTACGATGAATATACCGTTCCTCGCAGCAGTGGTCGTGGGACACCGCAGGAGGAGGAGGATAGCCAGGCCCCGCATTTTCGAACAGGGGAAAGCCGTGCGCCAAAAAAGATGCGCTAATCCGGAAACACGTACGCCAGCAGGAAGCAGGCGTAAGCGGCCCGCGCAGCTTAAAAGTGCGTCCAAACAACAAACAAGCTCATACGCTACGATGAATATACCGTTCCACGCAGCAGTGGTCGTGGGACACCGCAGGAAGAGGAGGATAGCCAGGCCCCGCTTTTTTTTACCCAGGACCAGCCTTTTTGAGATGCCTGATGACCAGGTGTATGGGAGGTACAGGTTTCCACTACAAATAATCCTAGAACTGGTCAGGGAGTGGGAGGATGACCTCACATCATCCACCCTGTGCTCCCAAGCACTGAGCCCCTTGGAAAAGGTGCTCAATGTACTGCACTTCTTGGCTACTGGGTCATTTCAGCAGACAAGTGCCATAGTTGGGGGTGTCTCACAGGCCACGCAGTCACGCTACCTACTCCAGGTGTTGGACATCATGACTGCACGCTCCTCAGTCCGCAGGCACATATACATGCCCAGAACACCTGCAGAAAGGCAGGCTGTCGTCCAGGACTTTTACAGGGTGGCACACTTCCCCAAAGTGCTAGGTGCCATTGATTGCACCCAGGTGGCTCTACGTCCTCCCAGGGCCACTCAGCACATCTATCGAAACCGCAAGCACTGGCATTCCATCAACGTGGAGGTTGTATGTGATGCAAATAGAATGATCACCTCATTATATGCCAACTATCCAGGGTCCAGCCATGATAGTTTCATATTCAGAATGTCACCCCTAAACCGGAACCTGGAAGCTGGGCGGCATGGCGACACATGGCTAATTGGTGAGTATAAATGCCTCTGCACATGCATACATGTCTGACATTGAGAAATGTGAAAACCCCACTAAAGACAACCATTATCACCTCCGCAGGGGACAGTGCCTACCATCTGAGCACCCACATGATGACGCCAATTCGGAACCCCACCACACCATCCAAGGTAAGATACAACACAGCCCATATTGCAACCCGGGGCATAATGGAGCGCACATTCGGAGTGCTCAAGTCACGCATTCGCTCCCTTGACCGCTCTGGTGGGCAGCTGCTATATGCGCCCCCAGTAGTGTGCATATCATAGTGGCAGCATGTGTCCTGCACAACGTTGCAAACCAGCGGGGCGTGCCAGTGGACATGGTGGTGCCCCCACATCCCCAACCACATGCATGGCCGCTGCCCATGGGAGGTGAAAGGGCACGTGGTGAGGCAGCCCGTACCCAGCTTGTGGCAAATTACTTCACCTAAAATCCCACCCCTGCGGAGTGCACACAGGCCTGGCACATACTAGCTGACAATCAATGATGATGACAAAAGGGACAGTCAACTGTCACAACCATACCAGTCTGAGATTGTTCACCTGGAAGTGCTACATTGTGTGCACCCCTAGTTACTTAAAGACACCCAATGCTGTTTCAGTAAAAAGGCACACATTCATGCAGCATGAAGGACTACCCCCTTGCAAAATACTGCATCAAAATAGTGGCATGTCACCCAACCCCTGCCCATCTCAGCTACCCAACACACCATGGCATGGCATGCAATGTGAAAGCAACCAAATGAATGCACAACACATGACACACATGTCACAAAGTGCACTGTCCCAAATGGAAACAGGCCACAGACAATTTCCTCTCAGTAATGAATAAAAAACAACACACATGAACAAATACTTACCAGCAAGACAAAAAAGCAGTACAGGATCAAACAGTGGCAATATATGACAGTAAAAAGTAGTGCAAGTGTCACAACCTGACTAAGGCAGCACATCGACCCCTTCCAACTGCAGAGTTGCTGGTAGGCAAATGTGTCAGTGTACTGCATACAACATGAACTGCATCTGCAAAGGAGACGGGCTTGTTAAGACATGAAGAAGGTATATGTATATAAGGAAGAAGTCATGGATGTAGCACCATATATAAATCCACCATGCAGTGAAGAATTGAACAACAATCCCCACTAGGGATGTATACACAGTTTGGGCTACAGACTGCCCACACAACTTATGGGATCCCAATGTCACTGTGTAAGTTACTGTCACTTGCTCACACCCTTTGCGAGCCCATGGAAAGGGGAAGAAGGAGGGGTGTGTGTGTCAGGAACCCAAGTTTCTAACCCAAATACAGGACAAGCCTGCATGTGCCCACCTGGAATACACAGTGGATGCCTACGGGAGCCACACAATGCAACACACTGTAACATTAAAAAAAAAAGGCCATGTGTGGACCGGGGATGGGGGGCACCCAGGAGGGACGAGGTACAGAGTACACCCCAACACCCACATGCGTGGATGTTGAGAAAAAAAACCCTCCATGGGCTCATGGCCTGCACGGCTACAATGCAGTGGGAGAACTGCCGTCGCTGTCATCACCCTCTGGTGCTACATCAGAAGGTGGGTGTGATATGGGAGGCAGACCATGCAAAGCCCTGCCATGCTCCTCCATGGCAGCAAGCATGCGAGTGTGGAAGGTTTGGTTCTGCAGGATGATGGTACGGAGATCCCCATGCAACATCTCACGGGTAGCGCGCATTTCTGCCTGCATGGCCTTGCGTGATGCCCGGATCTCCTGACGGGTTGCCTGGAGCTCAGCTGAGAGTGTGCGTGTCACCTGCTCCAGCTGCTGTTCTGACCTTGTACTCCGGGACACCTCAAGTTCACCCAGAGTATCTCTGAGGGACCTGTGTTCTAACCTCAAGGGATCCCTGTGGGCCTGTGACTCTGCAGATATGGCTGTGCGCAGAGTCTCCAGTCCAGCCTGTCGGTCCCTGTTGGACGCCAACATGTCCTCCCTGTGTGAGTGGCAAATGGACACTGTTGCCTGCTGCTGGAGCTGTACCTGCCTTTCAGGGGGGAGAATGGAAGTGGCCATCCTATCCACAGTCTGCGCCATCAAGGCCCCCTGTTGTGCTGCTATAGTGTACATGGAGTTCTCCCACACAGTATTGCCTGGTGGCGCACAGCCACCGCGTTGGCAGGCACCACACCTGTTTGAGGCAAGGTGATGTGCACCTTGCTGTGCTGGCACTGCCTGAGGCTGCAGGACTGCATTCCTCCTTTGATCTGCGGGCCCAGAAACAGGATGAAATATTGTGGAGTGTGACCCTGCATCCGTAACCGCCACAGCCGGACTTTCCAACACTGAATGCCCCAGAGAGGGGTCTACCCCCAGTGCAGGTGGGTTGGACAGAACAGCATCTCTGCCAGAAACACTCACCTGCGATGGGACATATGTCTCAATATCCGATTCAGCACCTGATTCATAGAGGTCTCCGGAGGTGTACCCAGAGACACCCGTGGACAGTATGGTCTGCATGAATAATGGGTTTTCACCCACCACCACCCCACGTCCTCCACTAATGCCCGGTTGTGGCTTTGAGTACTGCTGCCTCTGTGCCATCTCCTCCTCCTCAACAGCATCAAGTGCCTCATCACCTGCAAAAACATAAAAGAAAAGTAATTAAAACAGGCATGAGCACCATAGCCCACATACCAAGGCATGACAAGACAGACATCCAGTACATAAAAGACACATGCCACACATGACAATAACTCTGGCATGCATGCACTGGCAATGAGTTGGAAGGGGAGGCAAAAAGCAGACACTGAGGACTCCAAGATGGAAAACAACACATGTGCTGCATACTGGATAGCACTGGCATCACACATTAGCCTGTGAGTGGCATGGACAATCCACATACATGACACATGCCAGCACACAGATGGCACGTACCATAGCCATGGCAGATTTGACAAGGACACCCAGATGGTAGCAAATCAGTACTGTCACCCATCCATGTGAGATGGACGTAATGAAATCGAAAATGAAAAATAGTGTGACAAAACACGCATGTGCCACACGCTGCAACAAAGCCAGTGTTCACTGATGCAGTGATGGCAGGTACATGGATACATCAATGGTTGGTCACTTCAACATTCAAACAGGGCCCCAAAGTGATTGAGTAATTTGCACCTACACATGGCCTGTACACAATCAGCCTGATTGGTGAATTCATTCCCATAATAAGGTAACAAATGCGGGCCATTGTGGGGTGTAATCTATGACTGAAGTATGTTACATTTGGGGCAGTGCGGCACAAAAATGTGTGGTAAAAATTCTAAGGAATTCATCAATCAGGCAGAATGAATAGGAAAACAGTATGAACAATGTTGTGGCAAGATGACAGTTGAAGGGCAAGTGCAGTAATCGGGTGCAAATTGTCAACTGCGGTCAGAAGGGATACTGTGAAACCCAAACCCAAGGCCGGGGAATGGTTTGGAGGGACCACATGGGTGACCCATAGCAGTCATGACTACACAGCCTCACCTGGCACTCAATCAAAACACATCACCCAATCAACATACACATGGATTGCACACACATGCATGGGCACTCACCGGACATTGCTTCAAGATCTGGTAGGTCTCCCACGCCTTGGATCTGATCCTCTGTGATGAAGGCTCCATCGATAGACTCATGTTCAGTGAGTTGTTCCTCCTCTGGTGGAGACCCACCGCCAGTCACCACAGTGGAGGCATGATTGGCAGCCAGCTTGTTCTTTGATCTGCGTTTCAGGTCATTCCACCGATTAGAGCAATCATCAGCTGTGCGCCTCACAAATCTAAGGGAACTAATGTGGTCCGCGATGGTCTGCCATTGGGCCCTACGATGAGCAGGCGTATTCTTGCACCCTGCAGTCACCACCATTTTGCAGCCATTGGCCGACACGTAGCCCACAAGTGCGTTTAGTTCTGCATCATTGAAACTAGGCTTCCTTGATGTGCCGGAGTGGGTAGCCGTGTCTGGGGTCCCAGCCTGTACCGCAAGAGCACCCATCTTCCTCTTGGAAGGTGGTGCGGACCCTGAGTGGCTTACGCCGCTCTGGTTGGTAGGGGCTGGAGCGCAGGTGGACTGGGCACTGGAAGTAGCCAAAGGCACGATGACCAAAGGTCCCACTGCATACATTGGCTGTTGGGTGATGTTGGCAGGACCAACCTCGGTGTGGTGGACTTGGACCAACACTGTCCCGGCTGGGAGACTCTGAGCTGGGGTGGATTGAGCTGCAGCTTCCCTTGCAGCCTCCTCACCCTGGCTACTTGGGGCAGCAGATGACATTGCTGCCCCAGATCCACGTGGTCTGGTGACAGCAACTTTCACCGCCACACGTGACTTTGACTTGGTGATACGGAAGTCAGCCTGGGAGTCATCCTATGCTGGTTCGGTTGACAATATCGGCCGGATTAACAAGGCCTGAGTTTGGATGGTGTCAGCTATATCTCCCCGACCCATTGGGGGGGGGGCATAGGTGTCCCTGATTGGTCCTCCACACACTGGCCTCTTGGGCCACCCTGCACATCCTGGCCACGTCCCCTACCGCGCCCACCTCTTTGAGGTCGGCCACCTTTGCCTCCCTTACTGCTTGGTCGCCTCCCAACCATGGCACTGATGTTGTAGTGCGAATGCAAGGTGCAGTAAACAATTGTCCTGTGCAATTGGGGCGAAAGGGGTAGGGTACTAGTTGAAAGACGGACTCTAGTGCTCTAGCAAGGCTGTCTGTGACCCCTGGGGGAAGATGGCGGGTCACGCAACGCTCAGGCACCCCGAAAACAAAATTTAACATGCACGCGACCCCTGGTAGACCACGTGTGTGGAATAAAGAACCCGCACTACGCTGTGGCACCCAGAAACACAAAAATAAGCGTACGCATGGTACACGCAGGCTACAATGACCTCTGAATGGGTACGCAACACACGGGGGCAACCAAAGTTGAGAAATACGTGCGCGACTCACCGTCTGCCTGGAAAAAGTATGTGAAAAATACGCGCGTTGGCAGCACCCTCACCAAAAGAAGAATTGAACGCTGTCTGAGTATACAAGGAGTACGAACTGGAACTGTTGTGAAGTAATCGCGTGTGAACCGACAAGAAGTACAAGAATTACCCGCTGCTCTCCACAAAAAACACGTACAAGAAAATGGCGTTCTACGCTTACCTTTTAACCCAGCCCATACGTGCGACGTCACTTACGCGCGTACGCACTAAGGGCCTTTCCTCCAATTACATGCAGTGACACCCGGACATGCAGTTTTTGCATGTGCACAATCAACATGCACCCGTGTTTTGGGAAGCGCCCTTGTGTGTCACGTCACAGACGCGCTTACGCGCTAAGGGCCTTTCCTCGAATTACACGCTGACGTGCAGTTATTTCACGTGCCAAATCACTCTGTATCAAGCTGGCCACACAACAACACACGGAAGACCACGCTCCTGCCCGGAAGGCCATTTTCCTGCCCCCAGATCCCCGCGCACGCTCCCACCTGCCATCTACTGCTCCCTGCCTGCCTGCTGGCCACGTGCCCTGCTATTTGGTGTCTGCACGTCAGCTATCTGCAGATTTCCAGTTGCTGTGACCACCCCTGCTGGAACAGAAGACTCCTGACTGGTATTCCATCGCTCCACAGCCCAGCCCCAGGACCCAGTTGCCCACCCACACCTGCCTCTGGGGTTGCCATGTCGGACACAACACCATCTGGCACCACTGGCAACCCCCAGCCAGAGAGGCAGAGGGCTACCAGCTTCAGTGCCAATGAAGGTGGTATCCTGGTGGAGCAAGTCCTGGGGTAGTATGATGCCCTATTTGGAAATTCATGTGCTGACATTGAGGGACGGAAGAGGATCTGGATGGACATTGTGGGTGCCATCAACGTGCAGGGGGTGGCAGCCCGTGACATTCAACACGTCCGGAAGCACTGGGAGGACTTCAGTGTTACGCTCACCTGGACCCCACAGGGGTGTCGATCGGACCCGGACAGCTGCGGTCTCCTTCAACGTGATGCGTAGTGCAGATGACTGTCTGGACTGGCCCGCCTAGTCTTGTCTGCTGGACCCGAAGAAGTATTTTCCTGCAAGTGGAGACAGGGATTAACCACCTGTGGGTTTTAGTGATGGCCTCCCAAATGTTCTCGCTCTCCCCCACTAATCACCTCCGATATCCCCTTAGTAACCTCACCTTATGTTCGTAAAAGATGAGCTCTCCATCCTGCGTGTCTTGCAGGGGCGCGTAGATACCAGTTACTTCACTGGTTTGAAGGCGTTGGGAGAGTTCCGGTAAGTATTGACTCTGAAGTCCCTGGCGGGATTGGTAAGTATCAAGTTCAAAGAGATCAATGTGCCCAATGTTCACTCTTGTCCCCTTCCTTCCTTAAATTACAACTGAGTTTGTGAGAAGAAGGTCTCGTAGCTGCTGCTGGCGTTCAGGTAAAAGTCTGTGTTACCCAACGCTGTCTGGTAACTATTGCATGCGTTAACGTGTTGTTTTTCTCCCTCTTTACAGATGCGGCATATGAAAATGTGGAGAGTTATGGAATAATACCGCCGGTGGTAAGTCTATGGTGGTAAGAGGTTGTATGTGTTGATTCCCTTGGCTCACCTTGTTTTTTCTTGTGTCCCCTAGGTGCCGGATTACGGTGAAGAAATGATGGAGACAGTGCCAGATCAAAAGATGCTGTGAGAACTGGTGAGTATGGCGCCGTGCTGGAGCTGGCGAAGCCACGCGTGCAGGACTGATGTACTTTCCAGGTCCGGAGATGAAATGGTTCCGGAATTAGGTGAGGAATTTGAAATAAGTTTGTTTTCTAACCTTGTCCTTTTCTTCTTCTTTATTCTAGGAGCTCCGGATTCGAGGCGGGCGTGTCAGAAGACTGGATGCTGGCTGCCGGCACGGTGAGCGTCACGCTGCTGGATGCAGAATAACGCGAAGCACGCGCTGCTGTTCGGGTGTGGTGTAAATAGCCTCCAAAGTCGTTCCAGGTAAGAAGTTTCCTAGAGCCACGCCCGAGTAAAAAATAGTCCCTGTAACAAAATAGTCCCATCCAGGCCTCATGTAGGCTTGGACTCTTTTGCAGCATGGTCTGCATCAGGTAAGTAAAGTCTATGAGCCTGGCTCCTATGGCGCCAGGACTGATTTCTATGATGAGCCTGGCGCCTATGGCGCTAGAACTGAACCCAGACAGCCTCTAGCCGGGGCTGCTGAGGTTTAAACAAACAAATGTCTGGATGCCTGCTCCCGGAGCTGAGGGCCTTGGTCCTGATGCCCGGGGGTAGGCATCATAACAGCACTCCCCCCCAAGGTCTCTCCTAAAGTTGTTCTTCCCCCTGGCCCCGGTTTGTCTGGGAAGTTCCGATGGAATATTTTCACCAACCGAGGTGCATGAACGTGGTCGCTAGGCTCCCATGATCTTTCTTGTGGTCCGTAGCCCTTCCAATCGATCAAATAAAAAAGTTTTACTTTAATCATCTTGGAGTCCAGGATATTTTTTACCTCGAATTCAGGTTCTCCAACTATCAAGATGGAGTCAGGTGGTTTGGTTAATCTTGTCCCTGGTTGAACTGGTTTTAGAAGTGAAACATGAAAGGCAGGATGAATTTGCATATTAAAGGGTAATTCCAATTTGACGGCCACCAGGTTGATAATGGCCTTACTGGTGTAAGGTCCCAAATATCTAGGATTAAAAGTCTGAGTTCCCTTCAGAGGTATATGTTTTGTAGCCAGCCAAACTTGATCCCCAATCTGGTATTGTGGAGTTTCACTTCTATGTTGATCAGCATTTTTCTTGTATTTCTCTTTTGCTTGTTTCAAATGTTCTGTGGCTTCCTTAAAGGCTTGGGTAATAGTAGAGTGCAAATGACTAACTGCGGGCATTTCTAAGTGCTGAGGTGACTCGAGTTCTGAGGTTCGAGGGTGATGTCCATATACGGTATAAAAAGGGCTTTGTCCGGTTGCTGAATGTACAGAGTTATTGTATGTGTACTCGGAAATCCATAAAATATCTTTCCAATTGCTTTCGGTCTGGTGTAGCATGCAGCGTAGGTACTGTTCAAGGGTCTGGTTGGTCCTTTCCGTCTGACCATTGGTCTGGGGATGGTGACTTGTTGATAGCCTCATGTCGATTTGTGCCAGTTGACAACATTTCTTCCATAAATGCGAGATAAATTGACTACCTCGGTCAGAAACCAAAACGGAAGGGAATCCGTGTAATCGAACAATGTTTACGAGGAACTCCTTGGCCAGAATCGAAGCAGAAGGTAACCCCTTTAAAGGAATAAAGTGGGCCATCTTGGAAAAAAGAAACTACAATAACTAGGATGGTGTTAAATCCATTACATGGAGGTAGATCTGTAATAAAGTCTAAAGACAAGGTGTGCCATGGTGTAGGTGGAATATCCAAAGGTTGTAAAAGGCCAGCAGGTTTTTTCTTCTGGCTTTTGTTTTGGGCGCAAATGCCACACGACATCACAAATGACTTTACATCTTTTCGCCAAGTGGGCCACCAGAACTGTCTCTTAATTTTCGCTTCAGTTTTTGCGATACTGAGTGCCCTTCCATCAGGGTGTCATGGTAATTGGAGATGACTAGTTCTTGTATTTCCTTGGGTGGTAGAAATAGTCTTCCTTGATAGTAAGGTAGGTCATTGACGACTGAGTAGTCTGGGCCTTTCTTTACCCAGTCCTGCAGGGTTGCTGGATCGAAGAGTTGTTGGATTTTTGAATGAATATCTTCTAGTGTCTGTAGAGTAGTTATGCCAAGAATTCTTTGCTCAGGAATTATTGGCACCGGTTCCGGGTTTGCATATGCTTCTCCCATCCCTATTCGGGATAAGGCATCTGCTTTGCCATTTTTGCAGCCTGGTCGATAAGTGATCACGAAATCGAATTCGGCAAAGAACAATGCCTATCAAAGTTGTCACCATGATTGGGCTTTGGCTGTTTTTAAATACTGCAGGTTCCGGTGATCGGTGATTAAGGTAATAGTATGCCTGGCACCAAGAAGATAGTGCCGCCAAGCCTTAAAGGCAGATTTGATGGCTAATAGCTCTTCATCGGTAACCGCATAGTTTAACTCAGGTGCTGAGAACTTTCTGGACCAAAACGCTACTGGGTGAAGTTGACCGGTTTCAGGATCCTTCTGGGTCAGGACAGCTCCCATGGCTAAACTGGATGCATCAGTTTCTACTATGAATGGAAGCTCAGGGCGTGGATGCTTTAAGACAGGTGCTGATGTGAATTTTGCTTTCAGCTCTTGGAATGCCTTTTCAGCCTCTACGGTCCACAAGAAGCGTTTGTTTTTTCGCAAAAGTGCTGTGATGGGGTGTACAACATGGGAGAAGTCTGGAATGAATCTGCGTAGAAATTAACAAATCCGAGCATGCTTTGAACCCCTTTGACTGAACTGGGTGATGCCCACTAGAGAATTGCGTCCACCTTTCAAGAGTCCATTCGGACTCCTTTTGGAGTCAGGATAAATCCAAGAAATTCAACTTCCGTAGCATGAAAAACACATTTTTCCAATTTTGCATATAACTTGTGCTGGCGTAGTTTCTCAAGGACTGCACGCACGTGCTTAACATGGTCTGATTCTGAGGAGGTGTACACTAAAATATCATCTATGTATACGACGACACAGTTGTCAATGAGTTCACGAAGGACATCGTTCATAAAATACTGGAAGGCTGCTGGTGCATTGCACAACCCGAAGGGCATCACCTGATATTCGAATAATCCGTACTTGGTGCGAAAGGCAGTCTTCCATTCGTCGCCTTTCTCGACATGTACCAGATGATATGCCCCTCAGAGATCTAACTTAGTGTAGATACAAGCATCCTTTACTTGGTCTAGTAATTCGGGGATCAGAGGCAATGGGTATCGGTTTTTTACCGTAATCTGATTTAATGCGTGGTAATCTATGCACGTTCTAAGGTCACCTTCCTTTTTTGGCACGAAGAATAAAGCTGAGGATGCAGGAGACTTGGAAGGACAAATAAAGCCATTAGCAAGGTATTGGTCCAAGTATTGCCGTAGGTGACGATTTTCAGGTTCCGTGAGGGCGTAGATTCTACTGCATGGGGGTTGTGCACCGGGTAGGAGGTCGATTTGTCAATCGTATGATCTGTGAGGAGGTAATGTATTGGCCTGTTCTTTTTGAAAAACATCCTGAAATTCTTGGTATTCCTGAGGTAACTGCACGATTGGGTTAACGACTGTAGCCAGGCCTTTGTTCAAAGTTTTCTCCGGGTAACAGGTGTGTGCACAATCCGGGAAGGTTATTCTCTTATCTTGCCAATCTATACAACGATTATGTGTTTCCAACCATGGCATCCCCAGTATTATCTGGAACTTGATTAGATCAAACACAATAGTCTCTCGATGCCCATCTTGACTCAACAGAGTCATCTCTGTAGTGCAATGAGTTACAGGCCCTGAGGCAATCTCAGTTCCATCAACTGTGGTGATGACATCCGAAGTGGTCTTTTTGCATCCTTGACACCAATTCGTGGTCCACATAGTTTCCTACGACCCCGCTATCTATGTATGCCCTTACTGCGTGCATACGTGATGGCTGCCTGGGATCAAGTAGGACCATTGGGATGATCAGATGCGAGGTCTGAGTGTCCTTCTTTAAGCTCGGCAAGCGGACCTCTTCGCTTGTCGGGCGTGGTCGTTTCCCGAATCAGGCTCTATGTGGCTTTTATCAGCAACTCCTACCACCTTCTTGGGTGGGTTTCTAGGGCAATCCCGTAGAAAATGTCCTGAGGTTCCACAGTACAGACACAACTGCATCTGTCGTCTACTTTCTCTTTCCTTTTGAGTTAAGGGTCCTTTAACCCCCCCCCCCCGCCGATCTGCATAGGTTCAGATGCATCTGTTCCTTTGGGGGCAACATTGGGTTTAACCAATACCCGGTTCTCGAATTTAGCTCGATCAGTCTTTCGGTTCTGAAGTCGGTGGTCTAGCTGGACCACTAAGTCTATAAATTCTGTGCAATCCTGAGGTGGGTTCACAACTTGAGCTAAGACATCTTGAGTTCTCTCCGAAGTCCACGATGAAACAATGTAATTCGTTTTTCCTCCGGCCACCCGGTTTCCACCACCAACCTATTGAAGGTTGCAATATAGGTTAGGATAAAAGTTCGTTGTCCAGGGCTTGACCCTGTGAGCGTCTGGCGAATAGTTTTTCCATGCTCCTTTGAAAACCCTGAAAATCCCGGAGAAGAGAATCATCCTGGTTGACTAATGGAATGGACCAATCCGCTGCGCTGCCACTAAGATATGACAATACAAGGGCTTCTTTGGCTTGGTCATTTGGAAATGCTCCCAGTCTGCATAAAAAGTGCAAGCAGCATTGGGTCATAAACACAGCGAACCTTTTGGGTTCCCCAGCAAAGCGTTCGGGTGGAGCTAACGGAATATTTCCTGGTAAAACCACTTGCACTGGATTGCTTGATGAAACGGGGGTTGGGTTTCCCCCATATCCAGGTAGGGGCGTTTGCCCGGCTTGATTTTGCAGTAGTTGCCTAGCCAGATCATATGTGCGCTCCTTTGAGACAATCAGTTCTCTCCTGAGGGCATTAGTCTCTTGGCGAGCGGCATGTACTTCTGCCCTAAGTTCCCCCAATAATTGGGCCAGTTGGTCGGTTTCTGAGGTTTCCATAACACCCGGGTGGGTATTTGTAGAGAGGCTTCGCGTTCTGTTACGCTCACCTGGACCCCACAGGGGTGTCGATCGGACCCGGACAGCTGCAGTCTCCTTCAACGTGATGCGTAGTGCAGAGATGACTGTCTGGACTGGCCCGCCTAGTCTTGTCTGCTGGACCCGAAGAATTATTTTCCTGCAAGTGGAGACAGGGATTAACCACCTGTGGGTTTTAGTGATGGCCTCCCAACTGTTCTCGCTCTCCCCCACTAATCGCCTCCGATATCCCCTTAGTAACCTCACCTTTTGTTCGTAAAAGATGAGCTCTCCATCCTGCGTGTCTTGCAGGGGCGCGTAGATACCAGTTACTTCACTGGTTTGAAGGCGTTGGGAGAGTTCCGGTAAGTATTGACTCTGAAGTCCCTGGCGGGATTGGTAAGTATCAAGTTCTCAACTGAGTTTGTGAGAAGAAGGTCTCGTAGCTGCTGCTGGCGTTCAGGTAAGAGTCTGTGTTACCCAACGCTGTCCGGTAACTATTGCATGCGTTAACGTGTTGTTTTTCTCCCTCTTTACAGATGCGGCATATGAAAATGTGGAGAGCTATGGAATAATACCGCCAGTGGTAAGTCTGTGGTGGTAAGAGGTTGTATTTGTTGATTCCCTTGGCTCACCTTGTTTTTTCTTGTGTCCCCTATGTGCCGTATTACGGCGAAGAAATTATGCAGACAGTGCCAGATCGAAAGATGCTGTGAGAACTGGTGAGTATGGCACCGTGCTGGAGCTGGCGAAGCAACGCATGCAGGACTGATGTACTTTCCAGGTCCGGAGATGAAATGGTTCCGGAATTAGGTGAGCAATTTGAAATAAGTTTGTTTTCTAACCTTGTCCTTTTCTTCTTCTTTATTCTAGGAGCTCCGGATTCGAGGTGGGCGTGTCAGAAGACTGGATGCTGGCTGCAGGCACGCAGGCGTGGCAAAAGACTGGATGTTGGCTCCAGGCACGGTGAGCGTCACGCTGCTGGATGCAGAATAACGCGAAGCATGTGCTGCTGTTCGGGTGTGGTTTAAATAGCCTCCAAAGTAGTTCCAGATAAGAAGTTCCCTAAAGCCACGACCGAGTAAAAAAATAGTCCCTGTAACAAAATAGTCCCATCCAGGCCTCATGTAGGCTTGGACTCTTTTGCAGCATGGTCTGCATCAGGTAAGTGAAGTCTATGAGCCTGGCGCCTATGGCGCCAGGACTGATTTCTATGATGAGCCTGGCGCCTAAGGTGCCAGGACTGAACCCAGACAGCCCTTAGCCGGGGCTGCTGAAGTTTAAACAAATGTCTGGATGCCTGCTCCCGGAGCTGAGGGCCTTGGTCCTGATGTCCGGGGGTAGGTATCATGACATTCAGGTCCAGGACCCTCAACAAGGCCTGGCGCCTTTCGAAGGCAGCGGATGCTGAGGGGTGCCTGGTCCGCCTTACCAACAACCAGATGAGGGTCCTGGAACGTATACGCCCAGCGCTCCACCTCCAGGTCCTTGAGAGGCAGACCCGTCCGGAGTCGAGCGGTAAGTGTACATGCGTACTGATTGGACGCTGTGCATGTTGAGGTGTGCCAGGAGTGTGCAGGTTGGATATGTCTTTGTAGGCCCATGTATGGATGTGAATGTACAGGGACATGAGCCTGCCGCATGCGAGTCCTGTCATGTGTGAGACACATCAATGGAGTATGTGTTCAAATGCATGTGTGGGTGCACACATGTTTCAATTTCTGTGTATGTACTGTGGCATGGTTGAGGTGTCATACATGGATGCTGGTTCCACCTGCATGTATCTGCACTATGTACATGTGCGTGTGTGTGTATTTGACAAGTGTGCAACTGTGATACACCATGGATGCATGTGACACTGACATGTAGGAGGCTGATTGGCAGATGTGGCATGGATGGCGATGACATCAGTGCGACAGGTGGTGGAGATGTACAGATGCATGTATGTCTGGTGGCGTGTGTGCATGTGTTCTGCACTCCCTGTGTTGCATGTGACGTCAGGCTAACCTTTGGCTGCTCATGCTGTTGTATGTGTATGGATGGTGCTGCCTGCTGCAACATTCCTGTTGATTTGCGCATGTGTGTGATTTGAAATGATATGTGTGTTGGGGAGTGTGATGACATGTGTGAAGTTTGACACTGCCACTCATGTGCAACTGTCATGTGTGTATTAGACCATTGTACAGTGCCCTGATGCCTGTGTTCTATCTCTCCCTGTCGGCAACGTCAAATGATGAAGAGGGCTGAGACGGTGCTGTGGAGCAAAGCAGCAGGGATCGCACTGCCAGCCAGAGACGCAAGGCCGGCTCCTCTCCCAGGTTTTCATCTCGTCGGGGAGTGAGGAGTCTGGTGCCGCGTCCGTGGCCGCAACTGCCGAGGGTAGGCCCAAGAGGCAGAGGTTGGAGGTGGACTCCTCGGCAGCAGAAGGGGCAGCTGAGACCCCACAGGGTCCGATGGGGGAAGATCGCACAGAGTCATCCAGGTTATTGGTGGATTTGGTTGAGGAGGAGGCCGTGGAAGGGACACACACGGGGTCTGGAGGGGGGATTCCACTGATGCTAGTGGTGCAGTCCAGGGGCAGGGACAGGAGGCAGAACAGGCCGCTGCGGAGGTGCCTGTGTGTAATCCTGTCCTTGATCCTGTGACTGCATCATCCCGCACCAGCAGGGATGCCTTCGTCCAGACCCATTTTCAGGGAAGGGATGCACGCACAACAACTGGCCTTCCTCTCCCTGCGGACGTGGCAATCCTTGACCATGTTGAGCCTGTCCTGGCTGGGATGGCGTTGCGTCAACAGGGCATCCGGGATGACCTGCAGGGTTTTCGTGAAGAGACTGCACGTTATCTGGGATGCCTCTTTGACAGCGTCGACCTACTAGGACAGGTCACCAGTGCTGGATTCCTCCGTGTGCTGGACCTTGTACCGACCCCCTCCTCAACTGAACCGCCTATGCGCCAGTCGTCCTCCTTGCCATCTTCCCGCCCAAGTATCACCTGGGCACCCTGTGGAGCTGCCTCTGACCCAGCGGCCAGGCTGGTGGAGGGCACATCCATGCCACAGTCGGGAGTCGGAGGACCAGCAGGGGTGGCCACCCCAACAACTGTACCCCAGCAGGAGGATGACGTGCAGGCATCAAGAGGCAGGGCACATGCACGGCAGCAGCAGGCTCAAGGTGGGAGCGATGATGGCTCGGGGCCATCAACATCAGAGGGGCAGGCATAGCCCGGAGGGCAGAAGGACCCTGGATTGGGAGTGTCTCGTGGCAGCGGTTGGGCCAGCAAATAGATGGGGAGCGGCGGCGGCCGGAAGAGGCACGGCTCACTATGGTCAGGGCGGAGAACTCCATGCGCAGGGCGTTTAGGCGGGCTGAGTGCCTCGAGGCAATTCGCTGGGAGTTGGAGGTGGACATGGCTTTATCCCTGCGAAACCTCAGGGCCATGGAGCAGGCCCGCCTCCAGTACGTAGAACGGGAGTTCGATGATGCCCTGGCCCGGGAAATCAACAAATGAGCCGTAGGACTTGCCCGCCGCCATTGTATATAGTTAATTAGTGTTAGGTTTCCTTTCTGTTTTTCTTTCATTTGGGGCGCTTGGACTATGCCCCACCTTTTTGTATATAGTTGTTTATTAGGTAGGGTTTTTTGTAGGTTTCCTTTGAATAGTTGGGCTAATGGACCCTGGATTTGTAGTTGAAGACTGGATTTCACTTCATTATTTTTTGATTTTAGCATGGATCAATGGATTTGTCTTATTTTTTACCTTTGGATTTGGTTTGAGGGACGGACACTTTGGTCCCATTGTCGTTTGAATTTATTTGGATTCTGCTTTCATACATTTTTTTTTTCTATTATTTTGGACATGCAGCATGTTGTTCATTATTTCCATTATTGTGTGATTTCATTTCATTCCCTTGCTTTTGTGTTTAATACATTTTTGTTTCATACTTCAATGTGTGGTATTCTATCATTGGTTTCATGCATGTCACGATGTGGGTTTTCTCATTCACTTTCACCCATTGTGTGTGTGTGACGGACATGTATTAATGTGCATACTTGCCATTTGGGATGTATAATGTAATGGAGATTTCAATGTGGGGTGGATGTAATACTTGGTTGGGTGTTTGGACTGGGGTGGCGTGGGGTGGCATTTGGTTGGCCATAAGGGCCATGATTGTGGATCGTGATGACGTGTTGGGGGGACATGAGTCTGGCCTGCTGGCAGGTGCCTGTCACTGCTGGGTGGGTGAGTGGGTGGGGGGACATGAATCAGGGCCTGCTGGCAGGTGCCTGTCACTTCTGGGTGGGTGAGGGTGCAGGGGGACATGATTCGGGTCCTGCTGGAAGGTGCCTGTCACTGCTGGGTGGGTGAGTGGGTGGGGGACATGAGTCGGGCCCTGCTGGCAGGTGCCCGTCAATGGTGGGTGGGTGGGGGACATGTGTGAAGTCTCCCAGGTGCATGGTGCCATGCGGCCTGCCTGCAGGGCATGCCCAGGGGTGATAGGCTGCCTGCGGGGCATGGGCAGGGGGGTAGGGACACACCAGGGAGGGACCACACTGCCAAATCGCGTGTGAAACTCTCAGCGCAACCCTCAAAATATACGTACCCCGCTCGCCCAAGGCCTATCGCGTGTAAAACTTCCCGCACACCCCAGAAATACACGTACCCCGCTCGCACAAGGCCTATCGCGTGTGATACTTCCCACGCATCCCCGAAATACACGTACCCCACCCGCCCTAGCCCTATCGCGTGTAAAACTTTCTGTGCATCCCCAAAATACACGTACCCCGCTCGCAGAAGGCCTATCGCGTGTGATACTTCCCGCGCACCCCCGGAATCCACGTACCCCGCTCGCACAAGGCCTTTCGCGTGTGTTACTTCCCACGCACCCCCGAAATACACGTACCCCACTTGCGCAAGCCCTATCGCATGTAAAATTTCCCACGCACCCCTGAAATACACATACCCCGCTCGCCGAAGCCCTATCGCGTGTAAAACTTTCCACGCACCCCAGAAATGCACGTACCCCGCTCGCCCAAGGCCTATCGCGTGTAAAACATCCCGCACACCCCCGAAATACACATACCCTCTCGCACAAGTCCTATCGCGTATAAGTCTTCCTGCGCACCCCGAAATACACGTACCCCACTCGCACAAGGCCTATCGCGTGTAAGACTTCCTGCGCTCCCCCGAAATACACGTACCCCGCTCGTACAAGGCCTATCGCGTGTACAAGTTCCCACGCATCCCCGAAATACACGTTCCCCACTCGCATAAGGCCTGTCACGTGTAAGACTTCCTGCGCACCCCCGAAAATACACGTACCCCGCTCGCACAAGGCCTATCGTGTGTAAGACTTACCGCGAAACCCCGAAATACACGTACCCCGCTCGCACAAGGCCTATCACGTGTGATACTTCCTGCGCACACCCTAAATACACACAGGCACCCCATCCACCATGGCCATGCCCCACAGGCAGCCCACCCACCCTCCCCATGCCCCACAGGCAGCCCATCCACAGGGGGGTGCCTTTTCTGCGCAATTTACCTGGCACGAGCGGGGTACGTGTATTCCGAGAGGTGCACCAGTACATTTTCACGCTTTTTGCTGCTGTGACCCGGGTACGCATATTATTTTCACGCGATTACAGTGTACCGGCCCTGTAAACTGGTGCAGGGTTAGCGCGGCCCCTTGTGCCGCATTGGGGATTTCAGTGCCTTTTCCTTGCGCAAGGGGCGTTCTTGGGGGCCTAACTGCCGCTGCGGGATGTTCTCTGCGCCAGCTCTCAAAATGGCTTTGAAATTCCATGAATGCGCGGTGCGCCATAATGCTGTTTAGCGCACACGGCTGGTGCACGCTCCCTCTCTGCGCTGCTCGCGTGCGTTGCCTCTGTGCTGAAATCTATGAATTACCCCCAAAGTATCTTTTTAACTAATTGGACTGGAACTGAATAGAACTTGATTATCCAGCAGAAATATACAATGTTTATTAATGAATTGGACTTCATTCCTTTAGTGAATGGGCTTTTAAGATTGAATGTATGATAACCCTCAAAGGTAACAAATGAACAGACTGAGAATATTTAGACATTGATGAAATTAGTATATGCATCCTCGTAGTATTGTATATCATGTTTTTCTTTTTCCCTTTTGTTCATTTATATATGTTGTTGTTGGTTTTTGATGTACAGAATAGTATGTTGTTTTAGTAGTATATAATATTTTGTACTGTATGCAAAAGGCTAAACATCTTCAGTCACCAGCATTAAAAAAAATATATATTTATATTTTTAAAACCCTTTTGGGAACTGAAGTCCATGGAAGAACGTGTAACAATAGCCTGTTCCCTGTTACTTTCAGTTAATCTATGCTGCTCTATGAATTGAGAGTTGTTAGAATAAGGTGACGATGTGAGAAGAGTTTTTAATTCCACATTAGCGTGAGGCTTTCTCATTAAGGCAAAATTATATCAATTCACGGTTCTCGCCTTTAATTCTTTAATTCTTGAACCTTTGAGGCACCAACTTGGTTTTGTTTGCCTGACTTTTTATGACAGGTTCTTTGGGCATTGATATTGGAGGGACTGGTACATTGATAGCATGCCATTAGGTATCTGGGAATGAATTCGCTTTCATTAGGTATCTGGGAATGATTTCACTTTCATTCTCAGAAGATGAATACTATGCCTCTACTAGCGGAGTCACCACTTCCCCCTGACAGCCATCTTCTTCCATGTGATTCTTCCTCCTGATACCACCCCTAGGGTTAGGATCAGGTAGCAACTGCCTTTCCCTGGCCACATGGGAGGAGACTTTAGGCTGGGGTTTGGTGATGACTCTCTGTTATGCAGAATTATATGCAGTACCCTTTGGGAACACTACACAGAATTAAGACTACAAGTGACAGTACAATTTCACCTTTGGTACACGCCTGTACTACACAGTTATAGTGCTAGCAGTAGCGGAGCAGCCAGACTTATCTCCAGGGTAAGTGAGCAGTACAAATAGTTACACAAAGGACATCAATTACTATGATTCAGGCAAAAACTGACACAAGGTTTCTAAGTAAAAGAATATATATTTATTTACTTAACAGTTGTGTAACATTTCACTATTCTAAGCAAGATCAAAATCACAATCATAAATAAACCACACCACTTCTCTTAAATTCCAGACAAGTTAAGCTCACAAAAAACGAAGTGGGAGCAAAATGGCACTCCAGCAATTAGGGAGGGAAAGACAAAGTTATTAGAAAGCAGTTGAACAAGAGAGACTACAGTGAGGGGATCAGCTAAAAAAGGCTTAGGGCCAAAGTCACTAGGTAAAAAGTCTTTTGCTGAAGATCACACAGTTCTGGGTAGTTTGCGGTAAAGTTTGTGGAACAGGTTCCGGACGAGGTTGGTTGGTTGAAAAGTTATTTCAAAGAGAAGAGAAGGACATGCCCTTGGATTGGAGAAAGATTTCAAACACTTTCACCACGGCTGGGCGAAACGCACAACCGGATTTGCACAGTACCTTAAAATGGAGAGGGGGCTGTAGCTGAGGCAGACGTTCCTGGTAGTTCCTGCAGGCTCACGGTTCCTGAAGCGACTGTCGGACTGATCAGAAGTAGGAAGACTGGAGGGTCCTGCACTACCCAGGGAAGAAACCAGCAGCAGCGCCAAACAACAAATAAAAGGTGCGCTCCTTAGAACCCAAGCAGGGTCCGACCTTCCTGGCTATCCGGCCCACTGCAGCTCTGTACAGCGAATTCGACCAGAGGGGGGGTTCTGGCTTGTAGTTTGGGCGAACTGGTTGGTCCCACCAGTTCAAGGGAAGAAGTTTCCTGAAGGATCTTCGCTGTCATCGGATGTGGAGATTTGGACCTGCAGCCGGGCTTCACTGGGCGGTTCAGTCGTTGTAGGGGTCCTCTTCTTCCAGTTCCTCATTGGTTCTTTCGTTCCAGTGGCGACTCTGCTCTTCCAGTCCCAGAGACCTGCTTTTTATGCAGTTTTCCCAATGCAATCACACGCAGGGTGGCTGGCCTGGCAAGGCCAGTCCCCTTAGCCAATCAGACAAGAGTGCGACTTGGGTTACCAAGGGAACCTATGGCAGGGGTCCGAAGATCCCTCCCTCACATCCTGCCTACCTAGACTATAAAGCGCCTTAAGGAGGGCGTCTGTGTAGAAGCCCGCGAAAAGACAGCAAACAAAGGAGTCATCCCCGGTTTGGCGCGCAGTGAAAAACATGAGAAAGACTTTAACAAAAAGAAATGGCGACTAAACTAAGCCGAACCAAAATAAAACATATATATTTTTTTTTATTTTAAACTTCAGCCTGATAGACTCAATGTAAACATTGAGACCTCATGCTTTTGTTACAAGGTGTTGTTCATCAATATTCACAAAAATCCATATTCATAAAAAAATAATTATATATATTGCTAGACAATCACAGTTTGTCAAGCCATAGTGAATCTAAAAAGTCAACTACAGCACAACTCAATTTTATGCCGTGACCGGCACTGGCGTAAGTCCCCCAATCTCGATTTCCTTCTGTTTCAGGCATAAATTCACCTACGTGCTGTGTCCGTTGTGCTACGAGCTGCTCGTACTTTGTTAACAGATGTTCGGTTGTTTCTGTATCGCTATTACAAAAGCGACACATATTATCTTTTCCTTCATTAATGTGTCGTCGCCACAGCATCTCTTTTGTTTTGAGCGCGTTTAAGCAGAGTCTCAAAAATTGGGCCCTGTGATGACGAGAGGGGCAGGTTGTCAAATACGTGCTTGGCACATTTCATTTATGGGCGCCAGGTCCGGAGTCTAGAGTAGTCAGCATTTGGTGACGACGGTCGGTGTTCTGAATCCAGCACCAGAGTTCGAACTTCTTTTTTGTTACTTGGGGGCGCATGATCAGGTCATTCAGATTTCGATCGGCAGCAGTTAGAGTTGAGATCATCATCTCCTTCCACTCTTCTAGTAACTTCGATGAACTCTGGCCCGGTTGTGTGCAAAAGATTTCAAAAGCTGGTGTCACTGGAGTCAGACACATCTTGCGCAAAGCCATTAATGATTTCCACAGAACACAGGTATGGAGCGAGTTCAAGGACAGTTTGTATCTTATTTGGACCTTCGAAATGTATGTAGGTAGCCTCAGAACTCGCCGCCAAAAGAGCCCTTCCATCTTCTGCCAAAATAGATGTCAATATTCCATGCGGCTTCTGATCCGAAGGTGATTGCTGGAACAACCTTTAAGGCATAGAAGGTTAGAACTGTAGTAAGGGTAAATTTGCCGTAATTTCTGTTCAGCAGCTTCGCTTGTATGGTAAATTGTGTCATTCTGTTTTCTATGTCGAGTTTCCACTGGTGTTCATTTAGGGACTTGTTAAAGGTGATTCCCAGGTAGCGAATAGAGTTGACGATCCCGAGAGCTTTCCCATCGACTCTCCATGAGAAAGCTTTCTGTTTTTTGGACTCCCGTTCGCCAATTATGGCAACCTTTGTCTTGTCGATGTTCAATGTCAGGTCATTGATGCTTAAATATTCTTGTAAATTCGCTAACTGCCGCTGGAGAGCCATTTGGGTACGGTCCAGGAGCACCGCGTCGTCAGCATAGATTATACAACCGATTTCAATCTGGTTTACTTTGGGAGGAAAGCATCTTACATTTTTTCTGAAATCTGGTAGATCACAAATGAACATTTTAAACAGGTAGGCTGCCCACGGACATCCTTGTTTTACTCCTTTGGTGGTGGGTATTTGGTTTGATAAAGCACCATGATCGTTCAGCCTGATGCGAATGGCAGTTTGAGAATGAAGAGCTTTTATAGGGTCAATTAAATTGCGGGGACATTTCCAGTTATTACATTTTTACCACAATTTGTCTCGATTAATGCTGTCAAAGGTGCCCTTCGGGTCGATGAAGGCCAAGTAGAGATGGGTCTTGGACTTGAGAGTTTTCAGCTTTAGTATGTTTAATAGTAGGAGATTTACTTCCACGCCCACACCTTTGGTGAAGCCAGTTTGTCTGATGTCAAAGATGTGGTTAGACACAGACCATGTTGCTAGTTTGTGGCACAGAAATGAGGCAAAGATTTTTCCTATTGTGTCCAACAGGGCAATCGGGCGATAGTTGGCTGGATCAGCCCGATTGGCCTTTTTATATATTGGCACAATAATCGCTTCACGCCAAGAATCTGGGATCGACGTCGATGCAGACAATTGCAGGAACAGCATTTCAATGAACGTTGCCCACTGTTCGACATTTTCCTTAAGCATCATGTTAGAAATTAGATTGGGACCTGCAGCATGTGATCTTTTTAAGGCTCGTATTGCTAACTCAATGTCCTCTTTGTTAATGCTTAGATCCCATGAAGTGAGACCAGGGTCAGAGTCTGTTGATGTTTCCAGGGATAGATCACTGAAGATGTTTGAGAAGTGTTGTTCCCATTTTCCGGCATCAATTATGTTTGACATCATGGAAGAATGCCGGACATTACCTGTGTTCAGGATTGCCCAGATTTCACGGGAATTCTATGTAATCAATTCCTTCATTAGTACCTCAGCTTGTTCTTGTTCGATGATTGTTTTTTGAGTTTTTAACCAATTACGATATGTTTGACGCCGCTGGCGAATTTTTGTTTGAATCGAGATGTTATTGCTGTTCGCGGATCTAGATTTTTTTATCGCGCGAATATCACGTCTCATGGCCTTTTTTTCTTGCGACAGTGTCACAGAGAATATGTGTTTGTACTTAATACCCAGTTTTGAAAAATGGGATTTAGGGATGACAAAGTCATGTAATAAAGGAGCGTAGTTCACAGACAATGCTATGTCGTGGAGGGATTTTTGGCCTATTTTCTCGATCTTTGGACCGTCAATCCGCAGGCGGTTTCCTCTCGCGTTGACAGAGATTGAGGATTTAAATTGGTTACAATCTGTTTGCCATTCCACGATACAAGATAGACGCAGAAGATTATGATCGCTGGATGGCATCTCAATTACTGTCAAAGTTGTCTCCTCCTCTAGTAAGTTACACGAGACCTAGAAATAGTCAATTATTGAATGTGCCTTTTGATTTGACCAGGTTGGTCGCGACGGCTGATCTCCTGGGACATTTCCATTTGCCATCATGCAATTACGATTTTCAAGACAGAGACTCCAATGATGGCTCCTTGTAGATAGATCGTCAACTGGCAATAGTTTGTAATTTCTGGCGCTGGAATCATAGGTGAACCAGGAACAATTCAAATCACCGGCACATATTATTCTCAGATTTTTGTGAATCAAAAGTGTCTTGTCGATAATTGTTGTGACCGTGTCTATGAAGGTCTTTGTGCTTATTTTGCTTGGATTCCAGTATCCATTAAGGACTAACAAATGTTTTCTCATGGAAGTTCTTGTTTCGGCAGTTTTTAGTAAGGCTCCTTGTACAAATGGATTCGGGTTGAATGAATCCACAAGACTCCACCAAGGATTGATTTTAATCAGCATCAGGAGCCCGGACGATGGACGCTCCATCGGGCTTTTGATAGCCGGATTTAATAAGGAGACAAAGCCGGGTCTAATTAGTGGTCTCTTGGAGACAGATAACGAATACTTTTCCAGTTCAAAATCACACGAGTTGAATAGATGGGTGAATCCATGGGTTTTCCAGGATAAGAATTCCCGTTTGCATTCAGCAGAGATAATTGATGGCTAACGCTGAAATGCAGTAGCGTGTCGATTGACACTTTTTTGCGCCTCGGTGGAAAGAGGCCTTAAGTTGTTTGGAATTGACCATTCTTGACGAAGATCTGCACGTCGTTGTTCGTTGCTTCCTTGGAGACTACTTCTTGGGCTTGATGGTGCCGGGTTAGGCCTGAGGCATAACGGTTCGATTGAGATATCGAACCCAAAGACGAGCAGATCTTCTGCGGCATTCAGAAATGTGTTTCTGACTGAAGCTGAGGTTATGTGTAAAAGAACTTGGTCACAATATTTCTCCGTGGCCTACTCCACGATTCGAATTTCTTCGGATCGAATAGTGCGGAGTGATGGAATACAGGTAAAAAGTTTCATCACGTTGTGGCGATTCAAATTAAGTTCGCAGTCTTCGTGGTGAACATTTTGTAAACGGAGTTTGGAATTTGGGTTTCCAGGTCCAGATTTCACAGCAGCATGGACTCGTGAAATAAACCGAGGTTGGTTTTGTGACTGGAGTCTCGGTTGCTTGGGGTTCAAGAACCCAGATGTTTGCTGTCCTCGTTCAGGAACTTTCGTTCTGTGGTCCAAGTTCCGCCAGGGTTCTGGTTTAGAACTAGACAAGAGTGCCGCACCAGCAACTTTAGGGGTTATGCGGAATTGACCAGTTTGCTGGTCGGTAAGAGAACCATCTGAATATGTTGAGAGATCACAAAGATCGATCTCAGATCTTGATGGGTTGCTCACAAGACTTTCATGGTCTGATTCCAAACGTTGTCCTTTTTTGCAGGCGCCACAGAATTTAAGTGTTTGGGCACCGAGGGTTCTTCCAACATTTTGGGGGGAAGAGGATGGCAATTCAGACCAAGAGATTAAACCTGGTTTAATTGGAGGTATAACATTTCTGATATATTTTCTTTGCTTCGTTTTCTGTTGACGATTTTTTGGTTCTTTCGTGCCTGCCGGGGTGCCGTCGTTGAGAACTTTTTTTGCTGGAAATGTTTGAACCGGCTTAGAGGTGACCACTATTTTTCCAGCATTGGATCTTTCATGGATTCACATGCTTTGAATATTCCCCGTCGTCAGGCTGGGAATCCCCGGTACATTATATAGACCCTTTCCCGTAGGAAAACTTTTTCGACGCTTATGTGTCCTATCCACCTCGTTTTGTATCATGCGTGCCCGTACCGTCAGGACGTCATGATATAAATACAGGCCCCGCCCCCGCGCTCCCTCAGATTTCAACCGTCTTTCAAAGTAGTGGGATCCTCGTGTTTACTACTAGTGAAAACTAGGTTGTTTTTTTTATTTTTTTGTCTGTTTCGCGTAAGCGAAGTTCAAATTCTGGAGAATTATGTCTGGAAAGGCGTTATTTCGCCCATGTGCAACCTGTGGCCTCAAAAAGGTTTATGAAGGAGACGGCCACATGGACTGTATCTACTGTCTCCACCCGCACCACACGGCGGATACATGTGAGATATGCCAGGGTTTCTCCCAAAAAACCCTTAAGGACCGTAAAAGAAGGCTGGTCGACTGGCTTAATGACGGAGCGGGTGCCTACCCGGCTTCGGAAGTTGGCTCCACGGCCTCCAGGAGCAAGTCGGAGCCTCCATCGAAGAAGGTTCGGCCAGCAGAAATTCGCGCTGAGGACAAGCATAAGGGGAAACATGCTGGATCCTCCTCATCACATAAAAAGCATTCCTCCTCCTCATCATCTAAGACGGAGAGGCTAGCGCTGTCTAAATCCTCCTCAGGGGACCGTCCCAGGTCTTCCGTGAGTCGAGAAGCTTCAGCCGGGAAGTCGGCATCGAAATCGACGACGAAGTCTAAGGGCTCGACGACGACGACTTGCTCGTCGACCTCGGTGTCATTGACGATGCCTATTACCGTTCAAGCAGCAGCGGTTGGGATTCCTTCGTCGACGGAGACTCAGTCTATGGCTTGGCTGCCTGAGGTCTATGACCCGATCCCCCCTGAGGTCTTACTGCAGCCAGACACGGCCTGCTCGGCGGAAGGGGAAGGTGACATGGTTCTGCAGCCATCGGATTTAGGCTTACGGCCTTCCACGTCGACGGCGACGAGTGCGAGCGGGGGTATGGTACCTATATCATCCACGTTACTGACCCCCCAGACGGTTTTGTCTCTGGATGTGCTTAATACTCTTCAGAAGCTACTACAGCGGCTGGATACGCAGTTCCCTCAACCTGGGACGTCATCGTCACTTTTGTCTGTACCTTCCGTCGACGAGCAAACTTGTACGGCTCGCTCGTCGACGAAACACCCATCGGCTCCCCAGGCGGTGAAAGATCGTCCTCGAGCTCAGGAGGAGGGTGAGTTGTCGGAGTCCGACTCTATACGTGATGACTCGGGGTCAGACATCTCCCTGTCACCGTCGAGGGACCCGACATGGAATTCGGACGTAGAATTGGAGTCTACGAGGAGCCAGACACAGCCATCTCCCCCTGATGATGTGGGAGCCTTCCATGCAATGATGGGGAAAGCGTGTTCCGAATTCGGCTTGATTCCTGAGGAGCAGAGGAAAGACTGTTTCCTTTTTGACCATATGGGTCAAAGGAGAAAATCGGTATTTGCCATCCCAATCCTTGACCACGTGTGGCAAGAAGGTCTCAAGACGATGCGCCATCCGTTCTCGGAACCAGCCATAAAGGGACGGATCGAGAAAAAGTTTAAAGCTCCGGAGTCCACTCCAAAATGTCTAACATCACAGCCTCTGTCTGACTCGGTGGTGTCGGCGGCAGCGGCTAGGAAGGCCAGGGTCCAGCAAAAATGTTCAACGCCACCGGAAAGCGAGGCTAGGAGGCAGGACGCATTTGGAAAGAAGGTGCTCTCGGTCGGAGCGACGACAGTAAGAGCAGCCAATTCCTTAGCGATCGTGTCACGATATGATAGGGAAATGTGGCACAATCAACCATGGAGTAGTGCTTCGTCGACAAGCGTGGCTCAAATGTACTACTTTCCGTCCTGAAGTACAGTACAAAGTCCTGGACATGCCATGCGAAGGGGAGCACCTGTTTGGCGAAAAGGTTGATGAAGCGCTGAAAGGGATGAAAGAAGACACGGATACTGCTAGGTCCCTCGGCGCCCTTCAAACGGGTAGAAATTTTCGCTCTTTTCGCCCCTTCAGAGGTGCTTCTGGAAACTCCCGCTTTGGAGCCTCGAGGGACCGTGGATTTAACAGGCCCTCGTACTCTTCACAAGGGTTCAGACGAGCGTCCCAGTCGGCACGTGGAAGCAGGGACTATCAAGCCTCCAGGCGGCGAGGCTCAGGTCCGTCGTCAACGAAGAACAAGCAAACCAGCAACCAATGACGGCCTTCGGAACGTCCTGGGGGGTCGAGTCTCTCATCACTTCGACCGATGGAAATGCATCACCAAAGATCGATGGGTCCTAGACACGATTCGCATGGGTCATGCGCTGCAATTCAAAGACAAGCCTCCGCGTCTTCCTCCTTTATTCTCGCCACAGCCCCACCTCCAAATCCTACGACAAGAGGCGGCGCTTATGTTGCGAAAAGGGGCGGTAGAGAGAGTTCCTGTGGCACAGGAAGGCCAAGGAGTTTATTCCAGGTTCTTTGTTGTCAAAAAGCCAAACGGCAAATGGAGGCCCATTCTCGACCTGAGGGTACTCAACAAGTGGCTAAAGAGCCAAAAATTCAAAATGCTAAAACTCCAAGAGGTTATCAGATCGGTGCAACCCATGGACTATCTATCATCACTAGACCTTCAGGATGCTTATTTTCACATCCCAATACGCCCACGACACAGGAGATATTTAAGAATCGTCGTCGGGAGAAAGCATTTTCAGTTCAAGGTCCTCCCGTTCGGGCTCAAGTCCTCCCCCAGGACGTTCACCAAGTGCTTGGCCCCTATAGCGGCCCATTTAAGGAAGGATGGTCATCATGTCTATCCATATCTAGACGACTGGCTAGTCAGAGGGTCATCCAAGGAACAAACACGAGACAGTCTACGAGCCACAATGTCCATCTTACAGGAACTGGGCTTCGCAATAAACTTCAACAAGTCCTCAGTAGAGCCTTCGAGGACCTTGGTCTTTCTAGGAGCAGAGTTTCATACACACACAAGCCTGGTGAAACCATCCAGCGAAAGAATTCAGAAACTTCAAAACAAGGCGTCGGAATGGAGAGGCGGTACCAAGGTCTCTGTGCGCAAGTACATGTCCCTGCTAGGGACCATGTCGTCCTGCATTCCGTTAATAAACAACTGCCGTCTGTTTATGAGGCCTTGCCAGGAATTTCTAGCGGACCGTTGGGCGCAGAGCAGAGGTCGCTGGTCCGACAGACTGGTCGTCGACGAACAACTAGTTCAAGCACTCGGCTGGTGGAAAGTGTCTACTCATCTAGCGAAAGGGATGCCTCTACTGGAACCAGAGTTCCAAAAGACGGTGGTGACGGATGCATCGCTGAGCGGATGGGGAGCTCATCTGGATATGTTACAGGTACAAGGCCAGTGGTCTTTGCAGGAGTCCTCCCTGCATATCAACCTGCTAGAACTGAGAGCAGTGCGATGGGCTCTGAAGTCTTTTCTTCCGCAACTGAGGGACTCGGTGGTGCGTGTCATGACGGACAACACCACTACGATGTTCTACTTGAGGAAACAAGGAGGGACACGTTCCAGGTCCCTATCGACGGAGGCACAGAAAATCTGGCATTGGGCCCTGCAACACAACATGCAAATCTTAGCGTTTCACCTACCAGGAGTGAAAAACGTGGAAGCCGATGCCCTCAGCAGAGAAATGAACGAAGTTCACGAATGGGTGCTGAACGACCAACAACTTCAACAAGTATTCAAGGAATGGGGACACCCTTCCATAGACCTGTTTGCAACGAAGAACAACAAGAAATGCCATCAGTACGCAAGCAGATGGCCTCAGCAGGGCTCACTGGGGGATGCGTTCTCATTCCCATGGACGAACAAATTCCTGTACGCATTCCCTCCTTTTCCCCTTGTCCGGAGGACGTTGCAATGGATCCTCAGGTACCCATGTCGGGTAATTCTGGTGGCCCCATACTGGGCCAGACAGGTGTGGTTTTCAGACCTACTACACTTAGCGGCGGCGGAACTGATGAGATTCCAGAAGACCCCCGACCTTCTGTCTCGACAGGAGGGTGTCGTTTGGCATCACGACCCGGACAGCCTCAAGTTGACGGCCTGGCTCCTGACTTCGCCGAATTTGGTCGGCTAACGATTCCGGAGGACTGTCGACGTATCCTGCAAGCGGCAAGAGCACCTTCCACAAACGCCTCATATGCGTACAAATGGAAAAGGTTCTGTCAATGGTGTGAGGATCAACCAGGTTTGGCCCCGCAATCGATTAGGCCGGAACAGCTCCTTCCATACTTGCTGTTATTAGCTCAAAAGGGCCTGTCGGTGTCGTCAATAAAAGTACACCTAGCAGCCATTTCCAGGTTTACTCGTCGACGGCACTCGGCACCATTGTTCAGCGACCGCCTGATTAAGCACTTCCTTAAAGGCCTCTTTCGGAGTTTCCCTCCAGAGAAGAAATTTCCACCGGAGTGGAGCCTCAATCTGGTCTTAACGTCTCTTATGAAACCTCCGTTTGAGCCAATGTCATCATCGTCTCTAAAGTTTCTGTCGTGGAAATTGGCCTTCCTGGTGGCCATCACTTCAGCCCGACGTATTTCAGAAGTTCAGGCTCTAATGGTGGACCCACCATACTTACGATTTTTCAAGACCAAGGTAGTCCTAGCCACTAACCCACAGTTCATACCAAAAGCTCCTTCGGTGTTTCATAAACACTCTTCTATCGTGTTGCCTACGTTTTTTCCGGAGCCATGCTCGGGAGCGGAGCGCATGCTACACACATTGGATGTAAAAAGGGCTCTCAAGTTTTATCTTCATCGTACGCAACCGTTCAGAGAAACGAGACAGCTGTTTGTGGCCTATGGGTTGGGTGCTAGAGGAAAAGCCATTTCAAAGCAAGGACTATCAAGATGGGTGTCATCTACCATTTCGTACTGCCATTCCAGGGCAGGGAAGCCTCTTCTACGACGGCCAAGAGCTCATTCAACTAGAGCAGCGGCATCGTCGACGGCACTGTGGGCCGGAGTCCCTCTAGGGGACATCTGCATGGCGGCTACCTGGGCGGCTACACACACCTTTACCCGCCATTACTGCCTGTCGCAGCAACATGCCGAAGACACCCGGATGGGACAGGCAGTGCTTCGACACCTATTCCAATAAGGTAAGCCCCAGCTGCGGGGTTGCATCCTGTGGAATTTATGACTGTATGTGGTTCGTTTTCCTATGTTAACTATTACTGATGTATACATGATCATAGGGAACGGCCTTTGTGAAAAAAGTATATGGGTTTGCATGCACGCCTCCTCTTGGGGGTGGTACTGCTATGTAATCTATTCAAAGCATGTGAATCCATGAAAGATCCAATGCTGGAGAAGGGAATAGTTTCTTACCTGTAACTCCATTTCTCCAGCATTGGTATCTTTCATGGATTCACATGCGCCCACCTGCCTCCCCTGAACATGCAAACCGGTTTCCCCACTACTTTGGGGGCCGAAATCTGAGGGAGCGCGGGGGCGGGGCCTGTATTTATATCATGACGTCCTGACGGTACGGGCACGCATGATACAAAACGAGGTGGATAGGACACATAAGCGTCGAAAAAGTTTTCCTACGGGAAAGGGTCTATATAATGTACCGGGGATTCCCAGCCTGACGACGGGGAATATTCAAAGCATGTGAATCCATGAAAGATACCAATGCTGGAGAAATGGAGTTACAGGTAAGAAACTATTCCCTTATTTGGCAGGACCACCAAAGATGCCAAAGGAAACCTTTGGATTCAATGGAATGGCATGTGGAGGTGGGCATTTTAATTGTTCCTTTGATGTGGTGTTTGGAATAACATCTTGAGGTTCTGTGTCCAAATTAATTATTCCGACTTCATCGATTGGACCACCAGTGCCTTTTTCGGTATGCTCGCTCTCAGGCGAAATAATAGGTAAGTGTGGATTGTTTGCGCAATCAAGGGAGGGCATAGAGTCAAGGACAAGGACTGGTGGTTTTAATGGAGGCATTATGTTGGCATCGACGGCTGGCCTTGGGGGATCCTTGACTGGCGCCAAATTTGAATTCATCATTTGTGTTGAATGGCGCATCCACTTTACGGCTTCAAGAAGGCCATCTGATAGGGTATCGTGTTGGCAATGGTGCCGTGCGGCAAGATCACTTAGCCGCTCTTGCCATCACAGAGTCTGTTCAGCCTCCCGAGACAACTGAGATTGTAAAAAATTGGTCACAGCTTCATATTTGTCCATCTTTTCTTTTAGGGTAATAATTACAGAGGTCTGGTCTTTGAAGGCTTCATGAAGTGATACATACATTTTTAGGAAAGGTAACAATGCAGTGGAAGAGGCAGCCAAGACGTTATTGTAAATCTGCATCGCTGCAGCGGACGAGAGACTTGGTTTAGAATTAGCGCCGGATTTTTCAGCAGTGCTTGACTGCGAGTTGTTTACAGAATCAGAGTGAACATCGCTGAAACCAGAGGTGTTGACAGCTGGCAGGACTAGACTGTCACGCAGTGGCTGTGCAGCTTTGGTGCGTGAACTCGCACTCCTAGGTGTGCTGAGAATGTCTTTGTGGATTGTCTGCGCGCGTGATTTCGGTGGAGTTTCTTCAGACCTCCGGGATTTTCACCGTCGACTGAATTCGCACTAGGGCGAAGAAGGGTCAGTTTTGAATTTTGTAAATTACGTAGATTGTCACTTGCGAAGAAAGGCAGGTTGTCCAAACCAGCATCATGTTGGAAAATATTTTGAGTATTCATAACAGAGTTAGTCGGAAGACATAACTGAGGAAACTTTGACATGCACAACCGATCTTGAGGCTCTGTGCAGGGGGACTGGGGTAAAGTGGTGACATTTCGATGTTTCTTTGGTAGCTTTTCAGTTGCCTCACCTTCCAGGGATCGAGAGTTATTCATTTCATGCCCACTACGGCTGAAATCATGAGAATTCATGGTGTCAGTTTCAGTGTCACAGCCAATTACAACTTTATTATTTGGGCACTGGGTTTCACGTGTGTTTTGATCAGGTGTGTACACACTCTTGTTGATACTCGTGTTTTCGTCATCATCTTGAGAGGCTTCCATTAACTCTGCATCGGTGCAGACAAAGGGAGAGAAAAATTCATCAGCTGTTGCTGAAATTGGCAAGTTAAGATCAGTTTGTTTACAGTTGGCTTGTAGAGACAAACCTGATGGGCTTGCAGGTACACGAGGTAAATCAGTCAAGGTTAGTAAGTGACATGGGTGTAGAGTTTTGAAATACATCGAATCGTTGGCAGGCGCGATAATTGGTTCACACTCGGCGGGGACTTCGGCGGGAACTGCAGCCTCTGGTGTATTCAGTTCACCGGCTCTCGCGAGCTGACAAATGATTTCTTCTGGAAGCGATAGGGCCTGATCAGGAGCGATGTCACTGCTACCAGGTAGGGGAGCATTGTTCATCTCACCCCTGTCATCTATTAGATTGGAGGTTGCAAGCATAGATGTTGGGGTGCACAATGGTGGTGTTATGTGGGGCGAGTTGACAGCACACGTTTTCAATGGTTGAATAGGCGGTAGTGCAGAAACTGATGATAGATCAGACGAAGAGTCAGTAGGAAAAGCTAGTTCGATAGGATGTAGAACAGGTTTAGCAGCGCTTACCTTTACAATTTCAGGAAGTGAGTCGGCTTTTAGGGCAGTCCAGGGGTTTTGCATCCGACGTTGTTGGATGGTTTTCCTACGTGTTTGCGGCCCCCCATTTTCTGTTTGTGCAGTCATTGTGGGCAGGTGGCTGCCAGTCGCGGACTGACGCAGACTGACTGCGCACGACTCCGCCCGGCTCACAGCACACAGCCACAGGCCAAAGTCTTTAACTCGTGCCCTTTACTGACGCGGGCTTCACGTTTTGTCGTGTGCCCTACAAGAGAACATGTCCGACTTCAGTGCCGGCTTCCAGCAGGCGAGGCGAGTGTTCAGCTGGGATCAGCTGTCGCTGCGGCGGCAAGTGATTTCTTCTGCCTTGGAGCTCGTATCCTTCAGGTGCGTGGATGCCTTTACGCTCCTCCCAGCTCCTAACAGTCTCCAAACAGTAAATCACGTTGCCCTTGTCTCCACGCCGGGCTTCTCGCCACAAGGGTGAAGTGCAGTTGTTTTTCAATGTGCTTCCTCCACACGTGATTAATCACGTGACACGCCTTCGGCACGAAGCCTCAGGGGAGGAGGAAGTCAATTAAAGGGTCACGGCCCTTTTTTCAGGATTCACTTCACTTCGTTTTTTTAAATCACCAAAAATGCAATTAAATGCAGTGCGCAATGCGCGATGGAGCGGCAAACAGCAGTCACTCTGGGTTCTCATAAAACATATATGGTCAAGCAGTTTTTATGTTTGAGGCTAATATAATAGCCTAAAACATTACCAAGTTATGTTAGATAACCGTGGTAGAAAAGTTAGGGTAGATACCACTGCCACCAGCCAAGTCTTAATGTTAAGGGAGCGAAACAAGGCTCCAAGAGGCACAGACAAAAACGGGTAAGAGTTAACCCTTTCCAATACTCCATGTAAGATGGGGTGTTCTGGAACTGGGGTTTAAAGTGACAATATAAGGTTAATGGCAACTTTACCTGTTTCTGGCCGACAGTAGTCAGACCCAGAAAAATTGAGTCAGTGGGAAGTCTCAAAGACAACCCTGTGTCACAGCACTGAAGGTGCTGTGTAACACACACAAAAAGTGGTGCACATGGAGTAGGTGAGGCTCCAGTGCCCAAGATCATACAGAAAGTAGAAATACACATAGCAAAACACATGTAAGAGTGGGAAAAAAGGCTAACACTCTTACCAGGTGAAAAAAAATAAATCCTAGAAATCCAGCAAAGCTGCTGGGGGACTCTTTAGGTAAGGGAAATCAACCATTTATGAGAATTCTCCCTAACACTCTGCAGGTTTGATCATAGGGGGCAAATGTAGAGGCTCTGTCCAGCTCCACAGTCCAGAAGTTTGCATATATCTACACACTGCATACACCCATTAAAAATAAACAGAGATGGAATCCAAGATGGCGGCCGGTGTAGGAAGACGTGCATAAGCATCTCTCTCCACCGGGCCGCAACAAAACGGAAAAAACTATAAAGATACGTGGTACAATTTTGCATAATTCCTCCACACTGAAGACAAGGGCACCCCTTCTGAGGTCCAAACATAACGCGGCAGCGCCGCACAAAGGGATCGCCCCCAGCAGAAGCTGAACACAGTGATACGCGGCAGCAACTTACAGGCACAAGAGGCGAACACAGCAGGGGTACAGGAACCAGCTGGAAGCAAAGACCAAACAAAAGGATCGGGAGCCGGCGGTAGGCGCAAAGGAAACATCCAGGAGCAGGCCCGGGGTAAGCAGGAATACCCCAGCCAACCCCTCACAAGACCGAACCACGCGGCGAACACCGCGGGGTGAAAGAAATGCCTGGTGAGTGGGGAAGCACCGTGGGAAACGAACCAGTCCTGGAGGGAAGGATTCTTAGGAAGCGCATACAGGCAAGAGATACACTGCCCGGGGCCCAAGGATATCAAGGCAAAGAAGGAGGTGGGGGAGAGAAGCAAAGAGGCCAGGTCTCCCTCCCCCACAACACGCAGGGCACCAAGAGGAGTAGGAGGCAACTGCAAAGTGCTAAGAACTGCAGGACCCCAGGAGGGGGAACCAACCAAGTAAGAAAAATCATAAGATGCAGCACACCCACCCCCATATTGAAGGAGCAGAAGGCCAGAAAGTAACTGGGGAGAACAACAAATAACCTCCCCTGATACCGACAGGAAGGCAGAGAAGGGCAACACGAACAGGGAACACCATAGCACGACACCTCAGCCCGGGCAACGTACGCACAGAAAGGGAATCACTACCAACACAGGAGGGGCACACCAGAAGAGGCCCAAACAGCTCCAACATGTTCAAAACAAGGGCAGAGGCAGTGTCATCAACCCAGCAAAGCTCTCAAGGAAAACAAGAACTAAACATCAAACAATTGTGGCCACAGGAACAGTACAAATCCCGGGAGAGGAGATACTAACCAGCACCAACCCACACAGACATCCAGAGAAGAAGACACGATGGCAAGCAACAAAGACATGCAGAACTGGTTTAGGGAATTCCAAAATCAATTCATGTCCTCCTTTCAGACCCAATACGAAACGCTGAAAGATGAAATTAAACAGTCAGTACAAGAGTTGAGAATACATTTGGTGAAACTGGAAGAAAGAATAGACACTTTGGAAAATGTAGTACAGAACATGGAAGAAGAAACTCCAAAAAACGACGAAACAGTAGACCATCTTGCACGCCTGTCACACAATTTGGAAATCTAACTGAGGACTTAGAAAACCGTTCAAGGCGTTCAAACGTCAGGATAAAAAACCTCTCAGAAACGGTGGAGGACAAAGACTTAAAAGGCACAGTTCAACAACTATTTGCAGATATAATGGCAGCAGCCAAGGAGGAACAGGTCCTAGTGGACAGATTCCATCGAGTAGGACCAAAAAGGACAAGAGAACCAGGTGCACATCAAGAGATGTCCTTGTAACGATGACATCATACAACCAGAAAGGACAAATCCTACGGAAAGCAAGGCTGGCAGGCCAGGTGCGGATCAATGGAGATGAGGTATTTCTTTACCAAGACCTTGCACAAACAACGCTACAAAAAAGGAGAGGGATGGGGCCTGTAGGGAAATTTTTAGCAATGAAACAGAAATGGACATTCCCCTATTGTCTACTATTCACGTGGGAGCGACGGAACCACAGGATTACGAATTGCGAGGAAGGAGAACAAATCTTAAACCTGCAAAGAGAAGATGGAGAGAGCACAGAGGAAAGACGGGAGTGGAGAGCGAAGTCGCAGGAAACAGTGGAGATGATAAACAGTGTCAAGGAAGGGAAGAAGTGGAACCAAAACCTTAGAACATGAGAACATTGGAAGGGAAATAGAAAAGGATGGAGGCGAAATGGACAGAAGGAATACCCTGAAGGAAGGGTAAGACAATAACACAAACTTCAAGTGAACGGCCAGAGGGGATGGAGGAGGGGGGGCTCACCTTGAAACCTTTAGTGGGGTTTAGTACTCACCACAACGCAATCTCTGGGAAGTTACGAGGGCTAGGCGCTCATAGGAACCTGGACCTTCCTCAGGGAATGGGAAGCGGGGGAGGGAGGGAGTTCAAGTTGGGAGTTACTGTTGACAAGTTGGGGGTTCGGACAAGAGAAGGGAGAGACTCAGTGGTGGAAATGAAACAAACCGTAGAAGGATGAACAGGGAGCGGAGGGGACTAATTAAAACCAGATGAAGGATTCTTAAAATATTAACCTACAATGTGAGGGGATTAAATATCACGGTCTAAAGGAAAAAAATAGAACAATACCGCCGGGGAGAAAAACTCGATATATTCATGTGCCAAGAAACACATATCAGACAACAAGACAAATGGAAATATAGAATTAGGAGATACACGCAAATCTACCACGCTAATGCCGGAGAGAAGAAAGTTGGGGTGCTGATCGCACTACACGACAGGCTGGGTGCACAGGTCAAGAACTCAGTAGCTTGGAGGGAACATATGTGTTCCTAAACGTATTCATAGGGGGCCAAATGATAACGCTGGCATCTGTATACGCACCAAACCTGGACGGCTTTCTAAGGAAAGTACTATCAGATCTAGAAACCTTTGCAAAGGGGGAACATCATAGTAGCAGGAGACCTCAACATAGCGTGTGTTCCAGGTCAGGATAGGATCAGAAATATTGGACAAGGAATACAAGCTCCCTCCAAAGCATTAAAACGAAAGATGGCCACAATGGCCGTACATGACATCTGGAGGGTAATCAAAGGGCAGGAACAGGGATTCACCCATGATTCACATGTACACTCAACCATGTCAGAGATGGACTACTCCTGGGCATCTACAGGACTACTCAGGAAAGTGAAGGAAATAGAGATAGTATCTATAACCATGTCAGATTACGCCCCACTGTGGATAAGTATGGAAATGGGAAATACAAAAGGGGGACTCTGGAAGTGGAAATTTCCCTCGGATCTACTATACGATCCGGTACAGAGCCAATTGATAACGGATTGAGCAGTATTTCACATAAAACGAATCAGAGGAGGTACCCCGGGAAATAATATGGGACGCATTTAAGTCGGTACTGAGTGGGCACCTGATAGCACTAAAAGCGGGGCAAGACAAACAGAGAAGGCATTGGGAATCAGAATTGGAAGCCAAATTAAGCGACGTGCAAAAGCTCCAAACAATAAACTAATAAAGGCTCAGATACATATCCAGGGACAATTAGAGACACTTAGGACAAAGAAAGCACTACTTTACTAGTAAGAGTGGCACTATGTGAAGGCCATCAGGGCAGGCAGACATCTGGTCAGACATTCTTCTCCTTCCTATTCTTCCTTCCGCTCCTCATTGAAATCTCTTCTTTTTCATTCCCCTCCCTGATCCCCTTGCCCCTCTTACCCTTCTTTCCCTCTTTCTTCTACCCTTCTCTATGTTCTTTATCTTCCCCTTCTATTCTAAATCTCCCTTCTTCCTACTATTCACTTTACCCACTACTCTCTCCCCCCTACTTTCTCCACCTCCCCCCTCTTCTCCTCTTCTTTCTCATATGTAAATTGTTCTACATGCTGATTTTCTGGTTTGATTCATGTTTACCGTTATAGCTTCTACTGTTCCATGTTTAATGTATATTTTGTTGTTCATTGTACAGCGCCTTGGATTAAGGCGCTATATAAAACAATAAATACAAATACAATAAAGGGGGGAAAAAGGGGTCACAAACTATCATTAAACTTCAAAATAGCAAGGGACAAGAAGAGATGGGAGAAATATTTAGAATTTAGAGTTCTACCAGAGATTATACACATCGGAAAATACCTCGGAAGTGCATCAAGATGAATACCTGAAGAGACTCCCCATTCCACCGATAACAGAAGTGGAACGGGCAGAACTAGAGGAGGAAATTAGGGAAGAAGAGATCCAAAAGGCCATAAGAGACCTACCAAAGAATAAAGCCCCAGGGACTAATGTATATGTGGTAAGCTTTTATAAAATGTATTGTGACATTATTACCCCCAACCTCATGAAACTGTTTAATACATTCAATGAAAGAAGCAAAATTGGTAGTGTTCCACAAACAAGGTAAAGAACTGACAATACCAGTGTTCTACAGACCAATAGCATTAATAAACCTGGTCGCAAAATTATATACCAAAATACTTGCAAATAGACTGCTTCATCGACTGCCGAAATTAATAGGACAGGACCAATCTGGCTTTATACCAGCCAGACAGACATTCAGAATATGCCATTTAATAGAAAAAACAGGAGTAACACAACACCCAGTTATATTAGTGTCGCTAGACGTGGAAAAGGTTGAATGGTCTATGTTGTTCATGACAATGAAACATATGGGGTTTGGCACAAACTTTCTCGGCATGGTACAAGCAAACTATGCTACACCATCAATACGGATAACTCTAAACTGTATAATGTCCAACAAGATAGTGTTAGAACAGGGAACCAAACAAGGATGCCCACTATCTCTGCTGCTTCATGCCATATATCTAGAACCCTTATTGATCAAAATGCTGGAAGTAGACCAGCTGACGGGAATAAAAATGGTGGGGGAAACACATAAAACAATTACATTCGCAGACAATATGCTAGTAATGCTGTCGAACCCAGAACACTCACTAACGGCCCTAATAGAAGAACTGGAGGAATTTGGGGTGATCTCAGGGCTAAAAATAAATAGAGAAAAATTTGAAATGTTAAACTTATCAATGGACCCGGAGGTAATGAACAGATTAGAATCAAATACGCACCTGAAACAAGCCAAAAAAGGCATGATATACTTGGGCATAACCCTAACTAAAAAGATAGAACAAAAGTATGGGGCAAACTACCGGAAAAAATCAGAAAAGACCTGATGAAATGGAATCCGCTCACGATAACATGGTGGGGCAGAATGGTGACAATAAAAATGGCAATACTACCAAGATTAATGTACTATTTCCAGGCTCTAACCAAGGTCCAAAATGCTTATTTCGCTCCCTGAATAAGGCAATTAGTGCATACATTTGGAATAGAAAACCTCCCATGGTAGCAATGGCCACGATAACAACCCTGAGGAATAAAGGGGGGCTGGCGTGCCTCCACTTTTCCAGATACTTCAATGGGACCAAAATAAGGGTAAGATGGAATGGCTGATGGGAGACCAACACAAAATATGGGCACGACAAGATAGAGCGGTATCTGGCTCAACTCTTTCGGGGCTCCTGTGGCTGGATGAGAAAAAGAGACACCCCAAAACTAGAATCTGCAAGGTACTAAGGGTAGGAATAGAAACATAGGACGGAGTAAATGAAAGGGGGGCGCTATCGATGAAACCATCCCCATTCTTTCCCATGTTTGGGAACCCAGCATTTCAACCAGGAATGGAAAAGGAGGCATTCAAGAGGTGGGAAAACCTCAGGCTGCCAGAGAATAAGGGAGATGTATCAGGGGCAAGCATTCAAAACATGTTAGGAATGCGTAGAGGACCTAGGCCTGACAGAGGGGGATAGATTCAAATACAAGCAACTAAAACACTGACTAAGCACCCCAACAATTAAAGAAGCATCCAGAAGACAATTAACACCATTTGGACATTTTATTACTACAAATAGAGGGGTTAAAAGGTTAGTCTGTAATTTATGTAAATACCTGAATGATCAAGAAGAGCGGGTACAGTAGAAATACATAAGCAAATGGGGGGGAAACACTGGGAGAGCCAATCGCAAGAAGACAATGGGAAGATCTGTGGGGAACAATCCCCAAACGAACCCGCTCCATTCAACTAAGGGAGATGTGGATCAAAGTTACATTGCAATGGCACTATACACCAGAAAGGATCCATGGTATGTTCCCCCAAGCATAAGACTAATGCTGGAGAGGCTGCAAGGCAGTGGGCGACTGGTGGCACATATGGATGAATTTCCTAATTTAACAACCATTCTGGGGGGGAGATCATGAGGGAGACGCAAGCAATCTACCACTGAACGGAACAACTGGGGGACAAATTCTGTATGTGTGGAATGTGGGACCGGGAACAAAGACTCCATCTAAAACCCAGAAATGAGGCCTGATTACCCCATTGATAGCAGCCTGGCCGGCAATAGCCCAAAAATGGAAACAGACTTCACCCACGATACAGGACTGGATGCCAAAAGTGTGGAACTTTGTGGTTCTAGAATGGGTAACATATATAATCCAAGAAGACCAGGGGAAATTCAAACAGGAATGAGGGCCGGTCCTGACTTGCATACAAAGTGACTACATGGTTCAATGGTGTCCCCACAAGATCAGAATAATAGATAACCTATGAGCCGAAATGGAAATCCAGCACCAAGAAGAGACAGATACCACTTCTGGCGGGGGTATGGGGAGGGGCTCACCTAAAATTGAATATTTCTTGTGGTCTATTGTGAATTGTTGTACCAAAACCAACAAAAGTATCTTTAAAAATAATAAACAGAGATATTATGGAGGACATAAACAGAAAATGTCTCACCATTGTATTCAGTTGTAGTGGAGTGAAAGAATAAATTCTTCTATTGTGAGACTAAGTTCTGAACGTGATATGATATGATAATATATGATATGATATGGCATGTGTTAGGCAGAATCCAGTGCAGTTCCCTTAGGGAGAACTACACCAGATTAGGACTACAGGTGAGAGCAATAAATCCCCTTTGGTATAAGTCTGTACCACAAAGATTTAGTTGGTAGCTGTGGCTGAGCAGTCAGACTTATCTCAAGAGGGAGATGAGCAGTATTCAGGGTTTACACAATAGGCCTACTGTATTATGGCACAAGGAAACACTGACCAAAGCTTTGTAGTTAAAAAGTAGATATATATTTATTTTATACACTTCTAAGAAAGTACATGTATCACAAGTATTAAGCAAGTTAAATTAAGTTGAATAGAAAAATATACACACTCCCTATATAAATTGTAGACCAAGTGAACCAGAGTGAAAACTAAGCAAAACGGCAGTGACAACTACACACAAGGGATCCTCTAACAATTTCTCACAAGGGAGGAAAAACACAAGTTATCTAGAAATAGGTTCTTATACACCCTAGCAACACTTCCTATCAGTTGTGAACCAGTTCAGCAAGACAGTGCATCAGTATAGGCAATACTTCAAATGAAAACTAAGCAAAATGGCATTTCACAATGATTATGGAGTGGGAAAGAAAGGGTAGTTATAAGAAAGGGTTGCACCACACAGTTCGAATTTGGAATCAGTCTCGAGAAGGCAGGTCTAACAAATGTGACCAGAGTCAGTAGGCCTGTGCCAGAGTTAGTGGTACAGGGCAAGGGCCCAGGAGCAAAATGTTCTTGTAGCTGCAGTCAAGTCTTTGGTTAACGATGTTGAAAAGGTGGATGCAGAAAGCGAACAGACAATGTTAAAAGAGGGGGGCAGCCAACCCAACAGGTAGGTAAAGGATTTAAAGCACCTTTAGCACTACCGCGAAGAAAGGGCGGCCTGGCAGAACAATATACATTGAAAATGAAGAAGTGGCTCCTGCGGTGGCGGTTGTTCCTGGTAGTTCCTGCAGTTCGGGGGATCCAGCAGAGGAAGAGAGGCTCTCGTCGTGGAGGAAGGTTTGAGGTACTGCACTACTCAGGGAAGAAACCAACCGCGGTGCTGCCAAACGATGTTTAAAAGATACGCTCCTTTTAATCGTGGTCCGGGTCGATAGCTGCGTGGTTATCCAATCTCCAAGTGCGGGGCACTGGCGATTCGACCACAGCAGGTTCGGGAAGGCGATGTGCAAACTGGTTTGCCCCACCAGCTCAAGACAAGGAGACTCTTGCTGATGAAGATCTCCTCTCGTCGTGTGGAGAAAAGTGGTGAGACGCTGCAGCAGGGCTTCACCGGTGGTGGTAGTCGTTGCAGGTGTCTTTGGCTTCTCTCCTCTTCGGTTCCGTAGTTCCAGTGGCAACGTCTTGCCCTTCCAGTCCTCAGGACCCTGCTTTAATGCAGAAAGAGACCCATTCATACAGCCTAGCTGTCACTCACTCACTGGAGTGATCATCTTGGCGGGAGACCCTCCAGCCTTTTAGGATAGAGTGCGACATGAGTTGCTGAGGCAACCCTGTCCAGGGGTCCTACTCCCCCTCCCACACAAAGGACCCACCCCGACTCAGTGGCACCGAAAAGGAGGGCTTCTTGGCAGAAGCCCGCCAAAGGGACGAACAAAGGATCCCCGACCTGGGTTAGGATTGTAGAGAAAGACACGAAAAAGAAGTTATATCAAAGTTCTGGCAGATTAAACCTACCGGAGCAAAGTTAATGTTAAAATGCACCGGCGGTATGTTAGAGGCTGTCAGAAAAAGTGGTAGCCTCGAACAATAGGAAAATCCCATAGAGAAATATTTGCGGTCGAATATTTTTGGTAGTAACCACTGCCACCAGCCAGAAACCTTTTAGAGAGGTACTGTAGGGTACACTCTCGAAAATGAACATACGGGAAAAACTATTAACCCCTTCCAGTAGCTCCATAGTAAGATAGATTGTACTGGTTTAGTTCATAAAAATTGACTAGTAAAGTCAATGGGGACTTTACATGCCCTGGGAGACAGTAGTCAGTCCCAGGGTATGGAGTCTATGTTTGGGGGTCGCTACGACACCCCGGTGTCACTGCACTGAGGGTGCTATGTAACACATGTGCATAAAGATGGTTCCTATGGGGTTGAGAAAATCCCATAAGCATTAAACACAAAAATAGCCTAGGACATACATAGCAAAAATGCCTAAGAGTGGGAAAAAGAGTCTTACTCTTAGCAGGTAAAAAGAAACAAACCCTTCAAATCCAGCAAAGCGACTGGGGGACAGGTAAGGGAAATTAGCCATTGAATGAGAATTTTCCCTAACAGCATGTATAACATGCCTTTACGCAAGTGTTTCTAGGTACAACAAGAAAAGGAGGGGAATTAAAAGTAGGACAAAACAACAATCTTACTAGGCCTTGTGTCATTCAGATTGTGCGAGAGCAGGAAAGGGGGCAGGGGAGAGGTGCTGAGGGTAGGGGGAGGATGTAGAAGTGCAGGACAAAGGAGAAAAACAAGAGTGCAGCCAGCGGGCGGCAAGTGCAGGTACTTATAAGTGCAGCCAGTGGGTGGCAAATAAGTGCAGGGGAGGGGACTGTAGGGTTACAGATACAGACCACAAGTCCAGGTGAGCCAAGAGGCAGTGGCACAGGCAGGGACCGGGTCCCAAATTCAGAGGGTGACCAGTGCATGGAACAGGCAGGTGATCAGCAAGGGAGAGGAAGAGAGAAGTCAGAAGGAAAGAGAAAGGTATTGAGTTGCTTCCAGAACCGGAGATGGTTCTGCTCAAGTTTCAGAGAGGCAGGGAGGCTGTTCTAGAGGGAGGCCCCAGCCGAAGAAGAGATCTGCCCCCAACGTGCCTTCCACTGTTGTCCTCCATACAAGATGGGGAAAATTATGGGGAAAATTACTAACGTACTCCTAGTCCATAGTCCCCTTTCCTCCATTCTATATGGGCATCCCTCACTAGGGACAGGAACGGAACCTTTTTTCACCAGAAAAATAACACTTTCCCTTTAAATGAATACGCGCGCAGCGGCCCGACCCTGGGAGCATGTACTCGCCTAACCCTGCCCACCAGCGCCACACATCAATCCCCTTTGACTCGTTGGCTGTATTGAACTGGTCAACCTTGCTGCGCGTGGGAAGGCTGGTGGCGCGTATGGAGGAAAAGGGACTATGGACTATGAATATGTTAGTTCCTCCAGTGAGTAATACTTAATTACTCCTACGTCCCGTCCCCTTTCCTTCATCCTGTATGGGCCACTACAACTGATGAAAACTCCCTGGGAGGAGAGCTTGATACTTTATGCAAACAGATTACAGAGGGCAGCCTGACCAAATGCTTCGTCAGCCCTGGCGCTGTAATCCAGACAGTAGTGCTTGCAGAAGGCCGATGGAGTGGCCCATGTCGCCGCTCTGCTAATTACTTGCTACGGTACGTGACGTTGGAAGTCAACAGCCACTGCCTTGGCCCTTATAGCGTGAGCGTGCATGCCCATTAGCGACTCTTTGGGCTGAGCCTTTTATGTCTCTTAGATGGGTCTGTCGTTGGTTGGATTGCTACGCCAGCAATGGATGTCCCAAGAAGCTGAAACTCACTGTGGACCTGGGCAAGGCTTGGAACATGAGGATGAGTCTTTTGCTTTTCGGCGATGACCTTCAGTAGCGATATTAAGTATTACTCACTGGAGTGACTAACGTAATCCTAGTCCCCTTTCCTCCATCCTGCATGGGCATCCCTCACTAGGGACGGGAACGGAACTTTTTTCACCATAAAAATAACACTTTCCTTTTAAATGTATATGCGCGCTGAGGGGCAGCCCTGGGAGCATGCGCTCCCCTAACTGCGCCCACTGGTGACACACCTCAGTCCCCTTTGATGCGTCGGCTGTATTGAACTGTTCAACCTCGCTGCTCTTATTTTAGGGGGAAGGATGGTGGGACGTATGTGGGAAAGGGGACTATGGACTATGAGTATGTTAGTCACTCCGGTGAGTAACTCTTAATTACTCATATGTCCCGTCCCCTTTCCTTCATCCTGTATGGGCGACTACAATGAATGAAAACGACCTGGGAGGAGAGCAAACAGATTACGCAGGACAACCTGGCTAAATGCTGCGTCAGCCCTGGCGCTGGTATCCAGACAGTAGTGCTTGCAGAATGCCGATGGAGTTGCCCATGTCTCCACTCTGTTAATTACTTGCCACGGTACGTGATTTTGGAAGGTAACAGCCGCTGCCTTGGCACTTATAGCATTAGCGTGCATGCCCCTTAGTGACTATTTGCGCTGAGCTTTGTATGTCTCTTGAATGGCAGCAGTCATTCATCTGGCTATTGAAGCCATGGACGATTGTTGTCCATGCCTTGAGCCTCCAACTGTGCAAATAAGGCGTTGGTCTTGCGAAAGGCCTTTGTTCTGTTGAGATACAATTTTAAAGTTCTTCTGACGTCTAAACAGTGGAGAGCTTTTTCAGTGTCTTCCTTGGGGTTTGGAAAGAAAGTGGGGAGACCACTTTTGGCAGGAATCTGGGATGCGTGCGGAGCACGACCTTGTCCCGATGAAACAGTGTACAGCTCGAAAGCCACCAGAGTCTGAATCTCGCCAACTCTGTGAGCTGAAGTAAGACCCAATGGTAGCGCCGTTTTTAGAGTGACCAATTTGATGTCCACTGTGGCCATGGGCTCGAATGGTTTGTGCACAAGGCAAGGCAAGAACAATGTTAAGATAACAGACTGGATGCAGGTGTACGACAGGAGGGTAAAGCCTGGTCAGCCCTGCTAGATGTCTCTTCACCACTGGATTAGCAGAGGAGAAGGTGAACAAATCTGAGTTCCTGTATGCGCCAATGACCGCTAAGTATGTTCTGCGGGTGTCGACCTGGACCCCTGATCTGGCTAAGTATACCAAGAAAGACAACGCCTGGTCCAGAGTGCAGGATAGCGTGTCCACTCTGTTTTCCTTGGACCAGAAGCAGAAGCTGGTCCATTTGCTCTTGTACTGCTTTCAAGTAGCCTGACTCCTGGCTCCCTGGATGATTTCTAGGTTGTCTCAGGACAGCTGGAAATTTTGCAGTCACCTGCTCAGGTACCAGGCTGCTAGGGCTAGCCTCTCCTAGCAAGGGGGAATCAAGGCACCCCCATCTGCACCAGGAGCGGGCCCTCCTGAGCGGGAGATGGACTTCTGGTTGGGCTGACAGCTGCCAAAGGTCTGAGAACCAGTGCCTGACCGGCCACTGCAGCGCTATGAGGATGAGACGCAGCCGCCAGGATTGTCTGGTCTCGCAAACAACCTTGTGGATGGGCAGGGTAGGAGGAAAAGCATATGCCCACATCCCATCCCAAGGGATCTGGAGCGCGTCCAAGAGGGAGACACAGCCTTTTCCCCCCCACCGCCCCAGGAGGCGAACTGCTGACAAGTCGCAAACAGGTCTGTGATCGGGTGACCACAGCTGCTGAAAATCTATTGAAGGACTCTCGTGTTCAGTTGCCACTCGTAATTGTCACAGCCCATCTGACTGAATCTGTCCGCCTCGAGGTTCGATTCTCCCGGTAGATGCACCGCTGAGATCCAGATGTCCTGCTCAATCGCCCACTCCCAGATGCTGAGGGCTAGTCTGCATAAGAGGGTGGATCTGGAGCCCCCCCTGCTTGTTTATGTGATACATGCAGGTAAAGTTGTCCGTCCGAATGCAAACTGTACTGCTCCTGATTAATGGCAGGAATGCCTTGAGTGCGAGTCAAATGGCCATCATTTCCAGCCAATTGATGTGGTTTTGCTGGTCGGTCTTGGACCAGAGACCATGTACTGAATGAGTCCCCAGGGTAGCACCTCACGCTTGGAGTGAGGAGTTCGTAGTCATAGTATGTCACTTGGTGGTATTATGGGGCCAGACCTACAAACTCTTAACTGATGCATTTCCACATTCTCCCTGCTTCATTCGGCTCTGACCTCTACGGTCTCCCGTATTCCATTAGTCTTCCGCTCAAACTGACTATCAGCCATATGATACAGTCTGTAACGTAACCTGTCACACGTATTGGAACCCTCTTGAAGCCTGCACCATGTTGAATTTGCCCAGCTTTACCCTGGTTACAACTGTCTGCACATCTGAAGTAGCCCATGCACTACGAAGCGTGGCTTTACCAGCCAGTATAAACTTACCGCCATAACCCAGCTAACTGCAAATAACAACCTTCTAATCCCTCATGAAAGTCACTGCATCTGCACTAACCACCTGTACTGTACTCCTACTCGCACTTACTATATTCTATGTATGCAACCTGATGTAGCTCCCCACAACATTAGGAGTAGCTTTCCCAGTCTGTATAGCTGCACCTACCATGTCCTATGTATACAACCTGATGTAGCTCCCCGTAACATGAGGAGTAGCTTCCACAGTCTGTATATATGCACCTACCATATCCTATGTATGCAACCTGATGTAGCTCCCTGTGAAATGAGGAGTAGCTTTCCCAGTCTATATAGCTGCACCTACCATGTCTTATGTGTGCAATCTGATGTAGCTCCCTGTAACATGAGTAGCTGTCCCAGTCTGTATATCTGCACCTACCAAGTCCTATGTATGTACTTTCTGCAACTAGCACCTAGATGCCTAAGGGTTTTGTGCTCTGAAATAAGTGCAAAAATAAATCAAATACATAAATATGTTCTGTCGGAGGTGGTCTGAATGGTCTTCCAACCATGAGGTTCGCATCCTGCCCCCAACACATGAGGTCTTGCTGTAGGAGCGCAGGTATAGTGAAAAATAAAATGCATTTGCAGCCTCCTAATTCGCAGCTTGGTGTAGGGGATAGCCAGGAGGCATGTTGCCAGTACTTCTAGAAGGTGCTGGTACCACCAGGCTGTAGTTACTGTTCTGCTGAGGAAGTGAGCAACGGAAGCTTTGATCACTGCCACCTTCTTCCCCGTGTCGAACTGAGTGTCCCACAGCAGCCCCAAAACACCAGAGTTTGTGTAGGGGGAGAGCTGAGACTTCTGGAAGTCGATTGAGAACCCCAGTTCGTAGAGGGAAGTCATGAGTCTGGTTGTTGAGAACCTGGCCTACTCCAGGGACTCCCCTCTGACTAACTAGTCGTCGAGATAAAGATATACATGAAGGCCATCCGACCTGAGCAGGGCCGCCACCGCGTTCATAAGTCTTGTGAATACCCACTGCGCTGAGGTCATGCCGAACAGCAGCTCCTTGTATTTAAAATGCAACCCCAAGACCCGGAACCTGAGGAAGGATCGATGGGACTGCACTATGGGGACATGCAAATATGTGTCTATCAGATACAGTGAGCATGTCCAGTCCCCGTCCCCACAAGGCGTGTCTTCTATGAGCGCAGGCATCACCATTTTGAACTTCTGCAGAGGTAGATATATATTGTGGAAGGAAAGATGTAGGCCCACTCGCAAGCCTGCCTGGTTTTTCTTTTCAATGGCAAAGATGCAGGAGTAAAATCCTTGCCCCTGCTGAGGGAGGGGAACCTCCTCCACTGCCTCGCTCTCCACCAGTGAACAAATCTACGCCTAGAGTGAAGGAGTCCCGATCTGTGGGGGGGGGGGTGGTACTACCAGGGGATGGCAGGGGAAGTCGGAAACCCGCCGAGACCATCGAAGTCACTCATAAGTCTTTAAACCGTGAGCACCAAGCTTAACTGTTCAGGGCAAGCCTGCACCCGACTGGGGTGCTGTGGACCTCAGAAGAGCAGTCATTGATTTTTTGGGTCTGAGGCAGATGACTTAGTGGGTGACTGAAAAAAGCTCCTGTGCAAAGATGTCTGGTGTTTACGTGTCAAAGAGGACAGAGGTGTAGCACCTGTGGGCGGGGTTAAAGGAAAAGTGTTATTTTTCTGCTGAAAAAGGTTCTGTTTCCGTCCCTAGCGAGGGACGCCCATGCAATATGGTGGAAAGGGGACTATGGACTAGGAGTATATTAGTCATTCTGGTGAGTAACAACTCATTTACGCAGCAGTACTACATTGATACACATTCTAAAGCAGATTCATAGGTGGGACAAACTGTGTTAAACCATCTATTTGCTGCTGTACCTTTTAACAACACACCTTCTCCAGATACTGCTCGCTAATCTCTACATAGCATGTGTTCTAAGCAGATCCACAAGCCAAAGAAGGCATACATTACTCACCATAATCATATTTCTAATGCTTGTGTCTGCTTAGATTCATATGCGCCCACCCTTCCTTCCTCTCCTGAAGTCGAAGATGCAAGGATGTTTCTTGCTCTATCTCTGTTTCCTGCTTATGACATCTGTACTCACGCTACACTTCATGTCAGAAACAAAACAATCTGAGGGACCTCGAAACGTGAAGGACTATGATTACAGTAGATGTCACACTAGGGATAGTATTACTAGCACACCCAGTCAACATCCCTTTTTGAGTTTAGAAAACAAATCATGCAATATCCGCAACTACCACTAGATGTCGGCCTATGCATAGCATGTGAATCTAAGCAGATACAAGCATCTGAAATAAGATTGCGGTGAGTAATGTATGCTATATATATATATACTTTAAAAAGGAAACTCATACCAAACCCAGAGTGCTTTAGGTATCAACTCTCACAGACCTATATGTCAGATATAAAGCTCTTTGGTCCTTCTTATCTTCCCAAAATGCTAATATGCAAAAGCATGCCAAAAGCTCATTGGTTTTATTGGTGCCACTTCACATTATCTTTGAAGTTCTTTCTAATCAATAAGCACATACATTGTGCTAAGCAATCGCTTTTATATTCAAATACGCAACTTGCATTTTTTAAACCGCTGCAAAAATAAGGATTTTCCCTTCATAAAAGTAAAAGTTTAAAATGATGCATCATTTTACCATATTAATCGCATGCCTATGCTTAAGTCAAGCGCAAAGTTCCTAGATGTGGCACCAAAATGATGTTCAGAAGCAAGCACTAACTTCCCTCGCCGACCCCACATTTCAGAGGTCTGTATCTGCCCAAAGGGTGCAAGCATGACATAGATCATAGAGAAGTTAAAATAGCGAAGAGTAAATTTGAACGCGCTAGTGCATCAAGAAAACTGTGAAAGGATACCCAAAGCTATAGAAGGGTGAGAAAAAAAAAACAGTGTGGCCAAAGGTACACACTGTTTCACAGCTGTAAAGGTGTCCCGTAAAGATATACATTCAGCCATCTTTACAGAAGCTGCTGAGTGCTAAGCAAGCAAATGGCATCCCTGCTGGGTTTATCATGGGTCTTTGATGACATTTTGCTGCACGCTCAATGCTGCCAGGAGAACCAACTGCAAAGTATGTCACATGATGCATAACTGTGATGCTTATAAGTAATCTTTACATCAATTATATTTTAAATACGAGGTAGAACTTTTACTGTGAAACAGTACATCAAACAACAGCAGGATATCTATATCTATATCCACACATCTCAAACTGTTCCTATGTATTGTACCGTCGAACCAACTCTACAGAGTTGACAAACATTTTAAATTACTGTAAATGCAAGCTGGCAAACCCCATAGCCTAAACCACACCCACAAAGGTAATATTGGGCTGGCACGCCCGATACACTGCTCAGTTTTACTGTTGGAGTGTTGGGTATTTTGAACAATTGCACAAACGGCAGTGATGTAAACAGTATGTATCACTTAATTTGTTCTAAAAGGTGCCTGCATTGTGCAGCTACGAGGAATGCTGTTGCTTCCCAAACATGAATGTTCAGGGTTGCCCTACTCCTATGTTCCGTCCCCTTTCCCCCATCCTGTATGGGTGTCCCCCACTAGGGACGGGAACTGATCCTTTTTCACTAGAAAAATAACACTTTCCATTCACATTTAAACATGTACGTGGCGCTGCCCTGGGAGCATGTGCTCTCCTAACTCCGCCCGCCAGCGCCACACCTCAGTCCTCTTTTCCGCATCGACTGGAGCGCACCGCTTTCACCAGCACAACTGGGTGAGGCCTCAAACCTCGTAATTCCATGCACTTTCCCTAATCGTTTTTCAAATTTTCAGGTTTTGGGAACACCGTCCTCCGGTACCCTAAGTATGTCCCCAGCGCATGTCGACCACGGCTGGCTTCAGCAGGTGCCTGTCGTGCGACGGTTCCTTTCATAACTTGTATCCGCAGGCACTCTGCCTCTGGTGCCTTGGGGAAGACCACGGATGGGAAGGCTGCTCAGTGTTTGAGGCTCTCGCGCCCCGGCCCCTCAGAAACCGGTTTGCGTGGTGGAGAGAGTTGTTCTCCGGGACTCCGCCGCAGAGCATTAAGGAACACGTACACAGGAAGACCAAGAAGGTAAGCATACTCTTCTCAAAAGCAACCGGGGTAGCCTGCTCATAGGAGGGGGTCAGTCAGACCATCGCACCGGCAGCTAGGACACCAATGCTCTTGTAGCTACCGGCTTAACGGCCGAGGGGTCTAAGTGCCCTACCGGTTCCACTGCTGAAGAGCCTAATGGCTCTACTACCTGGACACATCCAGAAGGGCTCAGCTCTGTTAGCGAGCACACGCCTGAGGGGGCACCTACACGCAGCGCAGCCAGCACTACCAGCCTCATGCCCAAGGGCCAACTGCCTACCAGGCCCGCGCTTGAGGTGCAGGGCAGAGACGATGCATTCAGGCATGCAGGCCGAGCCCAGGACGGCGTTGTCCATGGTCCAACATGCGGAAGGCACAGACAAAATGGTAGCGCACACATACAAGATGGCGCCCTGGACAGAAGCCCGCCAACAGGGCAAACCACAAAGGTGCGTGACTATGGCAGGGTGGAGTGGGGTACCATAACTCCGGTTACATGGACCACTTCATACCCGACCTTCACGGGTCATGCACGGTACCATGAGGGCATGTACTTGCAAGGTGGGGGCAGACAGCAGGCCTTTGCTCCACCGCAGCCGGCACCAGTGCAGGATCGCACCCAGCCCGCTTACAAGGATCGTTTCTTCAACGATTTTTACCATTATGCAGTCCCCACAGATGGGGAACATCCTTAAAGGCATAATTCAGGAGAAGCCTGCGTCCACACCGCCACCTCAGCCGATGCCTGCACAGCCGGCTCCTTCACCACCACCGTTGCCCATGCTTCCTGTAGTTCCGGTGGCAGCGCCTTCACCTCCAGTCACAGTGCCTGGGCCAACTACAGTGGCAGGAATAACCCCTGCAGACCCAGGGCCTTTTTAACAGAGGTGACCAACAAGACACCGATGAGCAGGAGCAGGGCACGCCTTCTTCGGTGAGAGACTTCCATGATAGGATCGCTGGCTAAACTGAATGCCGGGGCATACCTGAGCCCCAGAAGGAGCTGCCAGGATCAGGGGTATTTGTGGAAGTACTCACCATCAAAGCCCAATACAGATCTGACATCCCGCTGCAGAACGACGTGGAGGCTCTGACGAAGAAGGGATGGCTCAAGCCCCACTCCTTTCAGTCAACAAATAAAAGGCTGGATGCAAAATTCAGACAGGTGGAGAACAACACTCTGCTGTTGTCAGTTCACCCCCAACCACTGTTGCCAGTCATTGCAGTGGCCTCTATGAACACCAAACCTCAGACCTCTAGCACGAGCACCTCAACTTCAGCACTACTGGGCAAGGAAGAGAAAATGTCTGGAAGATACAGCTCCAGCGCCAAACCCACCTGATATCTCCAATTGCAAATAGGTAATAGATCAAACAATGATTGTATTATACTCACCCAATAAGTATTCAATGCCAATTTAAACCACCACTCATAACATGTTGTTTCTAACTAAACATACAAATGCACACTCCATTATTTCTAACAGTGGATACAACAACAAAAAGCCAACACGTGTTTCAACCTTTCCCAGGTTTTCATCCGGGCTAACTATAATCATTTTCTAAGATGAACACTATATCATATATTAAAGGTTATCCCAATAGAAGAAGAAAGGAAACGCATAGCGAAACAGAAGAGAAGATAGCAATTAATATGTTTTATGTTGCATTCTTACATTCTGACAACTTAATGCCAATTCCTTCATATCTCAATTCAATTTGCATGCCAAATACCATACTATGTAACATCAGTGCCACCTATAATGGTGATTATTTCTGGATCCGTTGATGTCTGACTCTCTCACCATCAACACCAATAACCCCTTCATTCACTAGTGTGCCAAATAAACTACACCAACGTGTTATGCCAGAATTGTGAAACGAAATGTGTTTTTACCTGCAAAATGTTTTCCTAATTCACAAACCAAAGAAGCTGATTAGCTTGTGCCGTAGTCGTCGAGATAATTTGAACAGTCTGCTAATAACCAATGAAAAATAAGGCAGGGACATGTTATATTTCTCACTCACTCAAAACGATTTAGAGTACCGTTCTTTGTATTCAAAAAATCAACTTATGCTTACCCTAGTGGGAAAGAGCTCAGAATCTGTTGCCTATGTTTAGGATAATCTAGATCTTCTGGACCTTAATTACCAAATGAACACAGTCTTTTCTTGGCAGGTTCATCACCCACAACATACATGTAAATCCAATGTAAGGTGCTCCTTATTAAAAAAAACAGCAAGACGGTAGACAAAGGCTCTTAAAGACTTTAGTGTGGTATCTTCACGCCCACTCTATTTTCAAAGTGTATTCAATTAAGTTAGCAAACTATTGCAATTAACGTGCAGAGCCTGGCCAAGTGTCAAAAAGGTTTTAAATGATGGGTAATCCCTATTTTTTGTTAACGGGGGGGTCTAATCTGAAGGAAGAGACAATCAATGGAGAAAAAATTATTGGAAGACAGATAGACTACCCCTCTCTTTTAGTCTTATATGGATCTCAAGTGAGAGTTAAGGGCAACCCATCTGCATCATTGTTTAGGTTGTCGCCTTGTTGAGAAAAATTGCGTCAAACACTGCAACTTGTTACAAAATAACTCTTTAATGGTTATAAAAATCTTAAAAAACATTTCAAAATTGATTATCAATCATACCATTCAGTCATCAATTATCACATCTAACAGGGGAGTTCTATCGTTAAGAAAACACTTTTTGTATTACATTTAATCAGAGTATGCATTTTGGACATGGAAAAAAACATTAGATTTTCCTTAGACAGTCGACATATGTTTCGGCCCATTATAATATACCACTTTTGTCAACGGTGGTCACTAAAATGAGTGTGGGGCCATCTTCAGGACAGCAATTACTTTGTGGTAGATCAATCTTGTTCCCCGTTAATACACAAACACATATTTGCACGTTCTTCTGTTTGTGTGTCTAAGATTCCATCTTGATTTAACTGTAGCTGGCTTGCTATCTTGAAGTGTTGTACTCAATCGTCCTCACAGGAGTGGCATGAATCAACACCCCTGATGTTTATACAATTCAGCAACTGCTATTTTTGTGTTGAATGCTCGCAGAGACAAGCCTCTTTTCCTGGCGCATGCACAGCGCATATTAAGGAAATTCATCAACTTCTGGAACTTTTATCCATTCTAATCCTCGAAAAGGAACCTGGCTGCACTTAGCTAAGGCAAGACCAGCCTTCAACACAAAAATAGCAGTTGCTAAATTGTATAAACATCAGGGGTGTTGATTCATGCCACTCCTGTGAGGACGATTGAGTACAACACTCCAAGATAGCAAGCCAGCTACAGTTAAATCAAGATGGAATCTTAGACACACAAACAGAAGAACGTGCAAATATGTGTTTGTGTATTAACGGGGAACACGATTGATCTACCACAAAGTAATTTTTTTTCGCGCCTTGAAACACTTGTGTATAGGCGCGTCACAAATACCATATCATATCATATCATATCATAATTGCTGTCCTGAAGATGGCCCCACACTCGTTGACAAAAGTGGTATAGTGGTTTGTGCAGTTCCAGGCGTGAGAGCAGCTCGCCGGGCAGCCCAGTTTCAGGATAGTAATCCAGCCGGTCCATCTGGGACAGTAGTGAGTTTTCCTTTCTTTTTGTTTCCATTTGTGCTCTTACTGCGCGTTGTGTGTGTGTTTTCTCCCGCCCCCTCCCCTTGCAGCCTCTTCCTGCTTCCCTCCTCCAGCCCGCCTCCCTGCCCGCCCCCCACCCCCTCTGATTGGCCTCCTAGCGTGTCCCTCTGGACTACCCGACGGCTGCTCTCCCCCGCTCGCCTCTTTGTGCAGTTCCAGGGGTGAGAGCAGCTCGCTGGGCAGCCCAGTTTCAGGATAGTAATCCTGCCGGTCCATCTGGGACAGTAGTGAGTTTTCCTTTCTTTTTGTTTCCATTTGTGCTCTGACTGCGCGTTGTGTGTGTGTTTTCTCCCTCCCCCCTCCCCTTGCAGCCTCTTCCTGCTTCCCTCCTCCAGCCTGCCTCCCTGACCGCCCAACCCCCCCCTTATCTACTGACCCTCCTTGGCAGCCCCCTCGGCTAAGAGCCCCTCAGGCAAAGGGCGGCTCCTACTGCTGCGGCTCCCTTGTGTCTGCAGTTGTCCGCAGGGGACGCCAGGCGCCAGTTCCACTTGCTATCTCCACCTTCACCCGGCCCGCCCCACCTACACCTGTTCACTTCATTCGCATGGTGTCTTCACCCCACTGTGTTCCACAGTTGTGGTAAAATAGGGTTTTTCTCCCCTCGCAGGATTCTCAAACTCAGGTGGCCTCTGTACCTAACACACTTTTACTGTTCTGAAATGTGGTAAAATAGGGTTTTTCTCCCCTCGCAGGATTCTCAAACTTAGGTGGCCTCTGTACCTAACACGCTTTTACTGTTCTGAAATGTGGTAAAATAGGGTTTTCTCCCCTCGCAGGATTCTCAAACTTAGGTGGCCTCTGTACCTAACACGATTTTACTGTTCTGAAATGTGGTAAAATAGGGTTTTCTCCCCTCGCAGGATTCTCAAACTTAGGTGGCCTCTGTACCTAACACGCTTTTACTGTTCTGAAATGTGGTAAAATAGGGTTTTCTCCCCTCAAAGTATTCTCAAACTTAGGTGGCCACTTAGGTGGCCTCTGTACCTAACACGCTTTTACTGTTCTGAAATGTGGTAAAATAGGGTTTTCTCCCCTCGCAGGATTCTCAAACTTAGGTGGCCTCTGTACCTAACACGCTTTTTACTGTTCTGAAATGTGATAAACTTGGGCTTGCCGCTCACTCCCTGCCTGCGTGCTCTCGTATCGTCTGTCTTCCCCCCTCCCCCCACTCCCTCCTACTCCATGGTGCTCTCTATCTCGCCTATCTTCTCTAACTGCTTCTCTATTGACTATCCTGCTCTCCTCACTAAATCTGGTAGGAAAAAGTTTAAAAAGGACATCCTGGTCTCCAACCCAGGCCTCCCTATCGCTGACACATACACTAGTGCCTGCTCCAAGGAAACTCTCACTGACATCCTCTTTTTCGTGCCTTCGCCTGACCTATGGACCCTTCATATGGTCTCTGTGCTCTCTCCTTTCTCCTCTGCTCCCATTAATGGTGGCACCCGTTGGGATGTCCTCTTGGCCTCCTTCCACTCCTCTAAGGCCATCATTAATGTCTACGCTCATGGGACCGTCTTGGTCCAAGGCCCTCAGGCCAACCTTCACCTCTTTGATAGACGCTTCCCACGCCTCATCAACTTCCTTTCCTCTCCTGCTGTTCCTCCTCCTCTGTCCTCGGCTACCTTGCCCCTACCCTCCCTCCCTGCCTCCTCTCGTGCTCCTTCTTCACCTCCCGCTTCTACACCTCCGCAGGGCGTATCTCTGATCTTTACCCCTCCCCGGAAGTCCTTCAAGGATGGCAACCTTCTCCACATTGCCACTCTTAACTCTCGCTCTGCAATCAAGCATTCCTCTGATATCTGTCACCTTCTTGAGGAACTGGACCTTGACGTCCTCAGTCTCACTGAGACATGGTTCACAGCCAGCTCTGTCACCAGCTTTGACACACTCCTACCTGACGGTTACAAGATCCTCTCCGTGCCCAGGCCCAACCGTGCAGGGGGGGTGTGGCCCTCGATTCCTGCCACTGTCACTCCTACGCAGACCTACTCCTCTTTTGAGTGTCTTGTCTGCCGACTCTCTCTCTCTCCTAGCCATTCCCTTACCGTGGCTACTATCTATCGGCCACCTGGTCAAATCTCCTCCTTCCTCTCTGAGTGGGCTGACCTCTCCTCCTCACTCCTGTCCTCAACCACTCAACTCCTCATTCTTGGTGACTTCAACATCCACTTGGATGCCTCCTGTCCCCCCACGGGACTCTTTCGTGACCTCTGCGACTCTCTCTCACTCTCTATTCTCCCGTCTAGGCCTACCCATTCTGCAGGCCACACTCTTGATGCTCTGATCTCTTCTGACCTTCCCCTCTCCGTCCCTCTCTCCACTCCTCTCTCCTGGAGTGATCACTTTCTCCTATCCTCCCACCTCACCCTCCCTACCCCACAGGCAAAGCCACCCTCATCACTGCCACCCACCTTCTCGGTCATCCGACCCATGAAGCGCGTGTCAGTTGAGGCTTTCGCTGACACCTTCTCGCCACCCCCCTCCCCCTTCGGCTGACTTCCACCCTGACACAGCCCTCTCCATGCTCCACTCTGCTATATCTGATACTCTTAATATCCTTGCCCCCGTCATGAGAATCCGCCTGAAGCCCAAAGCCAAATGTAACTCCTGGTATGACTCGGATCTCGTCACCCTAAAACGCAAGTGCAGGGTGGCAGAGAGGAAATGGCGTGCTTCATGTTCATCCTCTGACAAACTGGCCTGCCGCCTGCTCCAAAGGCAATACCGTCTCTCCGTTCTCACCAAGAAGAGAGCCCTTATCCAAGCCTGCATCTCTGCGGCATCTAACAACTCAGCCGAACTCTTTAAAATCTGCAAGGAGCTTGCCAACCCTGCTGCAGTCTCTACCTCTCCTGTCCCCTCCCAGGCCCTCTGCACTGCACTGGCATCTCACTTCATCTCTAAAACTCAGGACATCCTGTCCTCACTCTCCTCCTATCACCTCCCTCCCTCTCTTCCCAGCTCTTCTCTGCCTTTCCTCTTTTTTCTGCTGACGAGGTTTCCAGACAAGTCCGATCTATGAAAGTCTCGTCTAAACAGGTTCACCCCTGTTCTTCCAAAACTATCAAGGACCACATTGACTCCCTGGCTCCTGCCCTGGCTGACTTTTGCAACCACTCCTTCGCCTCTGGAGTCTTCCCATCCCCCCTTAAGCACTCCCTTGTGCATCCTCTTCTTAAGAAACCCTCTTCTGACCCCTCCTGCCCGGCTAACTATCGCCCAATCTCCATCACTCCCTTCCTGGGCAAGCTCCTGGAGAAACTGGCCATCTCTCAGCTTAACCTCCATGCTGAATCTGTTGGTAGACTTCATGACCATCAATCTGGCTTCAGAGCTGCCAGAAGCACGGAAACTGCTCTCCTGAACATCCGTGAGGACTTGCTCTTGAACCTCGACTCCAACACTCCGTGTGTTCTCATTCTGCTCGATCTCTCTTCTGCCTTTGACACTGTCAACCATGCCATCCTGCTCAACCGTCTCCGTGATAACCTGGGTATCACTGGTCAGGCTCTGGTGTGGCTGACATCTTTCCTCTCCAATCGTCCCTCCCAGGTCCAACTGGGGTCTTTCCTCTCTGACATCTTTTTCTCCACCTGTGGTGTCCCCCAGGGATCCAATCTCTCTCCCTGGCTGTTCAACCAGTATCTGGCACTCCTTGCCCACTGCATCGCCGCTCTCTGCCCCAACTTTCAGTGCTATGCGGACAATACCCAGCTCATTTTCAGGCTACCCTCGGCCTCCTCCTCTCCTTCCCTCCTCTCTGACTGTCTGTCTGCTATCCAGGATTGGTGTGCCGCCAATGACCTCTGCCTTAATGCCATTAAGACTGAGATTCTACTCATCGGCACACCCACTCCCTCCGTCCCTGCAGCTCTCTGGCCGGCCTCTCTTGGCCCTCTTCCTGCTTCTACCTGCAAGGCAAAAAACCTCGGGGTCATCTTTGACTCCACACTCTCCTTCTCTCCTCATATATCTGACGTCTCTAAGAAGTCACACTACCAGCTGCACCTCCTCAGAGGTATTCTTCCCTTCCTGTCCTTCCCCCAGAAGCTCACTGTCTCCCGAGCCCTGGTTCTCTCAAAGCTGGACTACTGTAACAGCCTCTATCTTAATCTGCCTGCCTCCACTCTCCGCCCTCTGCAACTCATCCAGAACAGAACTGCAAGACTTGTCCTTGGCCTCAAGCCCAGGGACCGTATCTCTCCAGGACTGAAATCTCTACACTGGCTCCCAGTGGCTGCGAGGATAAAGTTCAAAACCCTCTGCATTGTCCACAAGGCCTTCTGGGGCCTGGGGCCTAAATACCTTCAACTCTCTCTTCCTAAATATCTTCCTTCCCGAGCCCTTCGCTCATCCGTCTCCAACTCCCTCAGAGTTAGCCGCTTCTCGAAGCAACGAGCTGGTGGTAGATCTCTCTCCGTGGCAGGGGCCACTCTCTGGAACAGCCTTCCTGCCTCCCTGAAATTTGAGGAGAACCATCTCTGGTTCCGGAAGCACCTCAAAACCTTCCTCTTTGCTTCTGCTTTCTCTCTCCCTCTCCCCTGCTAATTCTTCACTGAAACTGCACTGAATCTGCAACTGGCCCACTCTCACCGACCTCGGTCTGGCCCCAGCCACTCTCCACTTGCACTGCCTCCCTGGCAACCCCTGCACTGCGGGACTGTCTCTGTATCCTTACAGCCCCCCCTTCCCAGCACTTGACTGCACTTACCCTGCACTTGCCACCAGCTGGCCCTTTTCTTGTACTGCACTTCCCCCCTCCCCTTCCCCTTGCACTTCTCCCTTCCCCCTACCCCTGCACTTGCGCTATCTGAATGACACCTGGCCTAGTAGGATCGTTGTCTGTCCTCCCCTTGTTTCCCCCCTCCCTGCCTCGTCGCGCCTTGAAACACTTGTGTATAGGCGCGTTACAAATGCCATATCACATCATATCATATTATAATGGGCCGAAACATATGTCGACTGTCTAAGGAAAATCTAATGCTTTTTTCCATGTCCAAAATGCATACTCTGATTAAATGTAATGCAAAAAGTGTTTTCTTAACGATAGAACTCCCCTGTTAGATGTGATAATTGATGACTGAATGGTATGATTGATAATCAATTTTGAAATGTTTTTTAAGATTTTTATAACCATTAAAGAGATAGATATTTTGTAATAAGTTGCAGTGTTTGACGCAATTTTTCTCAACAAGGCGACAACCTAAACAATGATGCAGATAGGTTGCCCTTAACTCTCACTTGAGATCCATATAAGACTAAAAGAGAGGGGTAGTCTATCTGTCTTTTAATAATTTTTTCTCCAAGTGTCAAAAAGCCAAATCTCAAAGAGTTAAGTACTCACCGAGTGTCTATATGAAAAGAGACCACTTTCAGTCTCCCTCGGTCAGATTTCCCGTAAACGCCCAATTGCGGCCATGTGCTGTGCCATTTTTTTATAACTGCTGCTGCATTTTCACAACAACTCAATAAATATGCGGCCTCGCAAGGAAAAGGGAAGTATAGCTGGAAATGGAAGCGAGGATGATCTGCAAATATCAAATTATTATAAAAGGATTAAAATCAGACCATGAAATGGGAATCTTCCTTTGACTATATGTAAGGGGATGTGTCATCGAATCTGTCTTTCATTGGTCAGAATTGGAATAGAGTTTGAAAAATGCTGTCATGTAAGCACTCATTGCAGCACCCCTCGGAGTCGGAGAGGGCAGGAGCCCTTCTCCCCCCATCCACAGTACCAGCACCCTGTACGACCAGCCCACAGAGCGCTACACTACCACGTGCCTGCAGAGATGAGCGTTCAACATTCAGCGCCAAGAGATCGAGTCTACATCTACACTTGGACAACATAATACCTTGGTGAGCCCTGCTTTAACCAGATTTCACTTTAAATTGCCCCCGAAAGCGTGATATGCACCTTTCTCAAGTTACGAGCACCAAGATCAGATGTTTTAGAAACCGCGCCTGGTTCCAAAATGGCCGGCGCAATGCGGCCCCACAACGAGGCTGCTTGTAGCTGCTAAATAACTAGCCCCTATTTTCTCTGCCCACATCCGCCGGCAGGCGGAAGGAAGCCGGCCATCCGAAGAAGGCCATTGAAAAAGGCCTGTTTGCCCCTGTTCGCCTGCAGGTGCCGTGGATAATCTGGACTTATCCCAATACGAAAGGCATCCAGTGAGCCAAGAAACCACATTCGCTTAACTCGTGCCCAGATCCAATAAGTGCAGAACAATACGCTAACTATTTAACCACGCCTGATTATATGCAATGCCCATGATTCACTCTATCCAAACTATGGCTACACAGATCCTCTGAACTAACTCGAAGCTTGTGCGTGAAAGTCTGAAATCAAACTATCTAGCTGTGTTGCGGGCTACACATGTGTGCACTATTGGTATTAACCAACCGCACTGACAAAGCGACCTACATCTACACTAACATTTGACAAGAAGGGCCCTAACTGTCTCATCACGATTGTTCCTATATTGTGTTCACCAACTACTAGCTGCCCCAAGAAATTCTTAAGTGATTAGTGAGTGCTACAACAAGCCAATTGTGGTACTAGCCTACTTTATCAATGTCTCCAGTAAATACTGTGTGCCCCTTTTAGTCAAGTGTGGAACTAGCTCATGCTATTAGTGATTTTAATGAGTACTGTGTGCCCCATCCAGTCAAATGTGGAACTAGCCTATTTCATCAATGCTGCTAGTCAGTACTGTGTGCCCCTTTTAGTCAACTGGAACTAGCCCATGCTATTAGTGATTTTAATGGGTACTGTGTGCCCCATCCAGTCAAATGTAGAACTAGCCTTTTTCATCAATGTTGCTAGTCGGTACTGTGTGCCCCATCCAGCCAATTGTGATACTAGCCTACTTTATCAATGTCTCCAGTAAATACTGTGTGCCCATTTTAGTCAAGTGTGGAACTAACTCATGCTATTAGTGATTTTAATGAGGACTGTGTGCCCCATCCAGTCAAATGTGGAACTAGCCTATTTCATCAATGCTGCTAGTGAGTACTGTGTGCCACTTTTAGTCAACTGGAACTAGCCCATGCTATTAGTGATTTTAATGAGTACTGTGTGCCCCATCCAGTCAAATTTGGAACTAGCCTTTTTCATCAATGTTGCTAGTCGGTACTGTCTGCCCCATCTAGTCAAATGCGGAACTAGCCTATTTTATTAGTGGCTCTAGTGAGTACTGTGCGCCATATATAGACAATTTCTCCTGACTAGACCACTCACTCTAATTGCCTCATACTAGAAGGCGCTCCTTAATGCAGAGTAAGATAAAATCAAAGTTATATTACATCATGCGCATTATAATCCATACTCTCTTCGCCTTTTTGATCCTACTGCTAATCACCTACCTATCACTTCGTGCTAGGGGATCCAATAGCTAAAGAATACTTGCCTAACAGATTACCAGACAGTCCGCACAGTATGGATCACCCTGCATTAAGCCTACCGAGCTTGCTTCAAAGCAATCCGTGCAGCTTAACCTCCAGAAACTCTAGACTTCGATCAAGATTAACTATACTCTACGAACCCGTTACTAGATCCCTGCCTTCGGCTAACAAAAGAACTAAGGGCCAGAGGGACAATACCACAAACCTCAATACCACGAGGCCCAAGCCCCCTCCTACTAAAATAAAATCTGCTCACACTCCTGCCACAGTAGCAACTCTCCCTCTCAAAGGAGCGCTCTTAAATGTCAGATCCTTAAGTGCTCATGCCACAGAAGTAGCTGACTTGCTACTATTGAACAACCTAGACTTTCTGGCCATTATAGAGTCGTGGTTACATAAAGCTGCAGGACCCCTTCTCTCATTAGCTATCCCCAATGGTTACGCTATACTGAGACAGGACAGAGACAAGAAGCAAGGAGGCGGCATCGCCATCATTGCTAAATCCAGCCTAGTTATGAGAATTATACCTAAATTAGAAACTAACTCATGTGAAGTCCTTACAGCCAAACGTCTGTTACTTAATTCCCGGACCCTGACTATCTACCTCAACTATAGACCACCAGGCCCTATTGGTTCATTCGAAGAGGATATTAACTCGATATTCTCCAATAATCTCAGTCACCTCCCAACTACTTCTCCTAGGGGACTTCAACTTGGGCTTTAACGACCCTCTAGACAAACATGCCACCTCCATTGCCAACACCCTCACTGAGCAGGGTATACCAAAAATTCACGGAACCTACACATCTCAAAGGGAGAATTTTGGATTGGGTGGTGGACTACAATTGTACCGCCAACATCACAATGATTACTCCACAACCATGGACGGGCCACTCCCTCCTATCCTTTGAACTGTATTTCCAGACCACTCCCGCAAGTCTTCATGGCTGCCATGCCTAACCAGGAATAGAAAATGTATCACAGCGAATAAAGTGATCCCTGCCATCCTTCCCACCCTCAACCAGTTGGCCGACCATCTAGGCCCAGAAACACTTGTCAAGGAGTACAACAACATCATGTTAACTACACTCGACAACATTGCCCCAATAAAACTTAGACCAAGCAAACCTAAAGCCCACCTAAATAAATAGTATACCACACAACTAAAAGATCTCCGGTTGCGACACTTCATGGAGATTACTCCCATCAGAAGATAGTCGAACTAAATTATTGGAAATTTCATCTCTTTATAAAAAAAGAGATCTACCAGGCCAAACGGAATTCATACAACAAGCGTATCTCCAATGCCAACTCTAGCATGAGGGATTTGTTTACCATCCTTAAGGAACTAGAATCTCCTATCCCCATTCCTGACACATGTACCAAAGACAAAACATGGTACTCAGACATACAACAGGCTCTTGTCAACAAAGTCAAAACCCTCCAAAACAAAATAGCAAAAATAAAAAATGCACTACTCAATCATTCGCCCCATTCCAACAAAAATACCCCAACAAGGATCACAACACCATAGCCCGATTCAACTTCACTAAAACATCCATTCTCGAGGTAGAGAAAGTTATCCTTTCACTTAAGCCATCCAACTGCCAGGGCGACCTCTGCCCGGCCCAGCTCATAAAAGATGCTTGCCCAAACTTGCCCCGTTTGTCTTCAAACTCATCAATGCCTCATTTGCATCTGGCATTGTCCCCACTAACCTAAAACAATCTTGGGTGCTGCCTTTGCTAAAAAAGCAAACAATAGATCCACTCATACCCACTAATTACCGTCCGATCACAACAGTTCAAATTTTGATAAAAATCCTTGACACGGTCGCTTACAATCAAATTCAAAAATTCCTAGAACTTCACAAACTCTTGGGAGTGCGACAGTCAGGTTTCCGACCCCAACACGGAACGGAGACTGACCTCAAGGCACAAATTGATCACCTACGAGATAAAGGGAAAACAGCCCTTCTCCTACTGCTCGACCTCTCGGCTGCATTTGATCTGGTAGACCACAAGGTCCTATGCAGCCACCTAGATTCTGCCGCCCATTTTTCCAAAGAGGCGATAACATGGATTTAGTCTTTCCTGAGCGACAGAACCATGAGGGTGTTCTGCCCGTCAGCAGTGGCAGACCCGATCCCTATTAACTGCGGTGTACCACAGGGCTCATAGGTTTCTCCTACCCTATACAACATATTTACTAAGCCCCCTTTTGATGATCTGGACCTTCTTGGTATCACCTACACTAACTATGCGGATGATACTCAGATTCTCCTCCCACTTTCTGGGGATTACAACAAGGATTTGGCCTTGGTAAATAGGGTGTATCTCATCATCCAGGCATGGATGGCAACGCACGGTCTATGCCTGAATGATGATAAAACTGATCTTATCGTCCTGGGTACTAACTCCAACCTTAAGAAATTAGAACAGGACTACTGTTCCTTTATAGTTGCTGGGAACCTTATCAAGGTGGCCAAGGAGGTAAAGACAATTGGGTTCTACCTTGACTCCACCCTCTCTTGGTCCAAACAGGTGAACGCAATGGCATTAGCTACAGCCTACAACTGTAATCTCATCAGATCAGGTAACCCCTTTCTCTCGGATAACAATTGCATTATCCTAGAGTCCTCATTCTATCCAAGCTCGATTATTGTAACGCCCTATACATAGGTATGAATAAAGCCACTATCCATAGGATCCAAATCCTCCAAACAATGCTCTGAGAGCGGCTCTTGGCATATCTAAAAGATCCCACATATCCAGGATAAGACGCCAAAACAATTGGCTTTCCACCCAAAATAAAATTAATCTCAAAGTTGCATCCCTCACCCACAAAGCGCTGCATAATGCAGCCCCCAGCTACCTCATGGATAGATTCCAGAGAACAAGCTCCACCAGACCGATGAGAACAAGTAATTCCAATAGCCTCATCATACCTAGATTTAAGAGGCAGGTTCCCAGTTAAAGCAGCCCAACTCTGGAACTCCCTGCCAAATCCTTTAAGAGAACAGCAAACCTATATCAAATTCAGATCCAACTATATAAATCTGCTGAAATCCATGGCTATGTAGGTCCCCACAATTGTATATAAGATTCCTGATGCATATTGCTTGTATATATCTATGTTTCGAAGGGATTGGTTCCTCCGACGTATTCCACATCTATGACAGGTAATCACCTCAGCTGTGCTGCTTCGGAAAATTTTCAGCGTCTGCGCCCTGCTTCGATGATGTTGATACGCTGTCCTTGAGTGCCTCCGTCAAGTCGACGTCACCGGATGTTATAAGTAGGCCGCACAACGCCTGTAGCCTCAGTTCTGTTTTTTCCGCGAACGTGTTCGCTTCGGAGATCTCGGCGCACCTCGGTTCTTCTGAGTTATTCTATCAGTTCTTTGAACTTGTTCGCGTGTGAAGATGATGTCTTCCTCTTCTTCCAACCCACGGTTGGTATTAAAGAAGTGTCGGACTGCAGTTCCAAGATGTCACTTACGGATCCGCACGCCGCCTGCCTCTGGTGCCTTGGTGAGGACCACGCCACGGATGATTGTGACAATTTCCAGTCGTTAACATCGAAGGCCTTGCAGGAGCGGAAGAAGAACCTTTCTTTCGGTAGGGTTTCCAAGCCCCGAATGTCAAAATCCACCGGGCTTTCGACCGACGATTCGAGAGGCGACTCTCTACGTCGTTGGCGTAAGTCCAGTGGGTCTCGCTCCCGGAGTGGTTCCCGCCATTCCTCTGCCTCTTCGAAGGCACTTGCGGAAGCGCTGTGACTGGACGCCTTCCTCGTCCGAGGACTCCACCCGTCGGCGGATTGATTGTCCCAACAAGCATTCTACTCCTGCAGAATGGGATGCATTTTGTACAGAGATGATGGCGATTTTCCAATCGCAGGGCTCCGTTCCGTCCGCGCCTTCGAAAGAAGCCGGCAGGGAACGTGCTAGGGCCACCGCTTGCACGCCTTCGGGCTCGGGAGGTCGCCGAGATCATCGGGAACCTTCGAGGTCCCGATCGGACAATGTGGATTGCTCTAGCCATGCACGCTCCAGGTCCCGGTCCTCGACGCCCTCTAGACGGTCGGAGCCTGTGAGGTCTTCGAAGAAGACGTCAACGCCATCAGCGCCATGTCCGTCGAGCGACTCTCTCGAAGGCGCCACCTCCGAGGAAGTCATCGACACCATCGGCGCCGAGGCTGTCGAAGGACACGCTCGGGGCTCCGCCCTTGAGGCCTGTATCGAAGCCATCGGCACCGCGCTCGACGTCGACGCCGATTCTGTCGACGCCCTCAACGCCTTTCGAGGATGCTTTATCGGAGGTACCCCGGACGGATGTGTTTGTCCCTTTTTCTGTGCCCTCATCCAGGGATTTATTGAAGCCTCTGGATTATATTTCTGAGGTGGATGAATGGTCTAATGAAGGTTTGGTTCTTGATGAGGTTTCTGACGAGCTATTATCTGGTCATAGCCAGATGGAAGACCTGCGTCAGTCGTTGCACGACGCCAGTGGTCTGGACACCTCTCCGGAGGTTGAGTTTGGTAGGCCTGAGCCTGGCACGCACGCCGAGTCTTCTTACCGACAGCTAATGTCGAGGGTTACAGAGTACTTGGGATGGTCTGCGCCACCAGTGGATTTTCTGCAGGATGACCTGACAGATATCTTGGACCAAGGTCCACCAACTGACCCGGTACTGCCATTCCATATGGCCTTGCAAAGAAGGGTGTCGGCGGCTTGGACTGCTCCGGAGAGTCTCCTGGCAGTGTGTAAGTCGTTGCCGAAAAAGTACCACCCAGCCAATGGCGACCCCGGCTACTTGTCCATGCACCCTACTCCGGAGAGTTTGATGGTGCAGGCGGCTACGGACCCAGCAAAACAGGCGTTGTACCCTATCATCCCTCCTGATAGGGACGACTAACGTTTTGACGGTTGGGCAAAGAAAGTCTGTTCTTCAGGGATTATGGCTTTGAAGGCAGCCAACTCTGTGTGTGCCTTAGCACGTTTCACTCGCACTCTGTGGAATTGTGTTTTGTTGGCGGCTGAACACATTCCTGAGGGGGAGGAACGGAATGGCTTTCTTGCCCTTGTGCAGGATGGCAAGTATGCCATGTGTGAATCCGTTCAGTTGGGTCTGGACGTGGCAGACTGTGTCAGCCGGTCCATGGCGGCGAGCACCGTGATGCACAGATTTGCTTGGTTGCGGAAGTCGGGGTTTGCTCCTGATGTGCAAGCCCGGCTTCTCAACATGCCCTTTGATGGTGACCAACTTTTTGGCAGCAAGGCTGACGAGAGCCTTGAGAGGTTGCAGACCTCAAAAGCTGCAGCGAAGTCGTTGAGCACTGCAGTTCGCCAACCTCTGCCTTTTCGTCCTAGGGGACAGCAGTGGAGAGGGGGTTCCTTTCGTTACTACTCTACCTTTGGTAGATCGAGAGGAGCTGCCACTCAAAGAGGCCAACGTAGGAGTATCAGAGATGGAAAACAAGGTACTCGAGGTGCCCAGGCCGCTCGGGCAGTTGCCTCCTTGCCCTCAGGCACTGCCGCAGCCGCTTCAGCTCAGTCATGAGCCATGTCCCATGGTTCGCCGGTTGGGGGAAGGCTGGTGCAGCATCTTGTAGAATGGCGTGCCATTACTTCAGATGTGTGGGTTCTGGAGATCATAGCCCATGGCTACTGTCTTCCATTCCGGCAGAGGCCTCATGACAATCCACCAGGGAATCTCTCTTTGAAGAGTCTGGATCCGCTCCTTGCGCAGGAAATCAAATCCCTGCTGGAGAAAGGCGCCATAGAACTGGTGCCTGTAGCGGAGAGGAACAAGGGATGCTATTCCCCATATTTTTTGATCCCGAAAAAAGACGGGGTATTGAGACCCATCATGGACTTGCGTGGTTTGAACAAGCTCCTCAGAAAGGACAAGTTCAAGATGGTTACTCTCTCTCAAGTCCTCCAGGCCCTTCAACTTCAGGACTGGTTGGTGTCTCTCGACCTCAAGGACGCTTACTTTCATGTGCCGATTCATCCCAAGCACAAGAAGTACCTGAGGTTCGCGGTTGGCGACTCACACTTTCAGTTTCGGGTCCTGCCGTTCGGATTGAGCTCCGTCCGAGGGTCTTCATCAAGCTCATGGTGGTGGTGGCAGCCTATCTCAGGAATGGGGGGATTCATGCCTACCCCTGCCTGGACGATTGGTTGATCAGGGCGTGTTCTTCCGAGCAAGTCCTGGATCATCTGTCAGTCACCTGCCACTCCCTTCACAGGCTGGGCTTCTCCCTCAATTTAAAGAAGTCCCACTTGATGCCAACCCAGTGGCTCCAGTACATCGGAGCAGTGCTTGACACACCCCTGGGGCAGTGTTTCCCTCCCCAGATGAGGGCTCATCACATTCTGCAGATGGTGCAAAAGTTTCAACTTGCCCAGAGTCTCCCGGCGTTCGAGTTCTTGAGGTTGCTCGGCCTCATGGCATCCTGCATTCTCCTGGTGCCAGAGGCCAGGCCGCGGATGAGATCTCTGCAATGGGCCCTCTAGATGCAGTGGTCGCAGTCCTCCAGCAGGATGTCAGATCCCGTTCAGGTGCCGACCTCGGTCGCCCAGGATCTTCTGTGGTGGGCCGTCGAAGGCAATCTGATGAAGGGGGCTCTATTTCGGCTACCCTGGCCGCAGATGATCATCGTGACGGACGCATCCCTCACGGGATGGGGAGCTCATGCCAACAAGTTGACACTCAGCGGTCGTTGGTCTCCGTCGGAGTCCAGACTCCATATCAATCTGTTGGAGCTGAGGGCCATCAGGCTAGCTCTGAAGGCTTTTCTGCCGACTGTACGAGGGAAGAATGTCCTGATTCTGACAGACAACAAAGTGGCCATGCACTACCTCAACAAAAGGGGGAGGGGGCAGGGTCACTTCCTCTGTGCCGAGAGGCGATCCAGCTCTGGTTCTGGGCCATCCAGCTGGAAATTTCGATCTCCGCAGTTCATCTGGCCGGAGACGAAAAAGAGGCGGCGGACGCTATGAGAAGGCAGAGCACGGTCTCTCACGAGTGGGAGCTGGCTCAGGAGATTCTCCTGGAGATCTTCGCCCTTTGGGGGACCCCTCAAGTGGATCTCTTCGCCACCACTGTCACCCGGAAGTGCGAGATTCTGCTCGCGGGAATTTCCTCCAAGAGGAGCCTAAGGGGATGCGTCCTTCCCACTGCTGTACGCGTTTTCTCCAGTCACCGTCATTCTGCAAGTGCTGAGGAGGTTACGGAGGTTCGGTTCCCGAATGATCCTCATTGCTCCGGCATGGGCCCGGAGAACGTGGAACCCGGACGTTCTCGACATGTCCATCTGCCCTCCACGCCGTCTTCCCTACCGAGACGATCTGCTCTCACGGAAGGGGGGTTAGGTTCTCCTTCCAGAGGGTCAAGTCCCTCAGCCTTCATGCTTGGCTTCTGAACGGTTGAGGTATAAGGATTGGGACCTCCCGAAGATGTGATGGAGGTGTTGCTTTCTTACCTCTACTGCTTTGCATATATACCTCTGATGTCATATTGTGTAAACATTGTAACTTAAGCCTTGCATATTCTGTACTTCTGTGCCCTGATACCCTCGGGTCTGGCACGCATTATAAATAAACAAACAAACAAAATGTACTGTATTGCTGTTAATGCAATCTGATGTTGTCAAGTCATTCCTTAACAAAGTAAGGTATTGATGTGGAAGACTTTGTCAAAGAGACTTTGTTTTATCTCAGTCATTTCAAGAATACAAATAAACCAATTAAGAATGTTGAAAATAAGACTCAGTAGGAGGGTTTTCATGTGGAAATCCCTTAGGTCAGGCACTCTCGCCTCATTTATCAAAACCCACCTCATCGACTATGTGTCATGTGCTTGAAGCTATTCATTAGACTTTGGCTATAGGGAGGACTGGATCCCTTCTTATATTGAGGTAAATAGTTAGCAGCAGGAATAAAAAAGAAGCAAACAGAGCAAAAACGCTTTGTTGAACAAAAATCTTTTCTGTTTTAAAAATAAAGAACTCATGTTCTACCCACATATCTACATTTATATATGATACAATTCAATTTAGTTGCCCTTTACCTTGAGAGGCTGCACATTTATCGAATCTGCTGTCTTCTGGAATCTGTTTAGCTTTTGCGGAAGACGAGCACGTGTGACGTGACACGTTGCCGTGAAAATGCAGCGCCAGGCATAAAAAATGGCACAGCACAGGGTCGCATTTAGCGTTTACGGGAAAGTCGACCGAGGGAGCCTGAAGGAGATCCCTTTTCATATAGACACTGGGTGAGTACTTAACTTTGAGATTTGGCTTTTTGACACTTGGCCAGGCTCCAGGCCTTAATTCCAGTAGTTATGATATGGGATTTACACAAGGGTTTTTAGGTGCGACGAGACAAGGAGGGGGAAACAGAGGGAGGACAAAACAATGATCCTACTAGGCTTTGTGTCATTCAGTTTCGTGCAAGTGCAGGGAAGAGGGAGGGGATAAGTGCCGAGGGAAGTAGGGGGGAGTGCAGGTAACTCATAAGTGAAGCCAGTGGGTGGCTCAACAATTCAGATTGAGGGGACTGTAGGGTTGCAGATACAGACCACAAGTTCAGAGGGTAGCCAGGTGACCAGTGCATGGAGCCGTCGGGACATCAGGAAGAGAGGAAGCGGAAGTGAAAATTAAGGTCTTGAGTTGCTTCCGGAACCGGAGGTGGTTCTGCTCTAGTTTGTGAGAGGCAGGGAGGCTGTTGCAAGGGGAGGCCCCAGACGAAGAGACATCTGCCCCAATTCTCTGCTTGGAAAAGCGACTGACCCTCAGAGAGTTGGAGGTGGATGAGCAGAGAGCTTGAGAAGGGAGATGTTTAGGAAGAGAGAGTTGAAGGTAGTGCAGTCCCAGGCCCCAGTAAGCCTTGTGGACGATGCAAAGGGACTTGAACTTGATCTGTGTCGCCACAGGGAGCCAGTGAAGGGATTTCAGAGCTGGAGAGATACAATCCCTGGGCTTGTAGTCCTGTTCTGGATAAGTTGTAGAGGTCAGAGAGTAGAGGCAGGAAGATTTAGAAAGAGGCTGTTGCAGTAGTCCAGCCTAGAGAGAACAAGGGCTCTGGAGACAGTGAGCTTCTGTGGGAAAGTGAGGAAAGGGAGACTACCTTTGAGGAGGTGCAGCTGATAGTTTGACTTCTTAGAGACGTCAGAGATGTGAGTAGAGAAGGAGAGGGTGGCATGAAAGATGACCCCGAGTTTCTTAGCCTCACAGGTAGGTGCAGGAAGAGGGCCCAGAGTGGGCGGTCAGAGAGAGAGAGAAAAGGAGGCAGCTGGTGTTCCGATGAGGAGTATCGCAGTCTTACTGGCATTAAGGCAGAGAACATTGGCAGCTGACCATTCCTGAATTGCAGCCAGACAGTCTGGTATGAGAGAAGGCGAAGAGGCGGTTTAGGGGAGCCTGAAAGAGAGCTTGGTATCATCCGCATAACACTGAACGTTGGAGCAGAAAGTAGTGATGTGATGGGCAAGAGGTGCAAGGTAGTGGTTGAAAAGCCATGGAGAAAGGTTTGACCCCTGGGGGACACCACAAGTAGAGAAATAGATGGCAGAGAGGAAGACCCAAGTTGGACCTGAGAGGGTTGGTCCGCGGGAAAGGAGGTCAGCCAGGCCAGGGCATGGTCAGTGATACCCAGGTTATAACGGAGGCGATTGGGCAGGATGGCATGGTTGACCGTATCAAAAGCAGAAGAAAGATTGAGGTGAATGAGGATAGAAGTAAGGTTAGAATCCAGATTGGAGAGCAGGTTTTCATGGTGTTCAGGAGAGCAGTTTACGTGCTTCTGGCAGCTCTGAAGCCAAACTGGTGGTCATGGAGACAACCAATAGCTTCATTGTGAAGATTAAGCTAGGAGATGGCCAGCTGTTCCAAGAGTTTGCCCAAGAAGGCAGTGATGGAGATCAGGCATCAGATAGCCGGCGAGGAAGGATTAGCAGAGGGCTTCTTTATAAGTGGGTGCAAAAGGGAGTGCTTAAGGGGGTGTGGGTAGGTTCCAGTGGCAAAGGAATGATTGCAGAAATCGGCCATGGCTGGAGCAAGGGTCCTGGATGTGGTCCTTGATGGTTCTGGATGAACAAAGGCCAAACTGCTTTGACAAGACTTTCATAGATCGGACTTGTCTGGAAACATCATCTGGGGTGAACAAGAGAAAGGAAGAGAAAGGAGGAGGAGAGATGGCCACAGGCGGGCCAGGAGTAGAGGAGGAGGAATCCAGGAAGAGAGGGTAGACAGGATGTTCTGAGTTATAGTGATGAAATGAGAGCCAAGGCCGTACAGAGGGTCTGGGAGGGAACAGGAGAGGTAGAGACTGCAGCAGAACTGGCCAGCACCTTGCAGAATTTGAAGAGTTCGTCCGAGTTGTTAGATGCAGCAGAGACACGGGCTTGGATGTGGGCTATGATCTTGGCGAGGACAGAGAGTCTGTATTGCCTTTGGAGCAGGTGACAGACCAGTTTGTCATGGGGTGCACCTAATGCCATCCACTTCCTCTCAGCCACCCTGCACTTGTTGCACTTGGATTTGGGCTTCAAGCGGATCCACATGACCGGGGAAAGGACATCAAGAGTGTTACAGATAGAGAGATGAAGGTTAGATAGGGCTGTGTCAGGGTGTGAGTCAGCCAAAGGTGCAGAAGGAGGAGAGAAAGTAGTGGCGAAAGCCTCAGCTGACATACACTTAATGGGTCGGATGACAGAGAAGGTAGCTGAAATCGACTTGGCCTGAGGGGTAGATAGAGAAAGGTGGGAGGAAAGGACAAAGTGATCACTACAGGAGAGAGGAGTGGTGAGAGGGTTAGAGTTGTTAACTTAATTGAATACACTTAGAAATTAGAGAGTGGGGTGAAGATACCACACTCAGGTCTTTAAGAGCCTTTCTCTACCGTCTTTTTGTTTTTTACTAGGAGCACATTACATTGGATTTACATGAATGTTGTGGGTGATGAACCTGGAGAATAGGAACCACAGCCAAGAAAAGACTGTTTTAATTTGGTAATTAAGGTCCAGAAGATATAGATTATCCTAAACATATGCAACATATTTTCAGCCATTTCCCAATAGGGTAAGCATGAGATGATTTTTTAATACAAAGGGCCTCATCACGACTTTGGCGGTAACCCTAAAATCCGGCGGTAGCGCTATTACCGCCGGATTTAAGGGTCCGCCAAATCAGGACTTCAGCGGATTTTGGCCCAGCTCTGAGCTGGGGGGATTCCGCCGAAAATTTGCGCTCATACCGCCGGCGGTAAATCCGCCGGCGGTATTAGCGTGAAATTTCCCCATTGAGCCCAATGGGGAATGGGGCATTTCCGAATGGGCTCAATGGGGAATGGGGATTAACATTACTGCTGAACTTGTGATCCGGCGCTATTAGCGCCAGGGAGTTCGGCGGTAGGGCAGATAGTGCCGGCGCTAATAGCGGCGGCGTTACCGCCCAAGTCGTGATGAGGCCCAAAGTATGGTATCGTAAATCCTTTTGCGGGAGGGAGACGTATAACATGTTCCCTCCTTTCATTGGTTATTCAGCGGACTGTTCAAATTATCAAGTTGACTCAGGCACAAGCTAATCAGCTTCTTTGTGTGGTGAATTAGGAAAACATTTTTCAGGTAAAAACACATTTCGTTTCACACCTCCGGCATAACACGTTGGTGTAGTTAATTTGACACACTAGTCAATGAAGGTGTTATTGGTGTTGGTGGTGAGAGAGTCAGACATAAACGGATCCAGAAATAATCACCATTATAGGTGGCACTGGTGTTACATAGCATGGTATTTGGCATTCAAATTCAATTGAGATATGAAGGAATTGACATTAAATTGTCAGAATATAAGGGTGCAACATAACAAGTATTAATTGCTATCTTCTTTTGTTTTTGTTTCCTTCGCTATGCGTTTTCATCCTTCTTCCACTGCAATAATGTTTAATGTGTGATATTCTATTCATCTTAGAAAATGATTCAATTTAGCCCTGATACAAACCTGTGAAAGGTTGAAACACGTGTTGGCTTTTTTCTGTTGTATGCAGAGTTAGAAATAATGGAGTTTGCATTTATATGTTTAGTTAGAAACAACATATTATGAGTGTTGGTTTATTAAAACCTTATCTAAAAAACCTGCATTGAAATTGGCATTGAATACTGATTGGGTTATTATAATACAATCGTTTTATCTATTAACTATTCGCAATTGGAAATATTAGGTGGTTTTGGCCCTGGCCTTTTGTAACTTTTTTAAGACTCAGAGGTTTGATCCTTTGTGCTTTCCAACTTGCCAGCACACTGATTTAAAATTGTAGATTCACATAGAATACGAGGTGGTCCAGCTCAGACTTCAGTGTAACCTCACCTTTGACTTAAGGGATAGAAATTGCTCGAGACCTATGGGAAGAAGGTGTACTCGAATGCAGGGCTCCACCTCAGACAGGCCAACGCAGATTCCATACTGACGGCGGCTTATCAACGGCTGTGGAGGGAAATTGCCGACTTCCTCCAGGACATTCCAGCCGAGAAACAAGCCTCCTTCAAGGCAGGACTCGAAGCAAAACTGGTGGCACAGGACATCATGGTAGCCATGGTGGCGCACATAGATACTGCTAGCAGGGTAATCTGCGTGGAAACGGAAGTGCAACCAGGTTGAACCCTGATGTTCAGGACACAATCCTAGACCTGCCTTTGGAGGGCGGTGGCTTGTTCCATTCCACTACGGGCGAGGAACAAGATAAGAAGAGCAGTTTGCAGACGGACAAATCCCTGGCCATTCTCACCAATCCAGCTGCCAAAACCTTTGCACAGGTCCACTCTCACTCGGACAGAGGGCGGTCCTTCGGCGGTTTCCGGGGTTTCCAGGACCGCCGGGCCAGGCAGCCAGACAAGTCGCTGAGCCAACATAGGTGAAAACACCAGAAGCCTTTGCTCATTGGCTTCTATCCATCCCCATCCCAGTCTCTGGCTCCGACCCAAACAAGCAATGATGGCTCGCTTCAGAACCACTGCACCCCGGTGGGGGCCGGTTGGCCCTACACAGTCAAGCTTAGCGTGCACGCTTTATGGACTCATGGGTGATTTCGGTAGTTTCCTTGGGCTTCCGGCTCCCCCTACCATCCCCTCTGACCCCACCCCTCACAGATCGGGACTCCTTCACTCTTAGCAGAGATACGGCCCCTTGTGGAGAGCAAGGAGGTTCCTCTCCCTCAGCTTTGGCAGGGTCTTTACTCCTGCATCTTTGCCATTCAAAAGAACCAGGCGGTCCTGCTAGTGGTCCTAGATCTTTCCTTCCTGAATCTGAACCTACCTATGCAGAAGTTCAAAAGGCTCATGCCCGCTATTATAGCAGAGACGATGTGTGGGGGACTGGACGTGCTCCCTGGATCTGAAAGACACATATTTACACTCCCCATAGTGCAGCCTCATCTGTCCTTCCTCAGGTTCAGAGTCATGGGTTTGCATTTCCAATACAAGGCATTGCCATTCGGCCTGAATTCAGCACCAAGGGTATTCACAAGACTGATGAACCTGTTGGTGGTCCTGCTGAGGTCAGAGGGCCTACATGTATATCCTTACCTCGACGATTGGTTAGTCCGAGAGAAGTCTCAGCTCTACCCTACACAATCTGTTGTGTTCTTGGGGCTGCTGTGGGATATTCTGAAGCAGTGTTCCCCACAAATGCGAACGTGGCGGCGATCAAATCCTCTGTTGCTCACTTCCTTAGCAGAACAGTATCTGCGACCTGGTGGTACAGCACCTGCTGGGAGTACTGGTGGCAAGCCTCCTGACCATCCCTTACACTAGGCTGTGAATGAGGAGGCTGCAGCTTCATTTTTCAGCATCCCGCTACCACGAGTCCGGTCATCAGGGGGCCCTTGTCACTATACCCGCTCACCTACAGCAGTACCTCACTTGGAGGGGGGCAGGAGGCAAACCTCATGGTGGGCAGACCATTAGGGCCCCCATAAGCAGATCATACCATAACTACGGACGCCTCACTCCAAGGGTGAGGCGCTACCCTGGGGACACATTCTGTGCACCGTCTGTGGTCTCAGAAATTATGGCCATTTGGCTTGCAATCAAGGCATTCCTTCCGCTCATCAGGAGCAGTGCAGTTTGCATTCGGACGAACAACTCTACCTGCATGTATTACCTCAACAAGCAGGGTGGCACTAGATCCCCACCCCTATGCAGGCTGGCCCTCAGCATCTGGGAGTGGACGATTGCGCAAGACATCTGGATCTCAGCGGTACATCTGTTGGGAGAATTGAACCAGGAGGCAGACAGACTCAGTCAGTTGGGCCCCGACGACTACGAGTGGCAGCTGAACGAGAGAGTCAGTTGAGACATTTTCAGCAGGTGGGGTCACCCCATCACAGACATGTTTGCGACGGAGAGCAACCAGACTTGTCAGCCGTTCCTGTCCTAGGGAGGAAAAGGACGCGGCTGCTTCAGGGACATGCCTCATATCCCCTGGGACGGGATGTGGGCATGTGTGTTCCACAAGGTTGTTTTCAAGATCAGGCAGTCCCAGCGGCTCGAGACAACCTAGAAATCATCCAGGGAGCCAGGAGTCGGGCTACTCGAAAGCAGTACAAAAGCAAATGTACAAAGTTCAGCTTCTGTTCCAAGGAAAACATAGTGGGCCTGCTATCCTGCACTCTGGACCAGGTGTTGTCTTTCTCAGCGTATTTAGCTAAATCAGGGGTCCAGCTTGACGCCTCCAGGACATACCGACCATTGGCGCATACAGGAACTCAGAAAGGTTTACCTTCTCATCGGCCAATCCAGTAGTGAAGAGGCATCTAGCAGAGTTAACCATGCTGTACCCTCCTGTCAGTCGTCCCGCACCCAGTCTGGGATCTCAACGTTATTCTTAGCGCCCTCGCGCACAAACCAATTGGGCCCATGGCCACAGTGTACAACAAATAGGTCATGCTCAAAATAGCGCTTCTAGTGCGGGCTTACTTCAGCTTGCAGAGTTAGCGAAATTCAGGCTCTGGTGGCTTCTGAGCCCTACACTATGTTTCATCTGGAGATGGTTGTGCTCATCACTCACCCCTTGTTCTTACCAAAGGTGGTCTCCTCATTCCACATTAACAAAGAGATTGTGCTACCCACTGTCTTTCCAAACCCCAAGGAAGACTTAGAGAAAGCTTTCCACTGTTTATATGTCAGAAGAACATTAAAATTCTATCTTGACAGAACCAAGGACTTTCGCAAGACAGACGCCTTATTTGTCACATATGGCGGATCAAGGCCTGAACAGCAAGCGTCCAAAGCTTCAATAGCCAGATGGATGACTGCAGCCATCCAGGAATCATACAAGGCTCAGCACAAAGAATCACCGGGGGGCAGGCACGCTCATTCCATCAGTGCAAGGCAGTGGCTTTTTAGCGTCGCGTACCGTGGCAAGCGATTAGCAGGGCGGCGACATGGACCACTCCATCGCCTTCTTCAATCACTACTGTATGGATACCTGTGTCTGGGCTGGCGCAGCATATGGCCAGGCTGTAGGTAATTTGTTTGCCTACAGTATCAAGCTCTCCTCCCCAGGGCAGTGGTATCAGTTGTAGTCGCCTATACAGGATGGAGGAAAGGGGAGGGGCGTAGGAGTAATTAAGTAATACTCATTGGAGTGCCTAACGTACGCCTAGTCCATAGTCTCCTTTCCTCCATACGTCCCACCATCCTTCCCCCTAAAAAAAAGCAGCGAGGTTGAACAGTTCAATACAGCCGACGTGTCAAAGGGGACTGAGGTGTGGCGGAGCGGTTAGGAGAGCACATGCTCTCCGGACTGAGCCCCTGCAGGCATGTTATTATTAAAGGGAAAGTGTTATTTTTTTGGTGAAAAAGGTTCCGTTCCTGTCCATAGTGAGATAGGCTCATACAGGATGGAGGAAAGGGGACTATGGCCTCGGAGCACGTTAGTCACTCTGGTGAGTAACACTTAATGTATCCATTACTCCACCATGATAATGCACAGCCAAAGATTCCAAGAACCTTCTCCAACTGTCTGTACTCTATTGAGGTGTTTATGCTCAGGCAGAGTTTACAAACATCACTTGTGATTTTGCCATATTTTAACGGCGTTCCAGCCCAAGGGATTGGAGGTACATTGGCTGCAGCAGGTAACTTTCTGTTTTCCCATTTTGCACCCTGCTAACACCAAAGCTGTAACCAAAAGAAGGGGGTTGAGTTTTGAATTTGGAATTTCTTGAACATTTCTATGGCGCCTATATAGCAGAAAGTGTTTCCAGGTGCCACAAGACAAAGAGGGAAGTGGAACAGAGGGAATAGAGAATCAACAATAACGGTCCTACTAGGCCTTGTGACACTCGGAGCATGCAAGTGCAGTGTCAAGAAGTGCAGGGGGAAGGTCAGGGATAAGGAAGTGATAATGGGGAGAAGTGGAGGGTAATGGGGAGAAGTGATTGGGCGAGGGGTAGTGGGTGCGGGGCTGTGCATGTGCTAAAGGTAACCCAATAGGTCAAGTGCCAGGGAAAGCAGGGGGCAGAGATAATAGTACGAGGGAGGGGTTGGACAGCCTCAGTGGGCTGATCAAGGAAGGATGCCCAAGGGCAAGTCCTGATAGGGAGGGGTGCAGGGGAAGGCTGGTCAGAGGGCCTGACCCTAGGGAGACTCATAAAAGGCACAAGCAACAAGTCACAGTGGCAGTGAGATCTAGCAGGGGAGGGGGAAATGGAAGGGGAGGAGAGGAGGAAGGTCTTGAGGAGCTTCCCGAACTTAAGGAGATCTAAATTAAGACAGAGAGGGGGAGACAAGCCGTTCTAAGGGGACTCCCCAGCCGGGGATAGAGATATACCCCCACTCTCTGCTTGGAGAAACGTCTAGTTTGCAGAGAGTTGGAGCTAGAGGACCAAAGAACTCTAGCAGGGAGGTAGGGAGAGATGGTTGGATAAAGCAGGGCTCCAGGCCCCAGAAAGCCTTGTGAATGATGCAAAGTGTCTTCAATCTGACCCTTGTAACCACCGGGAGCCAGTAGAGAGATGTTGTCGCTGGCGAGATGCAGCCCCTTGGCTTAATGCTAGGATAAGTCTTGCAGTCCTGTTCTGGATTAGTTGAAGTGGGTGAAGTGTGGGGAGGGGTAAATTGAGGAAGAGACTGTTACCGTAGTGAAGCCTTGTGAGAACCAAAGCTCTAGAGACACTGAGATTCTGGGTGAAGGTAAGGAAAGGGAGAATACATCAACAGAGGTGAAGTTGAAAGTGTGATTTCTTGGCAAGGTCAGCGATATGAAGATAGAAGGAAAGAGAGTATTCAAAGATGACACCCAAGTGTTTTGCCTCACACGAGGGTGAGAGGTGTGGGCCCAAGGAGGGCGGCCAGAAGGTAGGAGCGATTGATGGGATAGGAATCCCAATGAGGAGAATCTCGGTCTTACTGGAATTAAGGCAAAGATCATAAGCAGCACACTGTTAAGGTGTGTATCACAAGAATGCTGCGTACCTGTCTGCTTGGTAGTTGATCTTGATGAGGCAGCCAGACTGACACCAGTTGCTAGATGAGCAAGTGACACGAGGAACCAGCCTCTCCACCACCCAAGATTGATACTGGGTGGAAGATGGACCGACTCCCAACGTCACGGGATGCACTCTCCTGATTAGCGTGACGTAGGGACTGTGCAGGCACAGGCAGGAGAGGCGAAAGTTCAAAGTCCTTAGTCTGAAGATTCTTGCCAAAGGGTGAAATCCAAAAGAGCCAATCCCAGGAGAAATTAAACTGATGCTGTGGCCGACTCAAGTCCAAGGCTGGCCAAGGGTGATTATGAGGAGAAGACAGGGCTGGTAGAACACTGTCCACAGGAAGGCGAGGATCTTGCAGGCAATAGGAAACTGGTCTGGGAGAGACTGGCCAGGCAGGTGAACACCAGATAGTCCAAATAATCCGGAGCAAACAGGTGAGGACTCAGACTGGAGGAGGGGAACTGATCCAGGAGTAGTAAGACCCAAGTATCAAGGAGGGATCCTAAGGACTGGGATGGGAACCCAGGGGAATCCAAGAACTGGGAGTGGAAACCCACAGCAAAGCTAGAGCTAAACTGGCAAAATGGCCCAGGGACCCGCTGGAGAGGAAGAATGGTTAAGGAGGGGAGAAACAGGGCCAGGACAGAAGGCAGGAGCAAGCTGGTAACTCGGTCCAGGGCAGAAGGCAGGAGCACGCAGGTAACTCGGAAGCCGAGTGAGCGGGCAACACGATCCGGAACAAACCGCGTTGAGACGCAACTTGCTCCTGATCACTGCTCCCTTTTATGGGTCGCCGACACCCGCGAGGCTTGGAACGCAAGCCGTTTCAGCGCCGGGCGCCGGCGGACCCAGCTGCGAGGCTTGGAAGGTAAGCCTTACCAATCGCGAGGGCCCAATCCACGGCGCATGCGCGGAACCGTGACCGCGGTCTCCCGCGCATGCGCAGTGGAGTTCTAGCGTGGACCCCCGAAGCTCTCCCTGTGTCGGATCCCCATGCGCGAAAGCGCGGATAGACACGCCAAGAGGTGGAGGGGAAAGCGGGTGCAGAGAATCCAGGTCTCCAGGTAAGTGGCGTGACACTATGTCCCCTTCCAGGAAGGCCCGGTGCCCCAGGTTTCCAAGGAAACGGACCATAGAACTCACACACAAGGCGGGGAGCTTGCACATGTTGGTGCGGTTCCCAAGTACGATCACAAGCCGGGTACCCGTTCCAATCCACCAAAAAGTGGAGCACCCCCCTACGATAGCGGGCATCACAAATCTCCTGAACCTCAAATTCGGGAACACCTTGCACTAGGACAGAGGCTGGACGAGGACAAGAACGACCATAAGTGTCGGCAACATAGGGCTTTAACAGGGAGACATGAAAAACAGGGTGTACATGCCAAGAATGAGGCAACTGGAAGCGAAAGGCCACAGAGCACAGACGCTTGGTAATCTTAAACGGGCCAAAATACCGGGGAGCCAGCTTGACAGGCAAATTGTGAAGCGGCAGGTTCTTAGAGGACAACCAAACCCTATCCCCAACTCGAAAATCAGTTTCCACACTCCTCCTCCTGTCAGCCTGAGATTTCATACGATCTTTAGCCTCCTTCAAAGTCTTGCATGCCAATTCATGTTGCTGTTGGATACTTGAAACAGGGCATCAGCAGATGGAACTGCACTGGAAGGCACGGGATGGAAAGGCATCAATTTCGGATGCTGGCCTGTCGAACAAAAGAATGAACTGACTCCAATAGAAGAATGGACAGAATTGTTGTAGGATACCTCTACAAGATCCAGACTCGCCTTCCAGTTGGACTGAGTAGCGTTAGCAAAACAACGGAGGTACTCTTCCAGAGTCTGATTAGTCCTTTCAGTGAGGCCATTGGTTTGTGGGTGATAACCAGAGCTCAAAGCTCTGCGAATTCCAAGATGGCCACACACCTTGCTCCAGAATGAAGAGAGAAATTGGGAACCACGATCCGAAATAATCTTTTCGGGAAGGCCATGTAACCGATATATTTCATATAGAAAGGCAGAAGCCATTTGGGTAGCCGTAGGTATCTTGTTGAAAGGGATGAAATGGGCAAATTTAGTGAAACAGTCCACCACAACCATTATGCAAGTATACCCGTCAGAAGGAGGCAGATCAACAATAAAATCTGTGGCGATGGTGTGCCACGGATATGGTGCTAATTCCGTCGGTAAAAGCAATCCCAAAGGTCGTCTCCTAGGAACCTTGCACTGGGCACAAACGAGACAACTTTCGACGTACTTCTGGACCTCACCAGCCCATCCAGGCCACCAAAACTTTCAGGATATCAGTTCTTGCGTTGCTCTAACCCCTCGATGACCCCCAATAGGTGAATCATGAAAGCCATGCAATATGCCATCTCGAATCGCCCCCTTGGGAATGTAAAGCCTCTTCAGGAAAAACAGGAGACCATCATGTTCAGATACCGATGTTCGTCGAAGTAGAGCCGGCCTTTCGGGATCCGTTCGAGTGGCATCTGAAATCGACTGTAGGTGAGGAGACAACGTCAATAAAAAAATGTTGAGGAGAAATCAGCGGCCGATCTGGGCTGGAAGTTCCTTCCTCCTTCTCCAGGGATCGGGACAGGGCATCCGCCTTCAGGTTTGAAGTACCGGGGACGTAAGTGACATGAAACACAAATGGGGAGAAAAAGAAGGCCCACCTGGCTTGGCGAGGATTTCGACATTGCAAGGAGCGCAAGTACTGCAAATTGCGGTGATCCGTACGGACCGCCACAGAAAAACAAGCTCCAAGTAGATGATGCCTCCATTTTTCAAATGCGGTTTTAATGGCCAACAGTTCTTTCTCGATTACCGCATAATTTATCTCACTGGGGTTCAACTTGCGTGAGAAGTAAGCCACTGGATGTTCAACAGACGTCACAGGATCCTTCTGCAGGAGAACAGCCCCAACGGCGAAGTCCGATGCGTCTGCCTCTACAATGTAGGGTAATTCATCCTGAGGCTGACGCAAAATTGGAGCGGTCATGATAGCTGACTTCAGGATGTTGAATGCCCGTGTAGCAAGAGAATCCCACTTGAAAGTAATCTTGCTGCTGGTCAACCTGGTGAGATGCGCTGTGATTTGAGAGAAATGTGGAATAAAGCGCCTGTAAAAATTAGCGAATCCCAAGAAGCGTTGTAGAGATTTTACATCATGGGGTTGTTTCCACTCTTGTATAGCTTGAACTTTCTTGGGATCCATTTCTATGCCAGTATGATTGATCACAATCCCAGGAACTCTATTCTAGGTTGATGAAAGAAGCATTTCTCCACCTTGGCGAACAGATGATTGAGAGATAAGCGACGAAGAACCTCACGTACATGCCCTACGTGTTCTTCAAAAGATATGGAGAAGACCAAAATATCGTCCAAATATACCTAGACCGATATGCCAATCAGGTCACCGAAGATGTTATCCATGAATCGTTGGAAAATAGCTGGGGCATTGCACAGACCAAAGGGCATAACCCTATATTCAAAATGCCCAAAAGGCGTCTTAAAAGCAGTCTTCCATTCGTCCCCGTTCTTAATACTAACCAGATGATAGGCTCCTCATATGTCAAGCTTGGTGAAAATCCGAGCCGTGTGCAGGGTTTCTAGGATACTGCGAATCAAAGGTAATGGATATCAGTCCTTTGTAGTTATGTCGTTCAATTGCCGGTAATCAACACAGGGTCTCAAAGTGCCTGCTTTCCTTTTCACAAAAAACATGGGGAATCCTGCGGGTGACTTGGACGGTGCTATGTATCCTTTCCTTAAACAATCCGACAGTCCTGTAGCACTTGTCTCTTGTCCCGTGTTAGAGCATACAGTTTCCCATGGGGAATCTCAAAGCCTGGCAACAACTCTATAGCACAATCAAACGAGCGATGAGGTGGCAAAGGTATATCTCCTGGTTCAGAAAATACATGCTCAAATTCGGCATACCCTTGTGGGATCTGGGAATTTGGAACAAAGACTGACCCCTCTGCCAAGGGATTCCAAGGGAGTTGGGGAGACCTGAGTCTGAGCTGACAAACTGCAAAAAGCGGAGGAAAAGGTCAAGGTGTGAGTTCTCCAATTAACAACTGGATTATGATGTTGTAGCCAAGCTAATCCCAAGACCAATTTGTAGGTAGGGGACTTAATCACATCCAAGGAGAGATTTTCCAGGTGGTCACCAATCTGAAGTCAGACCCACTGTGTACAGTCGGACAGGTCCAGAAGATAAAGGGGTACCATCGATGACTTCCACGGGTAGAGCTGTGTGTCTGGACAGGAGCGGGATCTTGTTGATGGTAGCAAACATTTCATCAATATAATTGCCTGAAGCCCCACTATCCAACAGCCCAAAAACTTCCAGAGTTTTGCCTGGCAATTGTATTTGAATCTTCAGAGTCAGTAAAACAGCTGGTTGCATGGGATGGAGCACAGAACAAAAGGTGGAAAGGTCTGAAGAAGGGATGGGACCTGTCGTTGCCCTTGCAATACACAACAGGTCCTCTAGTTTTCCACCTTCTTCTTCTGAGGGCGTAAAGGACACGTACCCAAGTAATGCCCAGCGGCTCTGCAGTAAAGACACAGACGTAATGTCCTTCTCCGCCTCCTCCCTTCCTCTGATAAAGGAAACCTCATGGCCCCCAATTGCATAGGCTCTGTTCCAGACTCCGTAGAACCAAACAATCCGGCAGGTAAACTGGTAATTCTGGGATTAATTCTCTCAAACCGACGTCTCTCTGCCTTTCGTTCGGCTAATCTTTGATCAATCCCAATCCGGAGCACCTGATCGATTAAGTGTTGAAGGGTCTCTGGCTCAGGAATATGGAGTAGCTCATCCTTGTACTCCTCTCTCAGCCCACGGCGAAACAGGGTCTTTTGTGTGATTTCTGGCCATTGTGAGTCGGTTGCCAATTGGCGAAAGCGACTAATATATGTTATTATGTCGGCGCTCCCCTGCTTTATATCCATCAGTTGATTCTGCGCAGCTTAGCCAAATTACGCGTTTGAAAAACCTCCAGGAAAGCCTTCTCAAAGGCTACAAAGTCATTTAATATAGGACTATTTGTGGCCACAAAAGGTGTTGCCCAGGCGAGAGCATTCCCAGTTAAATTTTGATTGCTTGCCCCTTTGTAGTTGTTAGGCAGAATCCTGTGCAATACTCTTAGGGACCACTACACACAATTAAGACTACAGGTGGCAATACAAGTTTTACATTTGGTACAAGCCTGTACTACTATGTCAGAGTGGTAGCAGTGGTGGAGCAGCCAGGCTTATCTCAAGAGTATATGAGCAGTAGCAGAGATTACACAAAGGGACCACAATTACTGTGACTCGCAAACACTGACTCAATGTTTCAGATAGAAAAATATAACTACATTTATTTTTAAACCATTCGTTATAAACACAACACTTCTATTAAACTTAAACAAAAACCACACGTTAAATATACTACAACTAACCAATTCACTTTGTACAGTATGTCTCAAGGTAAGTACCCTGTGTTTGAATGAACCGGTGTTAGGCACAAAACACGTTACCGCGAACACAATTGCAATCACTTTTTGACAGTTCGGTCTACTAAATAAACGCGTATCCGTGACATGAAATGCTACTGGGGCAAAAACGCACTTAGCACCTGAGATACGCAGAGGGAGTTGGAGGCAAAAATCACAGGCAATATTTTGGTTAGGCAGACAGAATCGAGAAACACTCAGAGACAGAAGTTCAAAAGTCAAAAGGCCGGAGCCAGGATCGAAAGACACCGGGGCCTGTTGCCGAAGATCACACAGACAGACAGTTCGCGATTCAACATAGCCAAAAGTACTTCGATATTGTCAATGTTCGGAAGCAAAAGTTATAAGAAGGAGGGAAGATAAGGGCAAGCCTTGGAAATGAAGAAAAAGGGATTCACCCAGTTTCCTCAGCAGAACACAGTATCTTGTTCCAATGGTGTAGCTGGTGCCCTGGCAGTTGTTCCTGTTGGTTTCCCGCAGACCCACGATTCCTGGAGCTTCGTTGTGAAGGAGGACGTCTGAAGGGGGTCTGCACCACACAGGGATGAAGCCGTCAGCAGCGACAAGGAAAAATAAGGTGCACTCCTTAAAAACAGGAGAGGCTCTTCAGGTGGCTATCCGGACAACTACAGCAGCGTGCAGCGATTTCGACCAAGGAAGAGGATCCTCTGGCTGTAGAAGATGAGCTGGTTATCCCCACCAAACTCAAGGGAAGAAGACTCCGGACTGGATCTTCTCTGAGTCGTTGAAGGGCAGATATCAGGACTTCAGCAGGGCTTCACCGGGACGGTGTAATTGCAGCAGCCGTCGTTCTCTCCGCTTCTCTTCGGTTCCTTGTAGTTCCAGTGGCTACTCTCTGACTTCTAGCCCGAGACCTGGCTTTTATGCATAAAACCCCCTTTCATTGGCCAGCCCGGACAACTACCCTGGCCAATCATGACAAAGTGCGACTTGGGTTTCCTAGGATACCCTGTGCAGGGGGTGACTACACCCCTCCCTCACATTCAGCCCACCTAGACACCCAGGCGCCTTGAGGAGGGCTTCTAAGCAGAAGCCCGCCAATAAACAGTGAACAAAGAAGGAAAACCTAGTTTGCCGCGCAAAGTAAAACACAAGAAGGACTTTAAAAAAAGAAATGGCAAATAAACCCAACCGGAGCCAAAAGAAAGACAATTTGGTCAAGCGGGTTTATGTTCGAGGCTAATATAATAGCCAAGAACAGTACCATGTTTATCTAATATAATCGCGGTAGAAAAGTTAGGGTAGCTACCACTGCCACCAGCCAAGTCTGAATGTTAAAAGAGCTAAACAGTGCTCTAGGAGGCACAGATAAAAAGGGATATGAATTAACCCTTTCCAGTACTCCATGCAATATGGGGTGTACTGGATCTGTGGTAGATTGACTAAGTAAAGTTAATGGCAACTTTACCCTCTTCTCTTGGACGGTAGTCGCCTCAGAAATGGAGTCGAGGGAAGTCTCAAAGACAACCCTGTGCCACGGCACTGAAGGTGCGGTGTGACACACAAAAAGAAGGGGGCTACTGAAGTGGTGTACGTCAGAGTCCACAATCACAAAAACAGATAGAAACACATAGCAAAACACAGGTAAGAGTGGGGGAAAAGCTCTCACTCTTTCCAAGTGGAAAAAAATAAACTCCAGAAGTCCAGCAAAGCTGCTGGGGGACTCACTAGGTGAGGGAAATTAGCCATAGATGAGAATTCTCCCTAACACTCGCCCCGCCATACTAAGGGACAGGAGGATTTAATCCACTCCTGGATGGACCTCATACCTCTAGTCGGTTAGAAACATCCTAGGGAGACCATCAGCATTTTGGTGGTGACTTCCTGCTCTGTGCTCAATGGAAAAATCAAATCCTTGTAGGCAGATTGACCATCTGAGTAATTTCGGGTTTTCCCCTTTCATTTGCATCAGCCATCTCAAGGGTTGGTGGTCAGTCTGAATGGTGAAGGTAGATCCATACAAGTATGGTCTAAACCTCTTCAGTGCCCACACAATAGCAAAGCATTCTCTTTCTATTGTTGCCCACCTTGTCTCAGGATCCTTTAACTTCCTGCTGATGAAACAAATGGGGTGTTCCCTACCTTTCTCATCCAGTTGACTAAGGACTGCACCTATACCTACATTAGATGCATCAGTTTGTACAATGAAGGGTTGGTGGTAGTCAGGAGCTCCAAAGGTCTTTCTTTAGACCGTCAAAGGCTTGATTGCACTCCTCATTCCACCTGACCCTTTTAGGAAATTTGGGAGAGGAGATGACATTCAAGGGAGAAGCTATGGTCCCATAGTTCTCTATGAAGTTCCTATAATACCCAGTGAGACCTAGGAAGGCTCTCACTTGGGTTTGAGTAGTAGGGGTGGCCCAGTTTTGTACAACTCGGACTTTGCTAGGCAATGGCCTTATTCCACCTCCTCCTACCTCATGTCCAAGGTAGACCACTGAACTCTGACCAATTTGACATTTGCTTGCCTTTATGGTCAGATGGGCCTGTTCAAGAACCTGTAATACATAACCTAGGTGTTCAACATGTTCTTTCCATGTAGGGCTGAACACTGCAATGTCATCTAAGTATGCCATGCAGAAGTCCTCCATCCCATTCAGAACTTGGTTGACCATCCTTTGAAATGTAGCAGGTGCATTCTTTAATCCAAAAGGCATTACCTTAAATTGGTAGAGGCCAGCCGGGGTGGAGAATGCAGTTTTCTCCTTGGCATGGTCTGTCAGGGCTATTTGCCAATAACCTGACGTTAGGTCAAATGTGCTGAGGTACTTGGCTGCACCAAGTTTCTCCACCAGCTCATCTGTCCTAGGCAAAGGATGGGCATCAGTCATAGTGACTGCATTTAGAGCTCTATAGTCCACTCAGAATCTCAACTCCTTGCATCCTGCATTTGGTACAAGTACAGCTGGGCTAGATCATGGGCTAGTAGAGGGTTCTATTACCCCGAGTTCAAGCATCTTGTTGACCTCATTCATTATGTGGGATCTGACATTGTCTGACATTCTGTACCCCCTGCTTTTGACAGGCAAACAGTCACCAGTGTGTATGTCATGCTGGGCCCAAGGGGTCAAGCCTGGTGAAAATGAGAACAGGGAGGCAAACTGATTTAACAGTAATTTGCACTCACCCTGCTGGTCAGATGTGAGACTGGAAGAGAGATTAACTCCTTCCACTTGCTCATCTAAAGGTAAGCCTCTGAGGAGGTCAGGTAGAGGTTCACTCTCCTCCACCTCCCGAGCTGAAGCTAGAAGCAAAGCTCCTATGTCAGGTCTAGATACATAAGCCTTTAAACGGTTGGTGTGAAAGACTCTGGGAGCCTCCTTAGGATTGCCTAAGTCCACCAGATAGTTCACCTCTCCAAGTTTACCCACAACCTTGAAGGGTCCTATCCATTTGTCCTGCAAGGCCCTCTGCCTTGTGGGGACCAAAACAAGAACAAGCTGGTCTTGACTAAACTCAACCACGTTAGCCTTCTGGTCATGCCAATGTTTGACCAGAGCTTGACCAGCCTTCAAGTTAGCACTTGCCTCTGCCATCATGTGTGACATTCTCCTTCGGAGACCTATCACATAGTCAGTCACTCTGACTGGCTTGGGGGAAGGAACACTCTCCAACCCCTCCTTAATCAGGGCCAATGGACCTCTGACTGGATGGCCATAGAGAAGTTTGAAGGGTCTGAATCCTACTCCCTCCTGAGGGACTTCTCTATATGCAAAGAGAAGGCATGGCAGTAGAAGGTCCCACTTTCTTCTAAGGGGTTCTTCTAAAGCGCCTATCATGCTCTTCATAGTTCTGTTAAACTCTCTACTAGCCCATTGGTTTGAGGGTGGTAGGCAGTTGAGAACTTGTAGGTGACGCCACAGGTTTTCCACATGGTTTGCATGTAGTGGGACATAAAGTGTGACCCCCTGTCAGATATCACCTCCTTAGGAAAACCTACTCTGGTAGCCACAGCCGGAGCCGTAACAGTCCTCATAGGTATGGCTTCAGGAAATCTACTGGCATGGTCCACTACAACCAGGATAAACCTGTTGCCCGAAGTTGTGGGAGGGTCAAGAGGACCAACAATGTCAATCCCAACCCTCTCAAAAGGAATTCCCACCACTGGGAGAGGCACTAAGGGTACCACATTCTTGGATCCACTCTTGCCAGAGGTTTGGCAAGTGTGGCAGCTTCTGCAGAATTTGTCTACTTCTGTACCCATCTTAGGTCAATAGAAGTGCAGAGATAGCCTTTCTTTGGTCTTCTTAAAACTTAAGTGACCAGCCAAAGGTACCTCATGGGCTAACTGCAGAAACTGGAGTCGGTTCACCAGAGGTACTACAAGTCTTCTGTAGTCTCCAGGGGTTGACTCAGTTGGTTCACTGTAGAAGAGGCCATCTTCCCAGTGCAACCTTTACTTCCCAGGCTCAGTCCCATTGTGCTGAGAAGCTGCCTGTTGGCGAAGACCTTCCAAGGTAGGACACTCTCTTTGTCCCTAACTGAAATCTTCCCTGTTGGGTTCACCTTCTGCCAATAAAGACTGCAGCTCAGGATGGTCAACAGGGTCAAGATCTCCTACCAAGGTAAGATCCTCTTCTAGATCTGATTCCTCAGTATCTAGTTTGACCATACAGGGTTGAACCTCACACTCACACTCAGCCTCAGCTGCTGTGGGAGTCACAAGTGTGACTTTGGACAGTCTCGGAGATGTCCTTCTGGGCACAGGAGTGCTTGCTGGTTTCTTGCTGGAAGTAAGTAAGTCCTGTGGACTTGAGGTGATAGCTTCCTCTATCATGTCCCCAGGAGAGCCTCTTAAGGTTCTTTCCCTTGCAGACCTTGTGAGCTCCTGCTTTCTTCTACTGGGGAGCCTGTGGGTGCAAGACATAACTCCAAGAGTTTTAAGGTCATTACCCAACAGGACCCTCCCAGGTACGTTATTTTGCACACTTACAGGTATCCTGACAGTCATGTCATTACACTGGATGAGAGCTGGTAACTGGGGAACCATTTGCACAGGGCGTCCAGCTAACTTGGTTAAGTGTTTGGGTGCCTTAGAAACATCCTCCACTTTGAAAAAACATTCATCAACCACAGTTATGCTGGCTCCAGTGTCTTTGATGGCAGGGGTCTCCTGACCATTCACAATAACACTATATTTATAATATTCTTTAGTATTATCTGGGATTGAGTTATAGACATCTAAGTTCTGTTGTTCCCAAAGACCCAAGCACACTAAAGAAACACTAGCTGTGACTCTCATGGGCTCATCAGCTAGTAGCTGAAATTTTCCACTGGTCATAGGTACTTCATCCACCTGGGAGAAGGCTAAGGAGACAGTGTTGATCCCTGAAGGTTTACCCTTCACTTGGGATCTCCTTTCACATGGCCAGGCAACCCACAAACAAAGCATTTTCCAAATGCTTTCTGGAATGGGGGTTTGCCTTGGCCTCCATCTGGTGTGGAACCAGGTGGTACACTAGCCTGATTCGGTTTATCTTGTGGCTTACCCTGGTTATGTTTGGGGCCCTCTTTTGGATTGGAATCATTGGAATGCTCTTTGTTGTCTTTCTTTGGCTGCTTCCCCTCATCCTTCTTCTGTGTAGCCCCAGAATCCTTGTGAGTGGCCCTGTTGGCAACCCACAAGTCAGCAACCTTAGCTAGCTTCTTAGGATCTATCTCCTTTGAATCAGCCAAGTGCTGTCTAAGCTCAGGAGAGCAGACATCAAAAATAGACTCCAACATTACAAGATTCCTCAAACCTTCATAGTTGTTCACTTTGTAACCCTTAACCCAATCATAAGTTTTTCAAACATTCACACACCCAGGTAGCCCAAGGGATACCATCATGCTTTTTGAGGGTTCTAAACCTCTTAAGATACTGGGAAGGGGTCTTCCCAAACCTAGCTATTAATACTAGTTTCACACACTCATAATCCTGTTTATCCTCCTCCCCCAACTCCATTACAGCATCACTTGCAACAGGGGGGAGCCTAGAGAAAAGCCAAATAACTGATTCCCTGAGATACCATGAATCCCATGATTGTACTCAAACATTGCTAACCAATCCAAAATATCAAGTTTAGTCTCATACATGCCAATCATTTCCTTCGGCATACGGGGTCTCTTAGGGCTTGAAGACCTAGAGGACTCTGGGAGAGAAGCATTTTCTGAAGACAATTTCTTCATTTCTAGTTCATGGTTCAGCTCCATTTCTCTGAGCCTTAACTCTTGATGTTTCACGGCAGTTTGTGCATCATTACGTTTCACTTCCAATTCAAGTCTCAGTTTCTCAAGTGCAATAAACTCAGGAGTAAGTGTAGGACCTGTGCGGGTCACTGTGTACAGAGGTTGTGCATTCTGAGCAGGAAAGGGAGTTGCAGGGTTTCCTAGCAAGGACTCATCTACTTCTTCACAATTAACACTCTCAGAATCAGAAACATCAAAATCCACATTTGCTAGAGTGGTAGGTCCTTCTGACCCACTCTCCAGGCTTTTTCCCATTAACTTTGCAACCAGTTCAGATGTCTTTCCTTTACCAGAGATGTTCTTATCCCTACACATGGTTCTTAGAACCTCAGCAGTATAGAGTAAAAGACTCTCTTCAGTGTAGCTTTCCATATTTGACATGATTTCTTAGTTAAATAGAATTAGTGGTGTTAGCCTTGTGGTTAGTTAAACCCAAGCAACAGCAGCCCTCTAAGTGTAATCACTCTACTTCCAAATCCTCACCGCTGTACACCAGTGTTAGGCGGAATCCTGTGCAGTGCCCTTAGGGACCACTACACACAATTAAGACTACAGGTGGCAATACAAGTTTTACCTTTGGTACAAGCCTGTACTACTATGTAAGAGTGGTAGCAGTGGTGGAGCAGCCAGGCTTATCTCAAGAGTATATGAGCAGTAGCAGAGATTACACAGAGAGAACACAATTACTGTGACTCAAGCAAACACTGACTCAAGGTTTTCTGTAGAAAAAATATAAGTACATTTATTTTTAAACCATTCGTTATAAACACAACATTTCGAAGGGATTGTGTCCTCCGACGTATTCCTTATCTTTGATAATACGTTTCCAGCTTGCTGGCCTCGGAATTTTTTTCTGTAGAGGGCGCTGTGCGTCGACGTCCGCCGAGTCGATGTCCCTCGACGGCCACCGTATCGGCGCCGACGTCTCCATGCCCATAAATAGACACGCGCTGCGTTCGTTGCTCAGTTCTATTTTTCCACGCTTCGTGGGGCCTCGGAACGTCGTCGCTCAGTTCAGTCAGGTTTATCTAAATCTATTTCGACGAATATTCCTTATTGTTCTCGATGCCTTCTTCATCAGAAACGACGACGCTGCGATCCGGCTTCAAGAAATGTCGAGACTGAGGTAAAAAAATGTCAATAACGGATCCACACAGGGTCTGTTTATGGTGATTGGGGTCCGAGCACCATTGTTCGGAGTGAGAGGACTGCATGTCCATGACGGCGAAAGCCCTGAAGGAGCGAAAGGGGAAGCTCGAGAGAGGTAAGTGAGCCAAATCCTCCTCGAAGGTTTCGTCGGCTGAGTCGAGGCATTCATCTCCTCGCTGTGGAAAACACTCCCATTCTAGATCTCGAAGCAGCTCCCACCATTCGTCGAGATCTAGACACTCAAAAAAGAGACGTCGAAGGTACCATTCCTCGTCGTCTTCGGTGTCCCCAGAAAGAGTTTCCTGTACCACCAAACACAGTTCTCAAGCTCAGTGGGAGGAATTCAGAAAGAAAATGTTAAGCTTCTTCGAGAACGCGGCCTCGACCCCCTCGAAGACAGCTGAGGGTGATATCCCGGGTGAAAAACACAAAAAATCAAAACGCCGCGAGTCGCAGCACCCGGCGAAACATTCCACCCGAGAGCGCCATGAGCCACCGGGTAAGAAGGCACCGTCTGCAACGCCGTCGTCGTCGGTTCCTTCAACGCACGGGTCGGCGCCATCGACGCCGTTGTCGAAGGGTTCCTCGACGCATCGGTCGATCGACTCGACGCCATCGTCGACGCCGATGAAAGAGAGGACCAAGGCTCCGCAGCCAACGGTGTTTTCAAGGGCCTCCGGAACGACGCCGAGACCGTCGTCGATGCCCTCGAGTAGGATCCCGATCCTCTCGAGTTCTTCGAGACCCCTTCCAGTCTTTTCAACGCCATTTTCGGCGCCTTCGAAGCCGGTACATCGGCGTCGACGACTTCAAAATTTTCTCGTCCAATAACGACGAGTTTGGCTTCTTCGGCCCTAGAGATGGGCTTTACTCCATTTCAGAGATCAGAATACCATGGTCTTTCTTCAATTTATGACGAAAGAGAAGACTCTGACCAAGAAACCTTTGGTTTACAGAGATCCACACTGCCTGCTGCAGAGGAGTTCACCTCTGAAGAAAGGAGGCTGAAGGAACTACAGGACTCACTTCATGAGGCAAGTGGACTTGACACTTCCCGAGAAGTGGAATTTGTAAAGCCAGACCCAGGGGAACATGCCGAAACACCATATAGAACCCTGATGGCAAGAATAATTGAGTTTATGGGTTGGTCTGCGCCTTCACCTGTTTTCCAACAGGATGATCTAACGGATATATTGGACAAAGGCCCACAGGAGGACCCGGTGGTCCCCTTCCATGCAGCCCTACAAAGAAAAATTGCATCCAATTGGGAAACTCCCGAAGTCATCCCAGCAGTCAATAAAAGACTGTCGACAAAGTATAGGGTAGCGGCTGCTGACCCTGAATACCTGTCAAAACACCTGACCCGAGAGAGCCTGGTGGTTCAAGCGGCAACTTCATCCAGCAGTAGGACTGCTTACCCTACTGTCCCACAGGACAGGGATGACAAGAGGTACGACCCTATGGCAAAGAAAGTCTTCTCTGCCTGTAGTATGGCGTTGAAGTCCATCAACCCCACCTGTACGCTCACCAGGTTCAGTCACACATAACGGGAGTGTGCTTCATCAGCGGCTGACTGCATACCCGATGGAGAGGAGAAGGAAGCCTTCCTTAACATCATTCAAGATGGCAAAGATGCCATGTGCGAGTCTCTTCAAACTGGCATCGATTCCGCTGACAGTATCAGCAGGGCCATGGCGGCTAGTACAACAATCCGCAGGCATGCGTGGTTGCGAACGTCTGGCTTTGCTCCAGATGTACAGGCCAGACTTTCGAATATGCCCTTTGACGGCTCTTCATTATTCGGAAAAAAGGCTAATGACAGTCTGGAAAAGTTACAGACTTCTAAAGCAGCAGCAAAATCCTTAGGAGCTGCTATCCGCCAAACTCATTTTCGCCCCTCAGGAACCTCTGGGAGAGGAAAGTCCTTTCGCTATTATTCCACATTCGGAAAAGGCAGAGGACAGCCGGCTCAAAGAGGCCAAAGAAGATCCACCCGAGGTGGACGGGTCAAAGGTACTAAGACCGCTGCAGCAGCAGGTGCCTCTTTACCCTCGGCATCTGCATCAGCCGCCCCCAAACCACTCTGAGGCCTTCACACACAAGACACCTGTAGGGGGCAGGTTAACTCACCATCTGACGGAATGGCAGGCTATAACGTCAGATGCTTGGGCGTTGGAGACAGTTGCCCAAGGTTACTGCCTACCCTTTCTACACATCCCTCAGAGTCATCCACCGGGGAACAGCTCCCTAAAAGTTCCAGATCCGCTCCTCTTGCAGGAAATTATGGACCTGCTAGAGAAAGGTGCCATAGAACCGGTACCTGTAGCGGACAGGAACAAGGGCTGGTACTCCCCCTACTTTCTCATACCAAAGAAGGACGGAGGACTGAGACCCATCTTGGACTTACGAGAATTGAACAAGTTCCTCAGGAAGGACAAGTTCAAGATGGTAACTCTCTCTCAGATCCTTCAGGCCCCCCAGCTCCAGGACTGGCTGATATCTCTGGACCTTCAGGGTGCTTATTTCCGTGTGCCAATCCATATCAAGCACAGGAAATACCTGAGGTTCGCAATTGGCAACTCTCATTATCAATTTCGAGTTATGCCATTTGGGCTGACCTCTGCCCCGAGGGTCTTCACCAAGCTGATGTCGGTAGTGGCGGCGAGTCTAAGGAGGGAAGGGATCCACGTCTATCCCTACCTGGACGATTGGCTGATCAGGGCCGTATCTTCGGAACAGGCCCGGACCCAGCTAGATTATGTCTGCCTCTTCCTTCACAGACTGGGCTTCTCCCTCAATTTAAAGAAGTCACAGATGATACCATCTCAGAGACTCCAGTTCATTGGAGCGGTCCTGGACACTTCCCTGGGCAAAGCCTCGCCACCAGAGGTGAGGACTCAAGATATTCTACAGATGGTCACCAAGTTTCAGAATGCCCAGCGTCTCCCACCCTTCGACTTTTTGAGGTTGCTAGGCCTCATGGCATCCTGCATCTTCCTTGTGCCAGAGGCTCGCCTGAGAATGAGATCTCTTCAGTGGGCACTGAGAGGTCAGTGGTCACAATTCTCAGGGAGAATGTCAGACCTCCTCCGGATTCCGGACAAGGTAGCCCACGACCTTCAATGGTGGGCCTATTCAGAGACCATCTTGAAAGGAGAACTGTTTTGGCAACCATGGCCGGAGATAACAGTAGTCACAGACGTCTCGCTCACAGGGTGGGGAGCCCATGCCAATGACTTGACCATCAGCGGTCGTTGGTCTCCATCGGTGTCCAGACTACATATCAACCTATTAGAGCTGAGAGCGATCAGACTAGCGCTGAAAGCTTTCCTGCCATCAGTACAGGGGAGAAATGTCCTGATAATGACGGACAACACGGTGGCCATGCACTACCTCAACAAAAGAGGAGGCGTAGGATCACTGCCACTGTGCAGAGAGGCAATGCAGCTCTGGTTTTGGGCAATTCGGGAAGGAATCTCTCTATCGGCAGTCCACCTAGCCGGAGAGAAGAACTTGACAGAGGACGCTCTGAGCAGGCAGAGCACAGTCTCCCACGAATGGGAGCTAGCTCAGGAAGTCCTTCAAGAGATCTTCGCCCTTTGGGGAACCCCTCAGGTGGATCTGTTCGCCACAAGCACCAACAGGAAGTGCGATCTGTTCTGTTCAAGGGAATTTCCCCCGAGAGGAGCTCTAGGAGACGCGTTCGTAGTGGACTGGGAGTTTCCACTCTTTTACGCATTTCCACCAGTCCCTGTTATTCCTCAAATGATCAGGAGGTTGAGAAGATTCCGGAAAACCATGATCCTAATTGCCCCGGACTGGGCCAGGAGAACGTGCTACCCGGATCTTCTAGATATGTCCATCTGTCCTTCAATCCGTCTTCCACTCAAAGAGAATCTTCTCTCGCAGAAGGGAGGTCAGGTTCTCCATCCAGACACCAGAACCCTCAACCTTCACGCTTGGCTTCTGAAAGGTTGAGGTACAAGGATTGGGATCTCCCTAATGACGTCATGGAGGTGTTGCTTTCGGCCAGAAGACCAGCAACAAAGTCTTTATATCGCTACCGTTGGAACAAGTTTTGCAGCTGGTGTAGGGAAGAGAATTTCGACCCTTTTTCATGTGGTACACCAACAGTGTTATCGTTTCTACTCTACCTGGCAAACTCAGGCCTTCAAGTTGGCACTGTAAAAGGCTATCTCGCAGCGCTTTCTATCTTCAAGCGCACTGCAGAGGAACCATCGTATTTCAAAATTCCTCTAGTGGTACAATTTCTCAAGGGTCTAACTAATGTTTACCCTCCAAAACCATTCCAGGTTCCATTATGGGACTTAAATTTAGACTTAAACTTCTTAATGGGCACTCCATTCGAGCCACTTCACTCTTGCGCATTGAGATTTCTCACACTTAAAACTGTCCTACTTGTAGCACTAACATCTGCTAGGAGGGTGAGTGAGCTACAAGCTCTCTCCTGTAAACCCCCACATACAATCTTCCACAAGGACAAGGTTGTCCTTCAGGTGAAGCCTAATTTTCTCCCAAAGGTGGTTTCTGAATTCCATATTACTCAGAAAATTACCTTGCCTTCATTCTACCCTCCTCCCCATCCGGGGAAAGAGGAGGAAAGGCTACACAGGCTGGACCCTAGGCGAGCTCTCAGCTTTTACATCAGCAGAATGGCTAGGATCAGGCAAGCAGACCAGCTGTTTGTAGGATACTCAGGTCACAAGTTGGGACTACCCATAACAAAACAAACCATCTCCAGGTGGATTATCTTGGCCATCCTGGAATGTTATAGACTAGCAGGGAAAGAGCCACCCCAAAACCTCAGGGCTCATTCAACCAGGGGTATCGCAGCTTCTTCGGCTCTCCAGAGAGGGGTACCGGTCCGGGACATATGTGCGGCTGCCACATGGTCGTCCGCACATACATTCACAAAGTTTTACAATCTGGATTCCTCCACTGCTCAAGAGACCAGATTTGGCAAGGCCGTATTACACTCGGTCCATCCCTAAAGGGATACATAACACTATCACTCCCTCCTCCAATTACATACCACTGCTATGGGAGTCTATCAAAGGATAGAGGACACAATCCCTTCGAAGAACAAGTTACTTCTTACCTGGTAACATTCTTTCGACGGGATGTTCCTCCGACGTATTCCTTATCGCCCCTCCCATCCATCCCCGCAGTGATAACTTCCCTTGTGGTTGCAGTTTTCGCTCCTTCAAGGTTGCTAACCGATTCAGGCATGTCTTTTCTTATACTACAAAACGGAACTGAGCAACAGACGCAGCGCGTGTCTATTTATGGGCATGGTGACGTCGGCGCCGATGCGGTGGCCGTCGAGGGACATCGGCTCGGCGGACAATTTCGGAGGCCAGCAAGCTGGAAACGTATTATCAAAGAAGGAATACGTCAGAGGAACATCCCGTCGAAAGAACGTTACCAGGTAAGAAGTAACTTGTTCTTCTATTAAACCTAAACAAAAACCTACTTGTTAAATATACTACAACTAACCAATTCACTTTGTAGAGCATGTCTCAAGGTAAGTACCCTATGTTTGAATGAACCGGTGTTAGGCACAAAACACGTTACTGCGAAAACAATTGCGATCACTTTTTGACAGTTCGGTCTACTAAATAAACGCGTATCCGTGACATGAAATGCTACCGGGGCAAAAACACACTTAGCAACTGAGATACCCAGAGGGAGTTGGAGGCAAAAATCACAGGCAATATTTTGGTTAGGCAGACCGAATCGAGAAACACTCAGAGACAGGAGTTCAAAAGTCAAAGGGCTGGAGCCAGGATCGAAAGACACCGGGGCCTGTTGCCGAAGATCACACAGTCAGACCGTTCACGATTCAACATAGCCAAAAGTACTTCGATATTGTCAATGTTCGGAAGCAAAAGTTATAAGAAGGAGGGAAGACAAGGGCAAGCCTTGGAAATGAAGAAAAAGGGATTCACCCAGTTTCTTCAGCAGAACACAATACCTTGTTCTAATGGTGTAGCTGGTGCCCTGGCATTTGTTCTTGTTGGTTTCCCGCAGACCCACGATTCCTGTAGCTTCATTGTGAAGGAGGACGTCTGAAGGGGTTCTGCACCACACAGGGATGAAGCCGGCAGCAGCGTAAGGAAAAGGAAGGTGCGCTCCTTAAAAACAGGAGAGGCTCGTCAGGTGGCTATCTGGACCACTACAGCAGCGTGCAGCGATTTCGACCAAGGAAGAGGATCCTCTGGCTGTAGAAGATGAGCTGGTTATCCCCACTAAGCTCAAGGGAAGAAGACTCCGGACTGGATCTTCTCTGAGTCGTTGAAGGGCAGATAGCTCAGGACTGCAGCAGGGCTTCACCGGGACAGGGTAGTTGCAGCAGCCGTCGTTCTCTCCGCTTCTCTTTGGTTCCTTGTAGTTCCAGTGGCGACTCTCTGACTTCTAGCGCAAGAGACCTGCCTTTTATGCGAAAAACCCCCATTCACACAGTCTGGCTGTCAATCACTGTCGTGAATCGACCCTATTTAAAGTCACGAAGACTTGCGATTGCCCCTCCAAAACTTGAAAGATTCCTTGGCGGTTCTGTGTGGACTGCAGCATCCAGCATTCCGTGTTAGTACTCTAGTCAGGCGCTACGGTCATGTGATACGCACGGACCGTCATTCGCGTCTGTATGCGAGTACTACTTATTCTTGCTGCGCACATGGAACGGTGCTCCTTAACTGAGTCTTACAGCCAGTTTTGTAGTATCCGCTTTCTGCAATCTTGTTTCTTGAACCTGTTTTGACTCCTTGGCCTGTTATTACGGATTGCCCATTTTGAACTGTCCCTGATTTCTGGTATTCGGCTCCTTCAGATTGATTCCTGTTACCTGGATTTCCACTGCCTACCGTTTTGTTACATCGCAACCCCGGAACTCTGCAACTCAGCATAATCGCTTCTGAAACCTGGTCAAGTACCTCCCGCTCCCGCTTGGACCCGCTGCTTACCTTTATTTTCCTCTCTTTCAGTTCCATTCCTTTACTCCTCCTATCCTTGTTTATTTTGACCCCTCCTCCACACCTCCATACACAGACTCACTTACCTACACCCTGGGACCCTCTGCTGAACTACGAGGATTGTTTCATTTGGACACAAGAGTGACTGCTGTGGACGCTTTCCTGTTTTCTTCTTTGGTCACTCTTTTCACTAAATACCGGGACGCTCTGCAGTACGACACAAACAGTTGTCAATCCTTTTCTGTTGGGATTACGGGACTTCTCCTGGACCTTCTTTATCTGGTTCTTCATTCCATTTCCTCCGTTGTGGCCAAGTAGGTTTTGGGTCTTGTTCTTCACGGAGCAGGTAAGAGTGGGAAATAGGAGGTGGTGCCGGACACGGTTGGTACTTTTGGTCAAAGTATTAAACAGCTGTTATTGTTGTTTCCTCTAGTTCTGTTGCTTCTGCTCCTACCTTTTCACTCAAGCCCCTAGTCTGTTAGGTGCTTTCTCATACTCCTACAGACTGTGCTCTTGTGAGGAAAGTCTGGCTGCAAATTGGCTTCAGGCAAAGAGGTTGTGATAAAGACTGTCTGGTTTTGACAATCACCCAGCAGGGGCGGTTGTCCAGCCCGGACAACTCCCCTGACCAATCATGACAAAGTGCGACTTGGTTTTCCTAGGATACCCTGTACAGGGGGTGACTACACCCCTCCCTCACATTCAGCCCACCTAGACACCCAGGCGCCTTGAGGAGGGCTTCGGAGCAGAATCCCACCAAAAGACAGTGAACAAAGAAGGCGTACCTAGTTTGCCACACCAAGTAAAACACAAGAAGGACTTTAACAAAAAGAAATGGTGAATAAACCCAACCGGAGCCAAAAGAAAGACTATTTGGTCAAGCGGGTTTATGTTCGAGGCTAATATAATAGCCAAGAACAGTACCACGTTTATCTAATATAATCGCGGTAGAAAAGTTAGGGTGGATACCACTGCCATCAGCCAACTCTAAAAGTTAAAAGAGCAAAACAATCCTCTAGGAGGTACAGATAAAAAGGGATATGAATTAACCCTTTCCAGTACTCCATGGAAGATGGGGTGTACTGGATCTGTGGTAGATTGACTAAGTAAAGTTAATGGTAACTTTACCCTCTTCTCTTGGACGGTAGTCGCCTCAGAAATGGAGTCGAGGGAAGTCTCAAAGACAACCCTGTGCCACGGCACTGAAGGTGCGGTGTGACACACAAAAAGAAGGGGGCTACTGAAGTGGTGTACGTCAGAGTCCACAATCACAAAAACAGATAGAAACACATAGCAAAACACAGGTAAGAGTGGGGGAAAAGCTCTCACTCTTTCCAAGTGGAAAAAATAAACTCCAGAAGTCAAGCAAAGCTGCTGGGGGACTCACTAGGTGAGGGAAATTAGCCATAGATGAGAATTCTCCCATGTAACTCCGGGCCAAGGGGACATTGAGGCTGCACGGGGGCATGCTGGTGAATAGACCTTCTTTGGGCTTTATTCTCTAAATGGACATTGGAGAATGGCTCAGCTCCCTTTAAGTTGGATGGAAGGAACCTACTTACTTCTATCCCTCCTCTCGGACCACTGAATGCCCGGCTTGGACTTATTTCATTTGGTTTTATGTCAGTGATTAATGCACCAGCTATCACTGTCAGGTCATGTGCCATCTTTACATCCACCTGTACCAGCAGAGGCTCCTTCTTGCTCATGCTCATGTTTGTATTCCTTTCCATTAGATCAGTCAAAGATGAGACAAGATTTTTTAGAATTACCATTTCGGCCCGCACAATGTTACAATTCCAAACTTTGGGCTCTACACCACCCACTTTGGCCTTGTGTATGGTGCGGTTTACCACGTTGGAGCATAGAGATAGATCTCTTTGTCTTGATCTGGGGATTCAAAACAAATTGCAATTACACTCTTGTTGTGAATGGCCAGGCAGATATTCAGCGGAGGGTGCCAATGTCCAGGGCATGATGCTGTTGCCAGTGAGAGAGACCCAGAGTCAAGGGATGAGTTTCCATCCTCGCCTGCCTTTTGCGGGACATCCGCAATCTTTCGCTGCAGCTCAGTTCCTGCACCTTCATTCAGTAAACAGTTTTCCCAGATTCATTATAATTAATATTCACCCCCCACCCCGCCTCCAGTGGTCCATACTGACTGGAACTCGGAGTGAGGCATCAAACGAACCTAAAATGTTGATAATTTCATCAATTAGTGAAAAAGCCTCTCCTGGGCATCATGCAGTTTGCTGGGTAGGCCTACATGCAATCTAATGAGGGCAATTTGTTTGCTGTTGCTGCCACTGTGAGCTTCTTTTAACTAGCAAGACTTTCTGTTGTGAAATGGGGCTGGGTGATACATTGCTGGCATGAAAAGAAATCTCATGGAAGACACAATGTCCTGCAGTCCTCCTGCAATGTACGAATAAGTAGTACTCGCATACTGACTCATCAAAATAATTCTGGAAGAGGCCCACCCCTCTATCACAACTCCTCACCTTGATTGATGTTGCGGGCCTTCTCCAGACTTCTATTGTTAGACAGGAATCGGTAATATACAGATGGAGGGCAAACACAGGACCAAGACTTTCTCCGAGCCCACACCACCCCACACCGCACCACATGTGCCTAACACCCAGCGGGAGCGCAACACCTGCACCCTTGGACCCCAGCAGGCTTTGACCCTGGTGGGTTGTGCTGGGGGTTTTGTTGAAGATGTGGGCGTGGCTTAGTTCCTCGAATACGACAGAGTCCCACCGTTGGCCAAAAGCCAATGCTCCAGCAGGAGCGCAAAACCCACACCCTTGGACTCCCATGGGCTTTGACCCTGGCAGGTTGTGCTGGCGGTTTTGTTGAAGATGGGGGTGTGGCTTAGTCTCTCAGCTGCAACAGAGTCCCTCCTGGGCCAAAATGAGTGCTCCAGCGGGAGTGCAACACCCGCACCCTTTGACCCTGGCGGGTTGTGCTGGGGGTTTTGTTGAAGAAAGCTGCGTGGCTTAGTCGCTCAGCTGCAACGGATTCCCTTCTGGGACAAAGTCAGTGCTCCAGCGGGAGCGCAACACCCGCACCCTTGGACTCCTGAAGGAATGGGGGAGGAGGAGAAGGAAGTGGCAAGATCAGCAACTGGCACTCCCTTCATCGGTTGAAAGACGGAGAAGGAGACTGGCAGTGCCGGCAGATGCTTAGCCGGGGAGCCAGGGAGCTCAAGATGGGAGGAGAGGAGGGAGTGGTCGGTCCAGGAGAGGGGAGTTGTGAGAGGGTTGGAGAGGTAGATATTAGCAGAGATGAGAGCATCCAAGGTGTGTCCGACTTACTGTGTCAGACCTGAGGATGGATGGTGAGGGAGAGAGTGAGAGGCAGAGATTGCTGTACAGTGGGGTGGCAGCATCAGGGGAATCCAGGCTGATATTGAAGTCGAAGAAGAAGAGAAGCTTATAGGTAGAGGTTAAAAGAGGGGGGCAAGGGCGGCCCACTCCAAGAGCACAGGGGTGATAGGCTCAGTAGATGGTAGCGAGTGAGATTGAGACGGTATGAGATGTGCAATGTTTGCAGACAAGACATTCAAAGGAGGAATAGGATTGAGTGGGTATAATGGTAGCAGGGACTCAGTCATGGAAGACAATGGCCACTCTGCCTCCAGACCGGTTGTTACCTGGACTTGGAGAGGATCTTGTTGCCCTCAGGAAGAAGTGTGTCAAAAGTAGTGACAGAGCTGGCATTGAACCACGTCTCGGTAAGAGCGAGAACGTCGAGGTCAAAGTCTTCCAGGAGGTGACAGATGTCTGAAGAGTGTTTGACAGCAGGGAGAGAGTTGAGTGTAGCTAGGTGAAGCTGGTTGACACCTTTGAAGGTCTTTATAGGCGGGGTAAATTGTTAAGGATTTCAATGGGGCGACACACCTTGGTCTTAGCCTAGTCTGTAGCGCACAATTGGAATGCTTTCTCTTTATATTCTATTAATTCAATTTGAGGCCATCTCAAATTGAACACAACCTGCCTCACACCCCCTTTTTCTAATACCCCGGGTCACAATGGACCATGACCCAGGCCGGTTGGTGAAAATGCAATATTTATTTATTTTAAAGTTCAAAGGAAATCATAAAAATCATAAAAATTTTAATATTGGGCAGCAATCACCAATGGGGTGATAATTACAATGGAAACTGAAGCAAAACACTGGGTTAACCTTCTACAAGAACATATACAAAGCACAAATTAATAAGAGCTTTTTTTCTCTTTGGGTACATAGCACCAGAGTGACACAAACGATTTTTAGAAAAAACGGATGAAATACTCAGATTTGGAATGCGGTCTTTGGGCTGGGGAATAGATTCACATCACAGGGACAATATAAGAGTGAAGGGATGGTTGTAACAGAAGATTTGGATGAGATTTGCAAGATAAAAGAAGGTTCGATTTTTGGTCAAATGGAAGCCATGGAATAGAGAAAATCGGCTGTGAAAAAGAACAGATTTTACTTAAACTAGTTCATTAGGACTATATTGTTAAAGAAAGACACAGTAGGATCCTGGGTTAATCTATATGGGAATTAATTTCAATTATTCCAAATATCGCTAAGGAGTTACAAGATGGGGTGAATGAAAGAATGGCGCTAACACTAGGAAATCACAGACAAGATGAACAAAGAACTCTGCCAGTTGGACAAATTACCAAGGCATGGATAGGGTTGCTGAAAGATTGGAACAAAGACAAAGGGTCAATATGGGATAGGTTATGTGTTTCTATGGGATGAGGAAATACTCAGTCCACGCTTGAGTTTGGAATTTTGGGCCAGTTAAATGGGTCTGGTCACCGCACGGTGGACGCCCCTCCAGCAAACAGCTGGGCAATTCTAGTCACTGGATAGCAGTACAGCTGGATTGCAGAAGTACAGCGGGCATGCAGCTGGCAGGCAAGAAGCTGGTCGGGTCACAGGATGCTCCCCACAAATGGTACCACAGTTTTTCTCATTGGTTAGTGGGTTTTTAAGATCAAGGCCTTGCTGAAGTAGGATCAGCTATGCTTTGGCCTTGTTGGAGTAGGGTCAGCTATGCTTTGGCCTTGCAGTGGAATCTGGAATCTGCCAAGAGGAATGTAGAAGATCCAGAACGCAGGCTCTGGAAATTCAGGAGAGAGTGTGTCTAGAGTTCTGTCAGCCACCCTTTATATAAAGCATGGTGACATCACATAATTATATGGTAGGGCAGTCTTAGCTGAGTACGCCCCTAAACAACTGGATTGGACGGGGGTGATTGTTACCGCCTTCTTGTTAACTGATTGGACTCTTAGAAACCTGACATCAGCTTTATGATGTGGGTTTACTATGTTCAGAACCTCCCAAAATTAATTTTGCCACAACCCAGTTTTGACATAAATTGCACATTTTTACAGTGGTGGCATCTTAACAAATCACATGTGCAGATTACATATTTTATGTAGAACATGGCATTCCAATTCTCACAGTTGTAGGAGATGGTTTCGTCTGTTTAACAATTTTTTTTGTCGTTTTCAGTTAGAAATATTCGGCCTAGAATGCTATAACTTTATACATGTGTATGGATTATTATTAGGCATGTCCGTATTGAATTTCAAGGTGGCATCATGTACACTTTCCATAGAATGTCCACTTCTCTGCCATTTTTGTTCCCCATATGGCAGTGAAGGCTACAATGTCTTAAACTAAAAACCACAAAATTACGTTTACACTGTTAACTTTTTACATTTTTACGAAGACCTGTAGCAAAGATAAAAGTCTTACAAGTTTATTTATAAAATAGTCTTTGGAAACAAATGGGGCGGCCTTTTGTCCTTCACTTGGCTCATTTTTTTCTCAGCTACCACCAACTGTCATTTCAGCCCAGGTTGGGGAGGGGGTTTTGCCAGTTTGATTAAATGTTTATTGCCACTTCTACACTTCACATGTTGGTTTCCCAGAATTTCGATTGTAAGAGGCCTCAGCCCTGACAAAAGTCTGCCAAGGTAGCAATTATCACCCATGTGTGCCCTAGAATCTACTGTGAGGGGCCTTCTGTTGCTAGCAACCCCCAAGCAGAAACCTGTTTGTGGCTGATTTCCTGCTTGTAGCCAATGCAATTTAATTCCTTATTTTATTTATTTTTGTTCTGAATCAAGAAAGCCTGTTGAAGAAAACCTCCCATGTATGTTTCACAGCACACAGCCCTTTACATTGCTAGATATGGGCAGGGCCTTATCCAACATACATTTTTAAACAGGTATTTTTCTTATTTGAAAAGTACATTTAAACATGTGGTGACTGCTGGCATTTTCCTTTCAAATTCGGTTTTTCTCTTCCATCTGAATTCCCACATTGTTCTGTAGCCATAGTTAGTTTCTTGTATGCAGTGATTTGTTTGAAACACAGATGCACAAAAATTGACATAGGCCCAGAGAGCTAGAGTTTCTTTGAAGCCTTCATCTTTTTGACATTTTGTGACTCAACTGTCAAGCTTTTTCTGCGGCTGAAAGTGAAGTTTCTTTTGCCTTTTTCAGATTTGGCTGACACAGCCTCTCATGCAGGGATCATGCTTACTTCTGCTGAAGCACAATGTGTATATGGATGGGCATGGCAGGGTCTTTTTGATAAAAAGCAATGTGATGTGGAGTAGATGAAAATAGCATCTGGGCCGCATCTTTTTCAGTTTAAAATATTCCCTTTTGAATGGGAAATTATTGCAAGCAGCAGAGCAGCGCTGCTTTGATTCACTTCTTTTGGGTGCACCCAAGAACGCACTGGCACCTTTCTCAGTGTGCCCCCTGTTTCAACTCGCCCAATAGGTGTTTGGCAAGATAGTGCAGCCATCCTTTTGTCACTGCAAAACGCAGTTTTGATGCAATGGTGCTCCAAAGAGCCAACACAGCCATTTTGCTGTTGACTGCAGAAGCCCAGCTTGGTTATGAATTGGAATTCTGCGGAGTGGGTCAATGTAGCCCACAACATGGGCAGGTTACCACCGTCAGAGGCTACGGAGAGGCCAAAGGGTAGCAGCAGGAAGAAAGGCAGGAGAAGGGAAGAAGTTGATTAGAGAAGGAGGTTGGGCTGAGCTTTTTCTGGTAGAAATTAATGATGCATCAGGGTGATAGGATGTGGGCCAAGAGGACTTCCCATCTATTTCCACCGTTAATGGAAGGGAGGAAAAAGGAGAAAGGATAGTGACCATACAGGGAATCCATAGGTACAGAGAGGGGACAGAAAAGAGAATGTCAAAATGGTCTGTCTGGAGGAAGCATTCACGTGGGTGTCAGGAATGGGCAATCCTGGGTTGGGGACCAGGAGTGCTTTCTTATATTTGTTCCTTCCAGACTTCGAGAGAGGGGTAGGGAAGGTGACAGAGTAGCAATTGGAATCGATAGGAGAGACAGAAAGCACCGTAGTTCCCACAGGGCTACTCCATCATTAGGCAAGACTGTCTCTCCTCAGTAGGAGGTGGGGTAGCACTCATCATGAAAGATCACCTAGAGGCCAGACAAATCACATCCAACGTGGGTGATAGCATAGATTCCCTTGCTATAAAAATCGTCCTCTCTCT